>NC_079441.1:43393401-43718401 GCF_903798145.1 Danio aesculapii | reverse complement strand
AATCTAGCATTTTCATTTCTTTTTATTGGCTATTGTCAGACTGGTTTTGTAGTCCAGGGTCACAAACAAGATTGGAAAAACATGAAGATGTGACTAAGGGAAAAAAAAGTATAACTTATATTGCATTAAAATGTATTACATTTATATAATTTATTTTTTTTTTGCTAAGGAATTCTTATAGGCTACTAAAATTAGCATCAAAAAGTTTGTCTTAAAAACAGCATTGGCCAATGACTGCCTCTTTAAAAACTCTTAAATAAACGATTGAGTGCCACCTCCTGGTTCAGTGGAAAATAAATAGTATGAAAACAGTTCAAAGCAAAAATCAACTAATTAATGTTGTTGACACATTGCATTAATGTTATCCTTTTACACAATGCTGATTTTTCAGTTTAGGAAGGAGTTATATTAACTGACCTTTCTGTCTGTTTCTCCATGTTCATAGTTGATTGCTTATAACTGACTGAATTCTCATAACTTGTGGATTCTCAGTTGGTTTGTAACAGTTTTACAGTTTAATCACACATACACACATACTGTAGGCTTTCAGGAATGCATCACACTGGAGGAAAAAATAGGAGAAGTGCCAGAAGAACCCTACTCAGTCCTCTTGATTTCACCTGCTGAAAGCTACCATCACTCCTGTCTCATGTTCACTCGGCTGCTAAATGAGCTGGTGATAAGACTGTGGTCATTTGTGGAGCACGTTCTCTGGAAACCTGAAATAAAAAATGTATTGCACTGCCTGCAAAGCTGAAGTGACGGTTGAGAGCACTTGGTGGAGATCAGCCAAAATCTATTCTTAGTCCATAGACACCTTTGTGTCTCTTTGTTTCCCACTCAGAGCAACAATATTATTAGCCCCCTGTTAATTTTCACCCCAATTTCTGTTTAACAGAGAGAAGATTTTTTTTCAATACATTTCTAAACATAATAGTTTTAATAACTCATTTCTAATAACTGATTTTTTTATCTTTGCCATGACGACAGTAAATAATATTTGACTAGATGTTTTTCAAGACACTTCTATACAGCTTAGTGACATTTAAAGACTTAACCAGGGTAATAGGTTAACTAGGCAGGTTAGGGTATTTAGGCAAGTTATTGTAAAATGATACTTTGTTCTGTAGACTCTGTAGATGAATATAAAATAAATAAAAACTGCTTTTATTCTAGCCGAAATAAAAAAAATAAAACTTTCTCCAGAAGAAAAAATATTATCAGACATACTGTGAAAATTTCCTTGCTCTGTTAAATAAACATCATTTGGGAAATATTTAAAAAAGAAGAAAAAAAATCAAAGGGGGGCTAATAATTCTGACTTCAACTGTATACTTCAATTGTATATATACAGTTGAAGTCAGTATTATTAGCCCCCCTGATTTATTAATCCCCCTGTTTATTTTTTTCCCCGATTAGTCTATTAATTTGTTTGATAATGCCGCCTTTGCTTTTGCCTTACTACAATTTTATGTAAGAATGATAATGTTTTGTATATTTAAGTCCCTTTATTAATCTGGGGTCGCCACAGCAGAATGAACCGCCAACTTATCCAGCATATGTTTTACCCAATAAATGCCCTTCCATCAGCAACCAACACCGAGAAACACCCATACACTCTTGCATTTACACACATACATACGGCCAATTTAGTTTATTCAGTTCACCTATACCGCATGTTTTTGGACTGTGGGAGAAACCAGAGCATCCGGAGGAAACCAACATGCAAACTCCACACAGACATTCCAACTGACCCAGCCAGGGCTCGAACCAGCTACCTTCTTGCTGTGAGGCAATTGTGACGCCCATGTTGTGTATATGTATCTATTTTATTTCATTTCATGTCAAACCTCCCATGGACTGGTGCTGAGAATTAGCAAGTCTGCTAAAACACTTAAGCAAATGCATTTGGTTGTCCAGTGTAATTGTGATGTCCATGTCAAACAAATAGTCTTTTAATCATAAAATCACATTTGAATAAATACCTTATTTTTGTATTAATTATTTTGTGCTTAATATATAAAATAGATTGCACTGTGTGTGAATGAGAGACTATATGGGTGTTTCCCAGTCATAGAGTTTCATGAGTTGTGTATCTTAGTACTGGCTTGCAGCTGGAAGGGAACCCGTCACATAATACATATGCCAGAGAAATTATCAGTTCAATCCGCTGTGGCGATCCCTGATAAATCAGGGCCTAAACCGAAGGAGAGTGAGCTGTGCTGGCTGTGGTTATGTTTATAAAATGTTAGGATTGTCTAAAATCTTAACTCTTCTGCCCTATTTACCCATGAGTATCACTTCACCCGCAAGTGCCAAGAAAACACCTAAACTCACTACAGTTTGACAAATATTGCGGCTGTTGGACCACATAATGTATATTTGAGATATTTTCAGGTGAGAACGTTTAGCTGTTTCAGACTTTTACATTTAGCAATTGTTTCTGCTGTTTAGTCAGCCAGCTGTAGATGTGAATGCAGGACAGATGAAAGTAGTTCTTAATGCAAAAGGATTCTTGAGAATCTACTTATTTGATTTGATTTTCTCTACAAATTATGCCGTCACACTCATGCAATCCCACTCACTGCACTGCAATATAGCTGTATATCAGCACTGCTTGGATACTGGCTATATCACACAATGAATATTATATTTACCCCTACATTGTTGACCCCCCTCCTGGCTTTGTCCTAATCTCTGGTTTGCCCCAAACAATGCAAACAAGTCCGTTTGCTCCACAATTGCATTTTAAAATTAGCAGTATTTGAATGGAAAGTATGTGAGCAGCTGATCTGTTGTTGAGTTAAAAATGGTGCGAGTTACGGTTACGACGTGTTGGAGAAACACACGTGCGAAGGCTTTTCTCTCAAGCTGGTGTTTTCCAGCATGAGCCCCGGCACACATGTGACCCACTGAATGGTGACTGGAAAGCATGCAAGTGCTACTGTCAACACCAGTACATAAATAAAGCTAAAGATAGCGCCACACCGCCATCGCCAGCGACCAGCTCCGCTTTTTATAGGGATGCTTTGATTTATAAAAGGCAGAGGGGGCTATTTTTGGGCTTCTGATGGAAACTTCTGATGGATGCGTGACTGACCCCTGTGGCCTGAGTGTGGCTGGAGATAAAGATTAGTGCAGAGTCTGTGTGTTACTGGAGGACGGCCAGTAAAAGATGTTATTGCAGTAATGGACTCCTGCGGTGGACTCTTCCTTAAGGAAAAGCATGTCAAGGAAGATGACAGTGATGACGGTTTATCGGAAAGGGGGAAAAATGCAGTAACTTTAGCTGCAAAGGATTGCTTTCCCCCTTGTAAGGCAATTTTTCTGTTGAAAAATCTACTACAAATAACATTAATAATTCTACAGTAATAATGTGTTTTATTAATAATAATAGCAATAATAGCACACTAAAGTATTAAAATAAAGCATAAGGTGAAATAGGATCATTTATTCATTCATTTTCCTTCGGCTTAGTCCCTTATTCAGAGACTGCCACAGCAGAATGAACCGTCAACTATTCTGGCATATGTTTTACACAGCGAATGCCCTTCCAGCTGCAACCTAGTATTGGGAAACAACAGTACACTCACATTCACACACACACACACACACACACACACACATACATACACTACGGCCAATTTTAGTGACGTCACTGTCGCTGTTACGTTAGCCTCGCTGCATGTGTTTGGAGCTTTGTCACGTAGATTTTCAATTTACATTTTTATCATAAAATACCTCCACATTTACTAAGTATTTTCTCTCCTTCTTAGGGTGAACAAACCCTTAATACATTTATACAAACAAATCTACTTTAAAAAGTTCTGTCTCTCGAGCATCCGCTTGTTGTTTGTAGCTTTAGCCTGCTAGCACCGCTAGTCAGCTAAAGCTACCAACTTCTTTCATTCACTCTTTTTTTTTCACTTACTGGCTTTGCTCTTCACCCTGTACAATGTCGCTTGTGTGTCTGTCCTTGAGTGCAGGAGAAGCATTGATGGTGGCGCTGGAGCTGGAAGCAGTGGAATGCCAGATTCACGATCTCGAGATGAAGCGAGTGCAGCTCCGGGAACAACGGGCCTTGCTTGGTGTGCCCCGCGCTGCGGCTCGCTCATCTGAGGTAAGTGTGAGGTACAATCTCAACACTCCGTCTACCTCAACCCCGCATGTTACTCTGTCCAGGCCCAGCGCACTGAGGGCGCGGTTTGCCCAGGCGTCATGCACGCTGACAACCGGCTTCCACGGCCCCAGGGTGCAGCCCCGTAAGGTGCTTACCAGGTCCCGGGTCAGAACGTCTCCTCCTCCCGTGTTCAAGATCTCAACGAAGAACCGATTCACCCCTCTCCGCGAGACGGGTCGCGATGTGGCCATCATCGGTGACTCCATCGTTCGCCACAAACAAAATGCTTTCACCAAAGGTAACAACGTACACACTCACTGCTTCCCTGGAGCTCCTGTTAAAAATATTTCTGCCCAGGTACCTACTATCCTGAGCGCTGACGAGAGCATCGGGGCTGTTGTCCTCCAAGTGGGGATGAACGACACCGGGCTGCGGCAGACGGAGATGCTGAAAAGGGACTTCAGGAACCTGATTGAGACGCTCGATGCACCTAGCCCGCCACGCAGATCATAATTTCTGGACCGCTTCCTACCTATGGCAGAGGAAATGAAAGGTTCAGTAGACGTTTTGCTCTGAATGAATGGCTATTAACATGGTGTAAAGAACAGAAATTGCTCTTTGCCAATAACTGGAATCTTTTTTGGGAGCGTCCTAGGCTTTTCCGTGCAGACGGGCTGCACCCCAGTGGAGCTGGAGCTGAACTCCTGTCGGACAACATCTCCAGGACACTTTGTTCTGTCTGACTAGTAAGTGAAAATTCACATTTTAGCCATATAGACTCTTAAATAACAGTAATGCATGTCTGGCTAACCCCATAGAGACTGTGTCTCTTCCTCATATTACTAGATCAAGAAATAAATGTACTGTGTGCTTAGAATCAAAGAATCAAACCAGAAAAAATGCTACAAAGTGAAAATAAAATTTTCATGAAGCTTGGTCTCCTAAACATCAGGTCACTAGCACCTAAAGCACTTATCATAAATGAAATAATAACAGATAACAATCTTAATGCACTCTGTCTCACTGAAACCTGGCTGAAACAAAATGACTATATTAGTTTAAATGAAGCTCGTCAAACTGGTCGTGGTGGTGGAGTCGCGTCAATCTTTAGTGATTTTTCTTAATGTTAATCAGAGAAACTGACTTATGTTTAGCTCCTTTGAAGTATTAGCGCTTAATGTTATGCTTCCAGATATTATGCAAAAACCTATGTTATCTCCTGATTTAATCAAAAGAGGGGGGGCTAGTAATTCTGACTTCAACTGACATCAAATGTATATATATATTCATTTTCTTTTCAGCTTAGTCCCTTTATTACTGCAGGAGTCGCCACAGCAGAATGAACCGCCAACTTAACCAGCATAAGTTTAACACAGCGGATGCCCTTCCAGCTGCAACCCAGTACTGAGAAACACCTATTCATTTAGATACGTACACTGGACAATTTAGTTTATCCAATTCACCTATAGCACATGTCTTTGGACTTTGGGAGAATCAGAGCACCCAAAGGAAACCAATGCCAACATGGGGAGAACATCCAAACTCCACACAGAAATGACAATGACCCAGCCGCAACTCGAACTAGCAACCTTCTTGCTGTGAGGCAACAGCGCTAACCAATGAGCCACTGTGCCACCTGAAATAGTATTATATTGATTAATATTATAACTATAGTAATATTTATATGTCCAGCCTTTTAATTAGTATATATTTTAGTCATTTCTTTCGTATGTTTGTATCTATCTATCTATCTATCTATCTATCTATCTATATATATATATATATATATATATATATATATATATATATATATATATATATATATATATATATATATATATTTATTTTATTTTTTTTTTTTAATTTTTTAATCATGTATTTGGGTGCAATTGATGACTGAATTTCTTTTTGGATTAATAAGTAAGTAATTGAACTAACTAACATTTTACAGTAAACACATCATTAAATGTGCTCACTAATTCGTTTTTTAACATAAACATGTCCTGTTTTTATACACTGTAAAACCCAACAGTCAACTTTATCAAATGAAATGAGTGTCATTAACTCTAAATATACTGAAAGTTAATTCTACTCATTTGAAAAGAGTGTTGAACTCAGTGTCGAACTAATGAGTTAATTAAATACCTCATTACATCAACTTACATGGTTGTTCACAGTACTCATATAGATTCATTTTTACTCAAATGGTTTGTAGCAATCGTTTTGCTCAAACGGTTTGAGTTGCCTTAACTTATTGGGTTTTACAGTGCTCAGTTGGTTTGAGTTCTCTTCATTTATTGGGTTTTACTGTGCTGAAATTGCTTCATTTACTTAAATGGATTACGTTCACAGTACTCATTAGGACTAGTTTTTAAACTTAAATTGTTTGTTGCAATCGGATTCCTCAAATGGTTTGAGTTACCTTAGCTTTTTGGGTTTTACAGTGTATATGTATGGTATAACTGACTTCAGTCCGTTGAACTGGTAGAAAACAATGCACAACCGGGGTGAAAACATCACCAATTTAGAATCAAGCAATCAACAGACCTGTAGTATTTATACAAGACTCATTCAAATATTGTAGGTTAAATTCAAGAATGTTCCATATATTTTCTTTAAACTGGAATGTTATACAACATAATTTACAGTAATTTTTTACATTTTTGCAGCTCAGTGGTTAGCACCTCACAGCAAGAAGGTCACATGTGTTATAGGTGAATTGGGTAAGCTAAATTGTCTGTAGTGAATGTGTGTGAATGAGTGTGTATGAGTGTTTCCCAGTGATGGGTTGTAGCTGGAGGGGCATCCGCTGCGTAAAACATATGCTGGATAAGTTGTCGGTTCATTCCGCTGTGGCGACCCCTGATTAATAAAGGCACTAAGCCAAAAAGAAAATGAATGAATGAATTAGTAGTTATTTTTTAGATTTAACTTACAAATAACTGTCCAGTATTTGTATATATGTATGGTATAACTGAATCCAGTCAATTGAATTGTTATAAAACAGTGTACAGCCTGTGTGCAAAACATCACTACTTCAGAATCAAGCGTTCAACAGATCTGTAGTATTTATACAAGACTCATTCAAATACTGTGGGTGAAACTTAAGCATTTTCCATTCTTTTTCTTTCACTGGAATGACACACACCAGGTATAATTATACTAGACTGTATCCATTATTAATGTAAAATAATGCAAAATTATTAAATTTGATGGCCAACATTTAATCATTGTTGTTTAACTGGTAACACTTTATAATAACAGTACATGAATAATGATGTGTGTAAACTAATCATTACTTTATTATGACTTACTTATTAGTACATGTTGTTAATTAATGCATTAGATAACATTTAAGTTAAAGCTACATGTAACCATCATGAGCTGTTAATGTAGATTTATGTCATGACTTTACTTGGAGGAGCACATCACCATTAACATCCTTAACTACTCATGATTGATGTTGATGCTGACTGAACACTTTTCTATTGTCATTTAGTGTAAACACATGGATGTGCATAACGAGTTCATGAGTAGTTAAGAATGGGTTAATGGTGATGTACCCCTCCAAGTAAAGTCATGATATAATTATACATTAACATATCATCAGTTCATGATGGTTAAATTAATCATAAACTAATGTGGTAATTAATACATCAATTAACAAGCATTCATGTAATAACAAGTAATTAGGGTAGCTGGTATTCACACATGAACTCATCTGACTCATGCTGTAGTCAAAGTTAGTCCATGATTAGCACATGCATTAGCTCATCATTAGTTCATAATATAGTAATGTTTAGTTTACATATTAGCACATCATTATTAGTGTACTGTTACTGTTAAGTGTTACCGTTTAACTTAATGTTAAACAACATTTAACCACTAACAGAGTTGACATTTTCCCCCTTTTTGTGCTTTAGCTCATGATGCTAACCTCAAACCAAAAACTACATGGCATGTCTAAAACAGAATTTTATGTATTTTCATTAAATTATAGAGTGAACGAAAAATTCACTGAAATATAACAATAACAGTGATGACATACACTGTAAAAAAATGGCAGTAAATCAACGGTAAAAAACTGTAAAAATGCTACAATAAAAATCCGTAACCTGGTTAACAGTATGTTTCCTTAATATATATGGCGAATAACCGTAAATTGACTTTCCCAGAATTCCCTGCATGGCACATCACTTTTCATGCTTTTTGTTGACATTACTATGGATCTTTTTAATTGTTTCCCCATTAGTTTTGTACATTAGAGATTTATGTTACATCTAATGTTGATAAACAATGTTTAATTCATGACTTTAATTTTATAAGTGTTACCATACTGATGTTTAGTAGCTGAGTGAATGACACTGAGCATCTTCTATACACTGATTCACTTTTCAGCTTGTGGGAAGAGTTGTTTGTGATGAGCATTGGTTCATTATGTAACTTCCTCATCACCACGTGCATATGGTGGTGTTAACGTGTAACTGTGTAACAAAAGATGTGTAGCTGATGGTAATTCAAAATACAGACATATTACATCTATAAATTAATAAAATACGGTAGTTTACTGTAAAAATGAGAAATTACTTTTACGGTTTGCACCGTATTTTTAACGGTAAAATACTGGCAACCACTACTGCCGTTTTTTACCGCAAGTTTTACGGATTTATTTTTTACAGTGTATAATTAATCTATTATCACATCCAAAACATTCTGTACAAATTAATGAATGAAGACTAAAGACAAGCCTCGATGTCTTCTCAGTCAACTGAACCCATGACCTTGCAGTTGAGCATTATATATTTCCCACACATACGGTGGACTCTTTGTGAGCATCAAAGTGCTCTTCATTAGCAGTCAGGAGTGTGAGCACAGACTGTAATAGACAAGTGACCTGACTGACGATCCTGACACATCTGAGTGCGCTTCTTTAGGTGAAAGGTTAATGTGATGGCATGTTCAAGAGCGCAGCTTTTCAACTGACACAAAGCAGACATACTGACCACTTTGTTCTTCCCATCATTGAGTCTGCGTTAGTGAATTCAACACAATCAGAGAAATAAAGCACTTTTTCGTTTTAAAATGTGTGTGTGTGTGTGTGTGTGTGGGGGGGGGGGTGATCATATATAAATACAGTCAGTGGGTTTAAACCTGAGATGTTATTGTCTGGCTGATGAATGATGAATAAGACCGAAGGATGATGAGAAGGCTTTCAGTCCATTCTGCTGAGTGCTGGTATTACCGTATTTGTTCAATACAGTAATGCATATTTGTATTTTTAAAATCTTTTCTGACATGGGTGTGAAATCACATAATCAAAGAAAAAAAAACACTGCGGGAAGAAAAAAGTGCAAATAATTTAAAAATGTAAAAAAATAGTGTAAAAATAATAAGCTCAGTGGTTAGCACTGTCGCCTCACAAGCAAGAAGGCCACTGGTTCGAGTCCCGGCTGGGCCAGTTGGCATGTTCTCCCCGTGTTGGCGTAGGTTTCCTCCAAAGACATGTGCTATAAGTGAATGAACTAAAGTGGATGAACTAAATTGGCCATAGTGTATGAGTGTGTGTGTCATACCTGCCAACATTTATCCCTAAAAAAGGTTCAGCGTTGAAGTGTCTGAATAACACAGTGGTGTTAAGAACTGTACTATGGCTCGTTTTTTGGGAGGCCACTGTGATTGGATCCTATACCAAAGTTTGGAACCTGGGGGTTTTACAGACTGTACCAAAAGGCTGAGGACTGGGGGGGGGGGGGGGTTACGCTGTATAAAACATATGGTGCGTTCAACATAAAGCACAGCTGCAGCTGGTGATCAACGAGATTAGCCTAGCGGAGCCGTCAAGCCGGACAGCTAGACACTTCAGGGCTCAAAGTTGCGGCAGTCATGATGACCGATCACATAGCGTCATTATCATTTATTTATAATTTTTTTATTTATAACAACAAAAGATTTACAAATAAAACAGAATACAGCCTCTACAAACTATAGTTAATTTTTAAACAATAAGGAAATAATGAATTAAATGTATTACAAACGCATGAGAGAAATGAGGGGAAACACTGCGGTTCGCTGCGGTCAAAGTCCAAGCTTGGTGAACTCTGACCTGTGAAATCGCATCACTTGACTGCGTGAGACCAATCGAGGATCAAAACAGGACCTCTCTGGGCAGAAATTTAAAACATGGAGCAATCGCTTGCTGTTTTAAATGTCTAATCATCTAGTTTAATCCGGCCCCTTTTCGCAGTGCCGCACAACAGAATTTCGCACACACAAACTCTGGTGTGAACGCAGCTTTACTAGGCTTTCTAGAACATCAGTGCAGGTGTGTTGAGGTAAGCTGGAGATAAAATCTGCAGGACACCGGCCCCTCAGGACCGAGTTTGGGCACCCTTGCACTATGGTGACCGTTGATAAATCAGAGACTAAGCTAAAGGGAAAAGAAAGAACTAATGAATAAAGGCAAAATTATTAGCTCTCGTGTGAAAGTTGAATTTTATTTCAAATAATTAAAGCAGAGCAAGGTCACTTTCATTTTAGTTTGGCAGGAATACATTTTATTCATTTTTTTTTTTTATTGGCTAAAAAAAAAACACGGTTGTCCAGTGACTTGCCTAATTAACTTAAATTGCCTAGTTAACAATCTAGTTAAGCTTTTAAATTGCACTGAATGTTAGCATCTTGTAAATTAGCTAGTAAATTATTATTTACTGTCATCATGGCAGAGACAAAAGAAATTAGATATTAAAAATTTGTTATTAAAATATGCTTAATGGTGTCAGATCCTGTGTTCCGTTTGTTTTCACCATGTGCTCCTTTGTTCCAGTTCCCGCCATTTGTTAATGTTCATTATTTCCACCTGTGTCTTACCCCTTTATGTAATCAGTTTAATCATCTCCTGTGTATTTAAGTCCCTGTGTTCAGTTAATTCCTCGTCTGGTATTCTCAGTTGTGTCTTGTCAACCCTTGTCGTTCCTGTGTCTCCTGTATTATTGATGGCCTTCCAAGTGAGTGTTTGTAAATAAATCTACGTGTTTGATAAATCCTGTGATCCTTTTGCCTTCCTGAATGAGGCAAGGCATTACAAATGGCTTATGTTTATAGCTAATTTTGCCTTCAACTGTATTATCCAACAAAACATAATTATGAGCTGTTCATTAAATTATTGTACAAAACAATAATTGTAAATAAAATAAGTCTATTCCATATTTTTACTTTTCACTCTAAATAAAGGCACAAGTAATAAATACTGACATCACATTTTACAAAACAAGTTATTTGTCAATGCTTAGGATTTGTTTCACACCAGTTCTGTTAACCAAATCATGTATGTGAGATGGAAGAAAATAAATGCAGAAAAAATTGTGACCTTTTTTTTTTTTTTTTTACCTTTTTTTTTTATTATTTATACATAGGCTGAATCTGAAAATGTAGTCCTATATACATTTCTGGAGAGCGTGAATTATGTAGCCAGATGTACGTATGGTTGCATCTCATGTTTTAAATGAATGCTACGGGGTAATATGACTCCGTTCTATTTCACACTTACCAGCTGACCGCTTACCTCCATATGGACGGGTTTCCTGCTTTTACCAGTTTGACCAGTAGCTTGCCATGTATGGCAACGAACTTGAGGCGCAGACTGGAGTTGACAACAATGACAGGGTTCAAGTCTGGTGAAGAATGGTTCCAGAAAGCGGGTAAGACAAAAACAAAGTAAATAACAGGGTGAGAATGAGGTAAAAATCAGGGGGGGTTCTGGATTGTTTTTTAAAACATTGTGGTTGGGTTTAGGGAAGAGAGTGGGCGGATCAATCGGTGCTTTTGAAAACACTTTTCTTTGGGTTTAGGGAAGGGTGAGATGAGGGTTCGGTCAGTCAGTCAAACAGTCAGTTGACGGTGGCCTCTGGTGTATATACGTAAGAGCAACAGGAGTGAATGGCACTCGCGAGAGAAATTTGAGATCTTAAAAAGCAAACACAGCAGCCTCTGATGGATTCACAAAAACTGCAAAAAAAAAAAACGTAGCTCCTGCGATGTATTTGGTGCTCTCCAGAAATGTATATGGGGTACCTTCAGAAATGTAATGAAGTAAAAGTACTCTCTTAAAATAAGGAATCTTTTAATTGGTATCCATGAAGAATCTTTAACATTAGTAGAGCCTTTTCATTCCACAATAGGATTTTTACAGTGGAAATGGGTACTTTAGTACTTTGGGTACTTTAAATTATTAATATGTTCTTCACATTATAAAAATATATATTTGACTATTACACTATGTACGTTGATGGAAAACAAAAGGTTTTTCTACAACACTTTTCTATTTGGCATCTTTATTTGTACAATTGTAGTAAGATAAATTTGCACTTGACTAAAGTTCAAATCCACCCAATAAATAGGCTAGTAGAATTACACAATTATTTACAACAGAGTATTTATAAATGTCCCACTAATGTTATGGGAAGTGCCATGACGAAACATCCTTAAATATCATTTAAACACTACCAGTAATACCTTCACTGCAATACATGGAATATGAGCTGCTTGTTTGGTTGCTATGACGATTCAGATTCAAATAACTCGACTATGAATCAGTGAATTATTTGGTCTTTGTGTAAGCAGAGCAATGTCACAGATTACAGCTGGGGAAAAACCCCAGACTGGCAGAATCTTGTGACCGATGATGGCATCCAGCACTGTAATAAAGTATTTCTCATCAATGAAAATCGTGAGTGGGAATCAACAGTCCCTCTTTGCACCTCAGCCAGTTTTACAGTACTGCCGCATATGTTAAGCAGGCATGCCTGTGGTTCTTCAGAGAGTCTATTTCAGCAGGACAGGCTCACACTAACACCGCCAAACCTGAAACAGAACCCTGCTGGAAAACGACCCAGTCAGTCATGTCAGAATACATATTTGGACCATCCCTGTCCCCTAATATAGCAACCATGATGATGAGTTATAGATAGGTGATCAGGAACCAAACAAGCTTCCTGCATGTAGATACTGTATATGGACTCCGATGATGAGAATAATTGTGACTAATAGATTTGACAGTGTCTGAATTCTGTACACAGATATATGTGACAGCTCTTATCTTATCACTTATTTACTTTAGTGTGCTTTTTATTTTCTGAGTGTAAAGACCAAAGATTTGCTTGCTTAGAGGTGTGGACGTAAAGCAATGAGACGTTATTGTGAAAAGCGCTGTTCAAACAAGATTGAAAATAACTGCTTGTTTGTAATGTTGTGGTGTGAATGTGGTGTGTTGTATTTAAGCTGAACCTCACTGGCAGACTGCCTACACCTTTGCAGTTTAACACACAAACTTACGAACATCTGCCTTTAAAAACAAGTGAAATGCTCAGTCTCTTGCTGTTGATATGCGTGTGTTTCAGGATTATAGGCTTAGCTTATAACAGATTTTAGTTCTTCTTATACATTTTTAAAAAATTAGAAAATGCTCTGTTACAGTGCTCAGCATGTATGCGTACACCCCTCACAAATCGGTCTTTTAAATTCATAATTCTAATAGGAAGCTTTACAATGTATGCATATACATATACATATACATTAGTGCATATACATTAGATTAGTCAGTACGGAGGCCAAATCTGGAGCTTATCTAACAAAATAACTTAAGATATTGGTCAAAAAATCAGCACACCCACATGTATATGTTATAAAAAATATTAAATACAAATTAAAAAAAAGAGGAAAAATCGTGAGAAGCAAAAAATTTATGTTTTATCTTTACATTTCTAAATATGTTTGGTGGCTAAAGTATTATTTGAATAAATATATCTGTGTAATAAATGTTTTGTTTAAATGCACTAAAATACATTGCCTATATTCAGTGAGAAATGGGGGAAAATATTCATTTTCAAAATGGGATGTGATCAGTTAAACTGAGCACTGTCTATTGCTCTGCGTATCCCAATCTTGATTAGAACACAAACATTTATATAAACAATGTGCATTTACATGTTATCATTTATTCTTTTTTTAATTGCAAGGGCATCTGGCATGTCTGCATAAACCACCTCAATGTTGTAATACCTTGTTCCATGTCATTCTACAATTTTCTGTCGTAAACCACCAAAACCAGTTTGCATATAAACACAAGCAAAATCCAAGAACATAACAAAACATTAAATGTGCATTTATTCATTACAACTGTTCACAATATGACTTAGAGGCATATCTGTATTTACATATTTAAGTACTCATGGTTGAATTAAAGATTCAAGTAAAGATTTCAAATAATTTAATCAACACTGCAAATGTGAATGCAAACTGAATTCGCTTCATTTAACTTCATTTAACCTTTTCAATGAAAGTGGAGTGGTGGAGGAGCGGGCCCTAGATAATGTCTCTAGGGGCCCTCTAAATATACGGGCCCTTAGAATCGTCCTAACCTCCCCCTCTAGCGGCACCCCTGAATCAGGCCTGTAAAGTATGGGGTGCCTCAAGGATCAGGCCTTTACTGTTTACCAGCCTTTACTGTTTACCAGGGGCTTAAAAATTTCAAATAATAAATATATTTTTGTAAAAAAAATGTATTTGCATTTTATATAAATATATTATTGTATTTTATTAAATAAAAAATATATACCACCCCTCAGTCGACCATTTGATTGATCTGTTGCTCGGTTACTATTCTGAATGTGTGGCAAAACATATATGGTAATAATCTGGCCCATATCTGTTCAGCTATGCCATACCTAAGACACATGTGCCAGCTATCACCCACATTCGGCCTAAATGTTCTTGCTATCTGGGCAGTCACATGTTCAAAATGGAGAGAAGAATGAAGAGACATGGAGCGCAAAAAAAGAACAAACAATCCCTTAAAATTAAAACTGCCATGACAAATTAGATAAGAGATTGGTAAGCTTAACCAACACTAATATTACCATACTTTTAATAAACTTCTAATGTTTTTGGGAGCGACAGGCCGCCATATCATTAATTATTCATTATCGCCACCTAGTCACATGGGGTTTTACTTAACATAAATGCAGACGAGGTGGTTTTGTCCAGGCAGGGGGACAGTGATGCACGGCCACATCTGGACTGCGTCCGAAATCGCATACTTCCATCCTGTATAGTATGTGAAAAACAGTATAATTCTATGGGCTAAAGCCACAGGGCTGGCGTAAAGTTGACTTTATGGTAAACGCTTGATAGCCATAAATTAAGGACCGTCTGCTTCAAAAGATTGCATTTAAATATTGATTAAAGTTATTATAGTTATTTAGTGAAGAGCAGCAAATGAATCTCAGTCTGATTCACTGTTTTGTTTGATAACAAAGGTGTGAATGCACATAATGAAAACATTAGTTTTGTTCATGCTCATTTAAGATAATAGTAGCTGTTGAAAATAAAACATGCTAAGACGAACATGTTTACATATTATTAAGTGTATTTGTCTTTTCACACAGCCGAATCTCAAAGTATCCGCTTTCTACAATCAGTCTGCTTATTAATTTAATAAAAGAAATAAAAATTGGTGTTGTAACAATGTTGATGTTCGAGAAAGTTACATTTTTGCTTTCTATAACAATATTATTATATATATATATATATTATTATATTATATATATATATATATATATATATTATAATACTATAATATTTGGAATGTAGCAGATACCAATGTGGTCTCTTCCTGCCGTTTATAACGTGCCAGTTTGGTCTTCAAAACGTCCTAACCACGTTTGTCACAACGAAAATGGAAATCATAAAATTACATTGCTGGAACGTTATTTAGAACGTTGCAGAGACCATTATAGTCCCTTCCTTATACGCCTTCATAGCGTGCCAGTTTCGGCTTCAAAACGTTCTCATCACACTCTCATTCAGACACACACTACGGACAGTTGAGCATACCCAATTCACCTATACCACATGTTTTTAGACTTGTGGGGGAAACTGGAGCACCCGGAGGAAACACACGCGAACAAGGGGAGAACACCCAAACTCCAACCACCCAAAAATTAATAAATTAAATTAAATTAAAAAATAGTTAAACAAACTGACTAGTCTCATGTACCTTGATTTTTCAGTGGAAATTAAAACTCAAGCATAGCTAGCTACATATCTGTGAGATTTTAGTCTTTTGAAACGGTCAATTTTGTTGACTGGAAAATATCATGGATGGATCGATCCTCTGATCTTTTGGTTTTGTTGATGCACAAGGCTTTTCTAAAGTATTAAATTTGAAGTATATTATCTGTCTGATGGTCAGGGTATGCTTGTGTATTGTAGCCTGTGAGTTAAACAGGATGAGGAGCGTGAGGCCGCATCTAAAACACAACTACATTTCAGACAATTTGATTTTGCGCCCGTGTCTCTTATTTAGCAGCTAACAGAAGAGCAATAGCATGAGGTTGCGATCTTATCTAGAGCCTGTTTTGCTTTCCCTCGGGCGATATTGGTTATTATCTCAGATTGAGACAGTGCTCGGCTTTATTGATGCCACGCAGCCAAAAATATCAGCTTGCTGCTATTTTTATGACATCCAGATGCAGTTTAAATTACATGCCACATTGATCGCGACCATACATTTTGTGCTTGCTCAGGTATCCTCGATCTTTACACAGTGACATCGTGACTATTCTGGGAATCCTATTTCTGCAAATATGTCAAATATACACCAGACATCAGCCTCATCCATTGTTAATGAAGCTCCAAACAGAAATATTTCCACGAATCAGACTGCTCAAATGACTGATAGCAGCAGATATGACTCCACCTGGGATTACTTAGCAACCGAAAGCATGACATCATCACTTTATGTAAAGAATCAGATACTATGATGTCATCTCGCAGGAAATTGACCTTGGCGGAAGAAAGTGATGCGGTTGGTTTTGTATGGATATAGCTTATCCTGTATCAAACAGGTGTGTTTGCTGTTGTTATTTGTTTAATAGTAAAAGTAATGTAGGTCATTCATATTTTTATAATTGTAAGCTGTTTAGCTTTAACTGTTCAGATTTGTCCATGTCTCCCGCTATAATAATGACATGAGAGGTCTGCATACCGCTTGTCTAAAGACTGTTCATTATGTAAATGCTGCCATCTGCTGTCAGAAGAGAATTAAAACCTTAAAAGGAAATTAAAATAGGAAGCAAAATACGTAATACTCTGAATAAAAATGGTAGCTTATTACTGAGACACTAACCCAATGTAGTACTGGGGGAGAGTGGGGACAGTAGCAAAACTTTTTGAATTCTCTTTAGTTTCTCAGAGACATTTTTTTTGTGGAAACGCAAAATGTTTATATAATAAACCCACATCTATCAGACACCCATCCACATTGTTATAATATTTGTATATATGATAATATATGCAGAATTTTAGTATATATATATATATATATGTATAATTAAAATTTTTAATTTTAACAGACAAAGTCAAATGTTGCAACTGACCCCGAGCAGGGAGACGGTTGCAACATTCATTGATATGTATTAATAAAAAATTCTAAAACATCAGGTTGGATTTTATTTACATTTTTTTTTGGGGGGGGGGGCTAAATGTAAATTGGTTAAATTGGCCATATAAATACGGACTACTGTGCTCAGCATAAACAAGTACACCCCTCACAAATCTGTCTTTTAAATTCATATTTTTAATAGGAAGCTATACTATATTTTATTTGTGCACGTACATTAGATTAGTCCGTACTGAAGCCAAATCTGGAGTTTACCTAACAAAATAACTTACGATGTTATAGAAAAATATTAAATACAAAATGAAAAGAGTGTGGTGCAAACAGGCCAATTGCTTATCACTGCGTATCTCGTCGTATCTCATCACGTAGCATGTTGTTAGGACACGGGGTTACAATGTAAACTGCTCACCTAATGTTTATGTTCGTAATATTTATTTGCTTATTAATAACCTCATGTGGAACTCTGACTCTGCATCTCACTTTAGATTCAGCTACTTTCCACCGGAGGTCACATATCGGCCACGGATGCATGCTTTGAGAGTCTTCCTGACTGAATGAATGAAATATGTGGTTTTCCAACAAGGCAACCGGGGGTGCTGAAATATAATCGGGTAAGCTGGCATTGGGCAGGTTAAAAAAAAAAAAAAAACAAGGAAAACACATTTTAAAACAGAATATCTGACTTCAGCACTTTTTCCAGATAAACAAGCATGTTCACTTGGCATGTTTCTTAAATATCTGCAAACATATTAGGGTATTTTTATTTCTGCATATTGCAATATGCAACTTTGGACCCCAAATCCAGCCATAAGTGTCCACTGAAACTGATATTTTTATCATCTCAAATCGGAAATAATTTTCTATTTCCATTAATGTTTGGTACCCAGAATGCAAAGTCAACTAAAGGAGGTCGACCATTTTCACATCTGCCCCAAAATGCTAAATATAATGCCCACGGCTCAGACACACTTAAGCATATACACAATGCATACCATAACTGTAAGCTCCATCTCATTAAATACACCCTATTAAACTCACATAAACTGCTATTATAAACAGCAGCTATGCTATTTCTCTTTGGTTTGCTTTCTGTTTTGATAGTTTTGATAGATTTACAGTAGGAAATTTACTAAATGTCTTCATGAACATCATCTTTTTTTACTACTCTAATGATTTTTGCCATTATATATATATATATATATATATATATATATATATATATATATATATATATATATATATATATATATATATATATATATATATATAAACTTGACCTATATAATTTTTTGCCCATTTCGGCAAAAAAAACTAAGGCATCTGTACACATCCTCTTTAAAAACCGTCTGGGACTGAGTGTCCAAGAGCAGACATGATGTACCCACTGAGGAACTAACTCTGAATGCTAAATGAATAACTTTCTCTGGGTATTTCAGGCCTCCCTAACAAACTTTCTTTAGAAACGGCTTCATTCAAAGAAAAGAGCTTGGCTTGAGCAAATGTCAAGATCAACTAATCGTCCGCATTAGTCAGTGTGTTCCAGACTTCATCATCACTCATGTGGATGGTGAACGTTTCACAGCAGCACATGGCTGGGCAAACAGAAGGCAGCCCCTCGCCTCTCCTTATTATCCTTTCTTTCCTGTGTAATGAGCCTTAGCCTGATTACCTGATGGAACAAGCTATTGAATATTCCAGACTCAGACCCAGCAGGAAAACACTGACTCACAGATCCACAAGGTTAAACATTCTCCAGCTCCAGTCACTTCTGAAGGCTGCAAGCAAAGGCACATTTTAAGCAGGGTGTGAATTATATATTGATGGTGGGGGGGCTCAACTTTTTGGGGAATATTCGTTTGTGTAATACATGCTTCAGTGAATCAAATTTAGTATTTAAATTATATAAATCTAATTCATTAATAAAACGTATTTAAACTTTCAGTGTTTTGAGGGAGCTAACCTAGAGTAGCTTAAACTCTGATTGGCTACTTCAGACGATACTTTAGGTCAACTATAAAAATATGCATCTGATTTGACTTTACTTTAAGGCTGAATCTAGATTAAAAACAGCCATTTTATAAGAAAAGAGAATTTTGAACACTTGAAACACTTATAAACAATGAATTTCTAGAGATTATGCATTCACTACAGTATGATTCATTATAGGGGTGGTCAAATCTATATTTATATTATCTACACTGTAAAACCCAAAAAGTTAAGGCACTGTAACTCAAATGGTTCGTTGCAATCGGTTTCCTCAAATGGTTTAAGTTCAACAACTAATCCTAATGAGTACTGTAAACTTAATTCATTTATATAAATGAAGCAATTAGAGCACAGTAAAACCCAATAAATGAAGAGAACTCAAACCAACTGAGTACTGTAAAACCCAATAAGTTAAGACAACTCAAACCATTTGAAGAAAACGATTGCTACAAACCATTTGAATTAAAAAACTAATCTATATGAGTATTGTGAACTTATTCCATTTAAGTAAGTAATGAGGCATTTAATTAACTCATCACCTTCAACACTGAACACTTCAACTACACTCTTTTTATTTGATAAAGTTGACTGTTGGGTTTTACAGTGTATTATATTAATTCACAATATTATTATTTAAGATACAGATTAGAGAAAAGCATTTCTCACTATTAAAGGTCTGGCCCATTGCTTGGCGTCCTTTGGGTGGTGTGGGGGGGGGGGGGTGTCGGGGGAGATCTATTTTGAATGTGATTAAAATGTCATCCTTTGTAGAAGATATTCAAATTTTCACTTTTGCTCAAACACGTAACTTAAAACATAAATGCAAATAATTAGAAATTTTTCAAAGCTGTTGCTGCACTTGTCTGGAAAGCTTCAGGGACTTTTCCTTGAAATGTATTTCTTTGTTTTATTACGTTATATTAACTTTTTAAAAATGATAATAGTTCATATTTACAACATAACAAATGTATACACATTTAAATTTATTTAGACATACTTTACATGTATTTAACTATACGTGTAATATAAGAGATAAAAGTAAACTAAACTTTTTGTAATAACAAAATTTTGGGATATACAGCTCTCATTTGTGCTTGAACATTTTATTCATTGAGGACATACTCTTGCCGGCCACATTATTAGGTTCACCCTACTAGTACCGGGTTGGACCCCCGTTTGCCTTCAGAACTGCCTTTTAATCCTTCGTGGTATAGATTCAACAAGGTACTGGAAATATTCCTCAGAGATTTTGTTCCATAATGACATGATAGCATCACACAGTTGCTGCAGATTTGTCAGCTGCACATCCATGATCCGAATCTCCTGTTCCACCACATCCCAAAGTGCTCTATTGGATTGAGTTCTGGTGATGGTGGAGGCCTTTTGATTACAGTGAACTCATTGTTAAGTTCAAGAAACCAGTCTGAGATGATTCACGCTTTGACATGGTGCGTTATTCTGCTGGAAGTAGCCATCAGAAGATGGGTACACTGTGGTCATAAAGGAATGGACATGGTCAACAAAAATACTCAGGTAGGCTGTGGCGTTGACACGATGCTCAATTGGTACTAATAGTCCCAAAGTGTGCCAAGAAAATATCCCCCACACCATTACACCACCAGCCTGAACCATTGATACAAGGGAGCATGACTCCATGCTTTCATGTTGTTGACGCCAAATTCTGAACCTACCATCCAAACGTCGCAGCAGAAATTGAGACTCATCTGACCAGGCAACCTTTTGGAATCTTCTATTGTCCAATTTTGGTGAGCCTGTGTGAATTGTAGCCTCAGTTTAAACGTGTTGTGCATTCAGAGATGCTCTTCTGCAGGGGCGTTGCTAGACATAAAGCTCTACTGGGGCACCCCCCCCCCTCCTAAAATAAATAAATAAATAAATAAATAAATAAATAAATAAATATATATATATATATATATATATATATATATATATATATATATATATATATATATATATATATATATATATATATATACACTACATATATATTTTTTTTATATAAATATTTATTATAAATAAAAGTATTCTTATTATTATACAATTATTATTCTAAATAATCTTAAATGTAACTGGAAAACAATATTAAGACAACTGGAGTGATGCTAAGATCATTTAAGGAATTATTTTGCATAAAAATTAATTTCATTTGAACGAAATTCTATAGACAATTCAATAAAATACAATAAAAAGATGTGTTATGGGATTATCTGTTGTCTTAGACTCGACACATGGCAGAGAATTAGGTTTATTAAGTTTTACCTCCCTGACTCGTCATCCCTCCTTTTTTGCTACATACAAAAAAATCTATCAGGAGACATGCTTAGTAAGATCACCATCATATTGTTTAAACTTTAGTTTTGTCCACTTGCAAAACAAAAAAGGCTGTTACGCTGGTTTTACAACCCATGAGCGGCGCGTAACAAGCAGGTAGCCTGCTTTTTTGGCGCGCATGTTAACTACCGGGACTCGCACCGGCAGAACAGCAGCGCGTGCGAGAGCAGCGCGTGCGAGAGCAGCGCGTGCGCGAGGCGCGAGGCGCGAGGCGCGCGGGTTCTCTGCGCACACACGGAGATGCGTCAGTTTGCTTTTTGATTAAACACATTGCTTTCACCAGCGTTGGTTCGGTTGCACACAGAGAATAACGTCTTTACTTCGAAATTACCACTCTTAATAAATACACATGCATATGAAGTAAATCATATCTCAATGCATTTACTGGGGCACTGGAGATTTTTACTGGGGCACGTGCCCCAGTGAATTGGGTCTAGCGACGCCACTGCTCTTCTGCATACCTCGGTTCTAACGAGTGGTTATTTGAGTTATTGTTGCCTTTCTATCAGCTTAACCCAGTCTGGCCATTCTCCTCTAACCTTTGGCATCAACAAGGCATTTGTGCCCACAGAACTGCCGCTCACTAGATATTTTCTCTTTCGGACCATTCTATGTAAACCCTAGAGATGGTTGTGCATGAAAATCCCAGATCAGCAGTTTCTGAAATACTCAGACCAGCTCGTCTGGCATCACCCACCATGGCATATTCAAAGTCACTTAAATCACCTCTCTTCCTCATTCTGATGCTCTGTTCGAACTGCAGCAGATCATCTTGACCATCTCTACATGCCTAAATGCATTGAGTTGCTGCCATGTGATCAGCTGATAACA
Organism: Danio aesculapii; assembly: GCF_903798145.1. Lineage (NCBI taxonomy): Eukaryota > Metazoa > Chordata > Actinopteri > Cypriniformes > Danionidae > Danio > Danio aesculapii. The sequence goes on along the minus strand of NC_079441.1, from coordinate 43,695,656 downwards.
AATTTGCGTTAACGAGCAGTTGGACAGGTGTAGTACATTTACACTCATCGGCCACTTTATTAGGTACACCTGGTGTACCTAATAAAGTGGCTGATGAGTGTAAATGTGCAGTAATGATCCGACTTATATGCAAGGTGCGTAGGGCCCTGCAAGCTACGGAATTTTTATGAAATGTTTACAGAATTAATTTGACTGCTACCACGCAACTTTGTATTGCAGTTTAATTGTAGAGCTGTGTTTCCATGTATTTGAGCTCCATAAACAAGCCTAAATTTGTTGTCTATGTCTATAGGATGGGGGAAAGCAGTCAATGGTTTCATTCCAGAAATATTTGTTAACTTAAGTTGTAAATGTATGCCGCAGAGATCATTCTGTCTGGTCTAAACTAATGGTCAGTGTTTATCCATGTTTCACCAAATGAGGGCGCCAGACTAGTCCGAAAGATTCGGGAGAGTCGGAGTACTTTTTATCTTAATGAATGAAAGGAAAATCCTAATAATGACAACTTGTTGATTGATTAATATAAACAAATTAGTCTTTATTGAGTAGTGAATTATTGGGATGCAAGTTTACAATGGCACAATGCCGATTTCTGTGCATTTTTTTCATAGACATTATTTTAATTACATTTTTTTAAATGTTTTCAAATAGGTGCTTATGCTGTCCTTCATGTAAACATTATCTGATTTGATATGTAAATTTGAGCAACACAAATCCTATATACCCATCAATATGTGTGAACATTTAATTTGTGTATCTATTTTTCATCTATCGTTTTATTTAAATAGGAAGCAAGAATGCAGAGTTCTACACAATTTCTTCATGTTGTCCCAACATAAGTCAATTAAGTTAAATTAATTATTTTTGCAGATTTAAGTAGAAGTCAAAACATTTAAGTTCTCCCTAAAAAAAAATATCAATAATTGTGTTGATTCATCTAATTTTAAAGTAGTTTGAACCAGCATTTTAAAGAGTAGTTTACACTCCATGCCCAAACACAGTTACACATCAAATACCACAAATAGATTATTAAAATAATTTTATTTTGTACATATTTAACATACCTAATTACAATATAAAACATAAGAAATCCTGCCCGCACCCCAAACACATCCAAAAGAAAATCCCTGCCGTCTTAGCTGGATGTTTTCCAGGAGTTGAGTCTAAATACGGCTCTGAGCTGTTGGAGAGCTTCCGTCACTCCCCTGCCAGAGATTCCATTAGGAATTACATTAATAAAAGGAACTGTTTTTTAAAGTGTGCACAGTGTGATCCATCAGTCATTTCAACCTCCACACATTACTGTAAAAGCATTTATAAAGTTTCACTGCCAGGAAACGAAGACCCACTACAGTCTGAAAAGACGACTTACTTATCACAACAAAATCAAAAATAACAGTGTAACCATGCAACTTCAAGCGTCAACTGAGTGCAACCATCTAGCTTACTATGAAGAGCTTAAATGACAACGCGCATGCTTTATCAACAGTTAACAAGAGCACCAGCTGGAGACGAACGGGTTACATTTCAGACTCCTGGATTACTGATCCGTTCTTACTGTATACACCGGTGAAGAAGCAGGCGACAGTGGGCTTACCAGACCCACAGCCTGGACCCTTTGAATCTACATCGAGGATCTGTTTGCACAAGCCTGATCAAGGTGGATGAGAAGAGATCTAAAAATGTAGAGCCTCGGATTCAAAGAGCTCAATGTCAGTCAAGCTGTGTGTTTAAGGTCATGGGCCAAAACCTTTAAGCAGCGGTCAAGAGACAGTGACATGATTGAACAAACCCAACACCCTTAATATACGTTTGAACTCCAAACCTGATCCTAGAACAGTGTTTTGAAGAATATAGTTCATCATATTTGGTGGTTTTGAAGCTCCAGCTCATCGATAAGCAACCAGGCTATTTAAAAGAGGCTCGCACCATCCTGCCTTTCAATGGTTGTGGTGGTCTGTAGTTGTTCTCCATACGATTTCGGTCTTCTTCCTCCTCACCGTTAAACAGGAGCGTGCGAAACTTCCCCATCTATGATCAAACAGCACAAAAAAAAAGCAGCATGAAAAACAAGCTCATGAAAAAGAAATCAACTCTGGTTCGGCGTCTTATATAACAGGCTTGATTCTCCATGCTGTGAATCTCCTGAGCTTTTTCCGCTTATAGCTCATCAATCATTTTAATAAGCTGTAGAAGATCAAAGTCTTGTGGCCTCACGCCAGTCACACTAGGCTGCTGCCGCAACTGTGTCGCCAACATGGTAAACTGCTCATGCTTGCTTTAATGCAATTTAGTACAAAGTCTGAGGGACTAGACCAGAGCCGGAGAGCAAATCCACAGCAGTCTCTTAGATGGACATAGAGTGGAGGGTCTGAAATGTAATTCTCGTAATAAGACACTTTAAAGCAGAGGACACATGCAACAAAAGTTTGAGGTCAGTGAGATTTTGAAAGAATTCTCTAAAGCTCACTTAGGGCTCATTCACGTGTGTCTTTACATTCCAATGTGCTAATTTTCCATTGTTTTTTAATGTAAACACATGCTTGACAGACGTGCATGTCTGTCACAGTGTGTAGCATGTTGCGAGTGCAGCAGAGCGAGCGTTTTCATATGCAAGTGAAGTGTAAATCACTGCCTGAGTGTTGTTTCTTTCCTATGAACAGGGGCAGATCTACGGGTTGGGCCAGAGGGGCACCGGCCCCCCATTAAATAGGGTTGGCCCCTGTAGTGCCCCTCTTCTCTAAGTGATTTATATCAAAGCTCAAACATAAAGATGCACTTTAATTCATGTCGAACGCAGGATGTTACCTGTTACTTCAGCTATTTTTCTTGTATGACAAGTGCTTTCGTCCCTGTAGATTAAATGACTTGTTCCGACACCGGGATTAAAATTGTTACAATGTTGCTTGGCATGCTTCCTTTTTCAGACAAATATTTTAAAATGGAATTAAAACTTCCTAGATCCACCACTGCCTACGAATGAACTGAAAACACTCATTTCGTTGTGCACGCAAACACACCTTTACACTCGTATCTCGTGTCTTTTGAAGGGCTGCCTACATGAGCATCACATTTGACATCACTTTTGCCTTACACTTGAGATAAAACGTTACCTGTAAACTTGTTTTCTCGGTTTAAAAACATTGCAGTAGCGAAATATGACTTCTCTTATGCCAGATTGTAAAATAAAAAAATGTTAGCATTGGCCAAAACTGAATAGCTCAAGTCACACCGAAGTGACAGCCAACAGAGGATTCCGCTTGATCTTAAAGCCTTTTTCAATGGGTTATTTTCACTATTTATGATGGGATAGCAGTCAAAATAGGACAAATGAGCTCATGTATGGGACAAGTTCTGGACCTTTGTCAGTGAGGGGTGCAGAAAAGTCCAGAACTTGTGCTATCTTTTGAAAAGAGGGAGGAGCTACAAATGCATGCATGTCAGCATAGTGGCAGATTCAGAAATAAGACTAACATATTATTCTAATGAGGGAGAGATCATCACTAATCATCACCTTTTGATGACATGTAGGATGAATGTCAATCAAAGTGTGTCTGAAGACTTTATCAAGTGTGAATTTTTATCATTAGAGGCTGGCTATATTTACAGACTGTTGCCACACAACTTTGTTTAAACCCTTTATAAAAGTGATTTTTGCATAATAGGTCCCCTTTAAACCTCATGACCACCGTAATATTTCATACTGCTTTGTTAATATTAACAAACACTAGAATCATTTACAAATGCACATCAACAGCCGTAAAACCAGACATTCAATCACATCAGCAGAAATCCTTTCTGGCTTGATCCACAGTCATCGCTGACATACCGGGATATTGTGGATTATCCCTAATTTACATTACTACCAATGATTTTGATTCAGCCCGAGAGTTTCCCACATCCATCTCCCTCCACAACCATTCATTTTCATAAACCGACATCTGTCGATAGACCATGGCCATGACAAACACTAGCAATACCGTTTCAGAAATAAGGTGATTAATCAGTTTGCCATCTGATCAAACCTAAAGGAATCATGTGGCCCACCTGCTTCTCTGACACATAAATAGGCTCTTTCAGCACAATCCACGTGACGCTCTCATACAGCGGAGGAGTGGTGAGAGAGCCCGGGTATGTCCAGTACTCAAGACTGTTCGGGAGGAGGCACTTCGGGTTAAAGCCCTTAAATTCAGCAACGCTGCCCTACAAGAGGAAAACAAGCAGTCATGCAAGTACTGTACTGTTCTGAACATTATAATTTTGTACTGATATTTTGATTAGAGATCATCTAATATGAAGTTTTCAATGGACAAATCTCCAAAAATTACATTTAGTCTTCTTTGGTACTGATATTTGGTAGTGGCCTATGAGAAATCTATCTGTGCATCAAATTTAAGGCAAGTAAGAACAATACAAGAAACCGCAAAACACAAAAACAGTAAAAAAAAAAAATATATATATATATATAAAATAGTTAAAATGCAGAATAGTAATTAAGTAACGTCAAGTCAAAGAACAACAAGGGTCACTCATAGACACTGTGAAAGTGATGGTTATTTGAATGCTTAGAAAATCATTAACATATTTCAAGACAAATATTTCCAAATTAAATCACATGCAAAGAGGCATCTGGGTGTTTCCAAATTCAATCAGATGCAAAAAGGGGATTAAAGTAGTGCTTTCCGAAGACTTGAATTCATTCATGCCTTCTGTCCGAATCAATGCTTTCCCATTAACTATGAAAAAAGCTTACCTTGAATCTAACCATATACAAGGCATCTGTTATTTGATGAAGAGCTCTGTGCTCATCACCTGTCTGAAACAACACAAAAAAAAACCAAAATAAAACACGTTTTTTTTTTTTAAACATCAGCATGAAAACAGTTAGTAAATTCCACAAAGGTAAAAGTTGAAATTAAAGTGCTGTTTCCAATCAAAAACATTGTTTACTTTTTGTGTTTTGACATAATTTACACATTCGGTGACAGAATTCGGTGCCTGAACACAAATTATGATTGGTTTGAGCAACATTTTTTTTTTAAGCTCCAAAATTATGAAGTTTTTAAAGTATAAAATAGATGCAAAAATACACAATCAACTTTTATAATACTAATTATATTACAAAAGTAATAGTTTATAAACAATATTTTTATTTTCTAATAATGCTACAGTACTTTGTTTTTTGTCTTAAATTCCTTGTGTGACAAAATGGTTCCTATAATGTCTGTGCTGGGTCCTTAATATCTGGTTTCACTGACATTATATTTTATAACAGTTTTGGAGAAGTTAATAATTAGAAACCATTAATTGTGTCATCTTGTATTAAGCATTGTTTTCATTGTTAGGCATTGAGTAAGTTTACATGGACACCAATAATCCGATTTTAATATGATTAAGATAATACGCTGATTAAGAATCTAACATGTAAACAGCAATTTTTGATTAATTTAACCTGATTAAGGTCATAATGGAACTAAACAGAAATCAGATTAAGACATGTGGAGTATGCTGATTTTAGTCACCTTATTGAAGTGCAGTACAGACATGTAAACGCCACAATCAAACTGTTATGATTTTCACCGCATTTTGCGACAGGATAGTCCCTACACACGACTGTTTGACACTATTCTCTATACCTAGCGAGTCAGTGAAGAACCACAGACATGGTGACACAATGACATTAATCGAATATGTGCTGCAACATGTCAAACAGGATCATGAAAGAACATTCAAAAAGCAACTCAAGTAAACACCTTAATCATAATATTGTCTTATTCTGATTAAGGCAAATAATTCTATTACTGGTGTCCATGTATACATATTGTTGCATTGATTTTTATATATAAAAGTGACAGACAGACAGACATATAGATAGACACAAATCTTAAATGAGTCTAGATTCCCACTGAGACTAACTTCCAGAAAGATGCCAAGCACCGCCAGACCATCAGGGGCAGCTGCAGCCTCACCAAAGGACTTGTATTTATTGGCGTTCCAGTGAACCAGATGAAGCTGGACAGAAACAGAGAGAGTGTGTGTTCATGTCGCAGAATTGTGATAATGAAGACTGCATAAAAAAATTAGAGCAGAAAGAGATCCCGGGACCTGCAGCCTCACCTCAGAAACAAACGTTTTTCCAGCAACCGTATGTTCAGAGCCACAGCAACCCTTGCTTCCCCAGTGGAAGTGAAACTGTTTAAGCCTGTACATGTTTTCCAGAGGACCTCCTGCAATCACTGCACAAGAATAAAATAAAAGTTTAAAGGGACAGTTAATCCAAAGATGAAGATTTTCTCACCATCATCTGGTTATTTTTCTGTTGTTTATTTCCTTGAAGAATCAAAATATCTTTTTTGTATTTTTTTTTTTTGTGTTCAACAGAAGAGAGAAACTCAAATAAGTTTGAAATGATGGAGGAGGGAGGGCTTTTCGGCTGCCCTGTTCCTTTAAGAAACCAGTCACACAGAATGCATAGAAAGAAGAAGAACTGGATCGAAAAACAAATGGAAGGTGCTACATTTAACTACAGTGTCATGCCACGTCAGATGCTGCAAAGGATGCAATACACCTCTGTCTAACACGTTTACATATGAAAAAACTATGGAAAAGCAGCTTAAAGGGATAGTTCACACAAAATTAAAAATCCGGTCATCATTTACCTTAACTTGTAACAAACCTGTTTGAGTTTTTTTTCTTCTGTTAAACAACAGAAGTTATTTTTAAAAACCAAAACAGAAACCAGTAACCATTGATTTCGGTTGTTGCAAGATCGGATATATTTGCGGCTGGAAGTTAACGAGAATTATTTATTAAATTTGCCATTTATTGTATTTTATTAAGGTCTACCCCAACCCCAACCCTAAACCCACCCATCACAGTAATGTAAAAACAGTAGTTGTACAGAGTATTATTTATGCTATCTATTAAATTACCCAATAAATTGTATTTTTTAGCACCTACCCCAACCACAACCCTAAACCCAACCATCACAGTACTGTAAAAATATTAATTATTGTTATACAGTGTCATAAAAAAAATACTGCATATCAGCCGGCCGCGTATCCAATCTAGACTTTACCATTGACTTCCATTTGTTTTACCTACTATGGAAGTCAATGGTTGGTTACAGTTTTTCAGTTTTCTTCAAAATAACTTCTTTTGTGTTCAACAGAAGAAAGATACTCATGAAGGTTTGGAACTGCTTGAGGGTGAGTAAATGGTGAGCAAATTTTCATTTTTGGGTGAACTATCCTTTTAAAGGAATGCAAAACCGTGTGAACGAACCTTGACTTGCATGTAAAGTGGGCATCACTTTTTTAAAGAGTCACTCAGTGTAAAGAGGGGTAAAAACAACAATGATCTGAAATTGCTGCTGTGTGTGTGACCAAACACTAGATACAGTTTCTACAAGTAGCTCGGCTACTTAGTTACATTTTTCTGTAGCCTGACATTTATGCAGCTGCTTATGATACAATGTAGCATTTCCAGTAGTAGTTAGCTATAGCTACTTTTTCCAGTGAGTAGCAGAGGGACTTGCTCAGTACGCTTAGTGAACCTGCAATGGTCTGAAGCAGCACAGCATCATTACAGCACAGTAACAACAGTTGAAATTCAATCCAGTTGGCAAGTAACCTGAAGGGAGAACTTTTTTAAATTAGTACCATGTGCTCAATCTAAGTGAATTACTTGCTACATTAGATGCAGTGTTGTACTTTGACTCTTGACAGTCTGAAATAATTGAAAACTGTAATAAAATACTGAGCGTTGACATTAAATTGACATAAAATTTTCACATTTCTGTAATATATGCCTTTGAAAAAAGTAATTTCAGTGTAACTAGCTACTTTTAAGAAGTAAATTGTAGTGTAGCCAGATATTTTTTAAAAGTGTAGTTTGACTGTAGTTTAGCTATTTTTTTCCCTGATGAGAAGCGTGTAGCTGTCTCCAACACTGCATGTAACACAATTTAAAAACACAGAGAAAAAATCTGTCTGATGGCACTGGAGATGAGGGTCTGTCTCTATCCTTTTTTAACACCGTATAAACCTGGCATTTTCTCAGTTATTTTCTAGATGAATTTTTCACAGATTACTTATCATCAATTTACAAATACATGCAAATGCGGGAGACCAGAAGAAATGCAAATAATTCTGCTGTGTTCAAATATTCTGACCCGTGAAATCATTTTGAGGACATATTGACTTCATCAATTGATAAAATAATGCAAACTTTAATGGCTTAATTCATTCATTCATTTCTTTTCAGCTTACTCCCTTTATTAATCAGGGGTCGCCACAGTGAAATGAACCGCCAACTTATCCAGCATATGTTTTACGTAGTGAATGCCCTTCCACCTGCAATCCATTACTGGGAAACACCCATACACTCATTCACACACATACACTATGGCCAATTTAGCGCATGTCCTTGGACTGTGGGGGAAATCAGGGCACCCGGAGGAAACCCACACAAACACGGGGAGAACATGCAAACTCCACACAGAAATGCCATCTGACCCAGCTGAGGCTCGAACCAGCGACCTTCTTGCTGTGAGTTAACAGTGCTTCCCACTGCACCACCCTAAATGGCTTTATTCATACAGTACATAATTTTGCTCAGTCATTCACGTGTTGCTACAATTTTGACATTGTAAAAAATTTATGACAAAAAGTCAAGACAATAAATATTTGTATGTTGCTTTAACTTATTTTAATAAGTTGATCAGGATTCAGCTAATTTTTTTGTAGTTATAAAATGTTTAATATTTTGAGTCAGTTTGATTGATGAAGTGGAGCTGACTATAAAGATTCAACTTAAAAATGTGAGGCAGAAAGATATTTTTTACAGTGCAGCTGGACAAGGGTCTTTTGAGGAAAATGAACATTTCTATCACACACATAAAACCTCAGCGACCTTGCATGAAAAGAACGTTTTTACGAGAAGAAATGTGTAAGGAGAACTAAACATTGCCTGCTCAAAGCGGTGTCCTTCAACCATCAGATAGTGACAGAAACATTTCTAAAGCAGTAATAATGTCATGCCTCTGAAACTAACCTGATCTCTCATCAGTGTCAACAAACTCCACCACCACTGAATGACCATTGTTAGATATGCTGAGAGAGGTGCAGTTGTTGTAAGACAGTGAGATTGGAGACAGTCTGGCATCAAACACAGCTTCTGAAGGGACTATATCTATAGGTGACTGGCGATTCCCCTCAGCTATGGGATAATCTTTGTGCCATGCCGATGGACCTTAATAAAAAAACACAATACACAACCAATTGGACATTAATTGAGCACAGTGGTTAAAAGATATGGATATGTATCAGTCTTATCACTTGTTATATTAAGATGTTATACATGGATGACTTTTTTCTATTATTATTCTTTTTCTATTATCTATTATTAAAATCTTTTAATACTTCTATTGTTTCAGAAAAATGTTATACATACATACTGTATTAGTAACCAAATACCAATCAAAGAACACCCACCCCATCCTGACAGAGCCATAAAAAATACACATGCAAAAAAATAAAAGAAAAACTATAATAATAATAAAAAGGGCAATTTTGTAAAAAAACACATATACTGTACATTCCAATGAAAGTGAAAAATATATTAAAGTTAGTCATAAACACAGTGCATATTACCACAGTCACATTGTTTGGGATTACTAAACAGTCAGTCCATTCTATATATAAAAATCCCAAATCTTGTAAAATATGTGTTGTAATTTGTTGTTTGATTGAGTAGGTCAGTCTTTCCACTGCTATACAAGAAGACATGTCCTTAATCCAGAGCGACAAAGATGAATCATTTTCCAGTGAATGGCAATCAGGTGCTTCACATGCAATAGACACAGATTTATAAACTTCTGTTCATAACGCAGGTGGGAAAAGACCAAGAATACAAATTTTAGAGCAAACTGGGGATTTCTTTACCAATAGTTTTAGAGGTTACACATATTAATTCTTTCCAAAAGGATTGCAAGTGCTCACATTGCTAAACACAATGGAATAGTGTGCCTTTGTAAGTCAAACATTTTCCTTAAATGTCCAAAATATTCCTATTAAATTTATTTACCATTTCCGGTGTTCTCATGTTCTCATGTTAATGTTCTCATTATACAATTATATTGGATTAGTATAAAACGGGTATTGATCGATAATGTTTGCGCTTAAACACAACTTTCTTCCCATTCATTTTCTGTAACATTCATCATCAATCCAAGCCAGTCTTTTATCATTTGTAGATTCTTTGAAAGCATTAACAAATTTGCTATATAGCATAGAAATTTTGTATTTGGCACTGGGATCTTTAACTGCAATTTCTTCTAAAGACTTAAATTATTTTCAATAATTCATATTAAATTTGACAAAGATGGTAAAATTAAACTGCACTGTATTTTTTCAATTGATGTTTGTTGAACATTTGCAGATCAGATTATGCCTTCACAAAATGCTTTCAGCTTACTTAACAGCTTGTTCATTCATACAAAATCATGAATCTATCCATCCATCCATCCATCCATCCATCCATAATCTATCTTTCTAGTAACTTTATGTGGGAAAATATGATTAATAATTATTATTAATAATTACAACCAAAATCTAAAACTAAACAGTAAATGATTATTAAAACAATTTCATTTTTTTTCGAATTCCTTTTTATTATATTTTAACATGTAGATACACATTTCCATGTGCCAGATATAACATAAATTTACAAGCCAGCAAAAGGCTTCTCAGTATTTTACATCAGAAAACAATATCACCTCTTTTACTAAACTTCTAGTAAAATATTTCCATTAAAACTATTTCATTTATTTTATATCTTCTAATATAACAAAGATTTTAAAGTATAAACTTTCTTTCTTGTTAAACATTGTGTTTTTTTAAAGCGTGCAGGTTGCATTTTATATTGTTGAGTGTGACCCAACAACATTGTCTTCCAATGTTTGTGTCAGTGAACTGTATTGTCTTAACATCACATCCAGCCTGTTATGTTTAAGTAGCAAACGATCCCTTTAGAAGATCACTGGGCTAATCCCGCATTAACAATAGATTGGGCAGCCAAATGTTACACTAAATCTAAAGACAGATGACTAGACACATTAGTGGATGATTGAACAAACATATAAACATAAAACAGCTGCTGGTCAAAACAGTAGAATCTGTCTCAGTGTTCTTGACCATAACAACAAAACACTTTAAAGTTTGAGTGAACAGGAATTTGCATATCTCTAAAATCAAGTCCTGCCTTCAAGGACTGTCAAAACAGTAAAGTCTTGTGTGCTATGACAGTTTTGGCACACAATACTTGATGATGGGACACCATCTCTAGCTCATCTCTAGCTTTCCAGCGAAGAAAACTATATATATGAGCAATTCCAGCGTTATGGATGTGACATTTGCAGTAAAATCTCAAAACATAAATTGACAGAGGTAGTTTATGTTAACATTATATTGAAACATCTCTTTATATTTTTCAAAACAAATAACCAGTTATGTTGTGGGAGCAGAAAAATATCAACTTTTAAACATTTTTTATATTTTAAATGAGCAAAATAAACATGCGTTATGGATGTGACAAAAAAGTCTGCAAGTGGACAGTATACAACATACTTTGTAGAAATTCTGTGAATTAAATTGCCCAACCCAAAAGAAACAATGCTAATCAAAAGGATAAGAGTTGCTCTCTATAGAGCAAGCATAATTGATTTTACTTGATTTTACATTTATGCATTTATGAGGAAAAAGCTTCGTTATGGATGTGACATCTCTCTGTTATGGATGTGACATGTGAAATTGCCACTTGTGTGACTTTGGTAAATCAAATATAATAGTTTGAAAACATTAACAGAGACATTTCTGAGTATTTTTAAAGCACTGTAAAATACAAGTCGCAGAAACGGTTTTGCTATTTTTGCAAAAGCTTAATTTTTTTTTCATAGCAAGGTTGACATTTGCATGGAGATCCTCATATATACATATATATGAAATTTAATGCCATCTGAAATTTACTTCTAAAATTAGCATTTTTCTCAGACTTCTATGTCTTGATTCAGTAATTTCACTTTTATGGCAAAGAATATGTTATTTTCAGAAATTTGAACATGAAATAACTGAACATAAACATAAGAGGTCGAGAAAAATGCTCATGTAAAAGAAAATTCTAGATGGCACTCTTCATATAATGTTGTTGTTGTTGTTATTATATTGCAGATTGTACAACCCAAGAAGGAAGAGACGTTCATGATAGAGACACAAGATAGCCTACATCAGTCAGATCGGATTAATTGAATATAAATAACACAAACACACAAAGAAAATAACTTAAAAGTAGCAAACAATAGCTTCAGAATTCAGAACCAAAAATAAAATAAATGTTCACAGCCAGTAATAACAGTTTTTAGAAATATGTTATCATAAACGGGCTACTTCATCAACTAGTAAAATGATAAGCTGTGCGATCCTTAAATCATAAAATTGTAGCCTAAATTCCCTAATGCATGTTTTTAAACTGTAATTAAACTGTTGTTGCCACAATATGACCCGCCATTTCAAAAGATGCAAGACTTTTTTTTAGTCCTATTTTTATTTTACCTTAACAATGTTATTCTTGTTAACTGTTTCCAGGCTTTCAGACAATAAAATCTTTAAAATACGTGCACAGTACCACATGCAAAAGTTCAACAGATACGGTGTTCTGCGGTGGTCAAACGGATTTACAGAACGACTTTAGTCTGACGGCTTTTAGTAAACTCAGAGATGTGGATTCGGACGTTATTAATTTTCCACACTTACCATTGTCCTCTCCGTATCCCCAGTGATGGCCAGTCATTGCTCCTCTTCTCTGAGCAGCCTGTGAGATGTCGAAAGAGCGCAGGTGAGGAGTGTGTGGAAAAATGCGTGTGTGCGTGCGTGTTTGTGTTGGCGGGTTGAATATACTGACAGCGGTAACAGGTGAATGAAGAGCGATGATTGACAGATGAGCTGATCCGCTCAAGCTCCGCCTCCTCTAAAGCCGATTGCGCTGTCGAGGACTTCTGCATTCATTTGGATACTTATCAGTCTCCTTATTTTAACTGAAGACTGCAAATGAACGAGTTTTTTTGTCCTGTGGTGAAATCCACTGAAAGAAAAAGAGTATCACTTAGTCTACTCATATAGCTAGGTGTAAAGGGAGCAGGAATGTTGATGAAGACATTTTGAATTGTTCATTTTGGTAGTGTTTTGCGATCAAATGAAAAAAATATATATTTTTATTATTATGTAATGACATTTGGAAACTGATAAAATACATGGTATGCTGGATATATGCTGGATAAGTTGGCGGTTCATTCCGCTGTGGCAACCCCAGATTAATAAAGGGACTAAGCCGAAAAGAAAATGAATGAATGAATGTTTGGATCTAGTTTTTGTGATGCATACTTCAAAAGAAATTAGCCTGACAGAAAGTTGCCTCTTAAATCACCTCCTCCAGTGAATCACTGCCATGAGTAACACAGAAACCTAACTGTTTAAAGATCAGATAACTGTCTACTGGTGGCACTTTAAAAATTAAGGTTTCTGACATCAAAGCTCTGTAATCTGGGGCAAATCTTAATGAATTGGATAAAAAATCTAATGCATGAAGCTGGTATAGTCTATGTTCCAATATACAGATGTAGTCAGAATTATTAGCCCCCCTGTTTATTTTTTCCACCAATTTCTGTTTAACGGAGAGCAGATTTTTTTTCATCACATTTCTTAACATAATAGTTTTAGTAACTCATTTCTTATAACTGATTTATCTTATCTTTGCCTTGATGACAGTAAATAATATTTGACTAGATATTTTTCAAGACACTTCTATACAGCTTAAAGTGACATTTAAAGGCTTAACTAGGTTAATTAGGTTAACTAGCCAGGTTAGGGTAATTAGGCAAGTTATTGTATAACGATGGTTTGTTCTGTAGACTATCGAAAAAATATATAGCTTAAAGGGGCTAATAATTTTGTCTAATAAATGGCTTTTAAAATATTAAAAACTGCTTTTATTCTAGCTCAAATAAAACAAATAAGACGTTCTCAAGAAGAAAAAATATTATCAGACATACTGTAAAAATTTCCTTGCTCTGTTAAACATCATTTGGGAAATATTTAAAAAAGAAAAAAAATCAAAGGGGGGCTAATAATTCTGACTTCAACTGTGTCTCCATTTACTTTTAATATTTATAGGTGATTTATTTCAGGGTTTCTTTTTTTAACCCTCAGATTTCAGATGTTTAAATATTTGTGTCTCGGCCAAATGCTATCATATCATAATGAAGTATACATCAAGGAAAAGCTCATAGAATATAGACGAATGAGGATGTCTAAACGCCAAAAACAAATTGAAAATTGAAAACTTTCTTCTTTATTGTTGTCTCTGTGTAGTAAGTGGTCCCTGTGAGACATGTTTATTCAGCAGCTTCTGCTACAAACATCTCATATACCAAGTCAGACGTCAGTCAAGAAGTTGTTGAGATTGTTGCTGAGTTTTTGAGATTCTGTGCATTCAGAAGTCTGTGGTTTGAGTTTATAATTTTAAAATCACACATATTTCTTAAACTAAACCACATTGATTCACTTCATAAGACATTCGCTAACCCCTTGGCAGTGTTTGAATTAGACTTATGACAGATTTATGCACTTTTGGAAACCTTAAAAGGGCCCCTACTCAACATCATTATACAGCATGAAATAGTTTTATTTTATTGTTTTTTTTTATTGAACTACTTCAACTGATTTCTTCTGAAAGAAGAATGCTCTATACCGAGAACTGTGAGAGGGTGAGTAAACTATGGGGTAATTTTCATTTTTGGGTGAACTATTCCTTTAAGACATTTTTTTTTTTTGCATTAGTTGGAGGCAAAGACTAAAATTAAAAGTTTAAGCCATATATCATCATTGCATCCTACAATTTTTAGACCTCCAGAATCTGCCCAAAAAAGAACCTGTTACCCTTTTTAAGCTGTTCCTTTTTTCAATTTGGTTTTTATTTTTAGTCATTTTCCAATATTCAAACTATTTACACCCGACAGGCAATTAGTGATTGTGGGTTGTTGCAATACTGCTGCAAGACACTTTTGTCCAGTCAAATAACATATTGTAGTGAGCAATGAAGTCATACTTTGTCAGAATAGTAAATTAGCTGCATGTGAAAACAGCTGTGACAGCAACAAAACATGTAACACTAGCAAAATGTGCACTGTGATGAGACATTTACAGGCTGCTTTAACAGCTAGTGTTACAAAAACAAAAAACAATGGTGCAATGTGATGCAATAAAAATAACGTGTTTGGGTCGAAGCTGCTGTCTGAGACACTTAGCTCAACTAGAACTGTAATTTACAGAATGAATGACACCAAAATATAGCAACAAAAAACATAATCTTTTAGATTTCAGAACCAAACAACAGTTTGTGGACATACCGTGTAGCACAATTATTGAGCTGTCAGTGCAGAGCAATAAATTGACAATAAAGGCAAATTAATGAAACTAGAATGGTCAGTAAGGTTGTACTCTGTTTCAACATTTAATCATAAAATATGATCATTTACAATATATTGCACATTTGATAAACTGCAGTCAAGCAGTTCAGCATCCCCCGCTCTACTGCTACTTTACTGCGTCTGTACTGGACTTTACAATCATTTTTTGTTTGTTTGTTTGTTTCCAGAAGGACACTAAGGAGGTGGATATCCTCAGGCAAAAAACTGTCATGAAGGTGCCCAGTGTTATTTTTTTTCCTGCCACCATATGACTCTGACTGATGTGCTGAAGTGTAAGTTTGCAGCGCTCAGGGGGTGGAATTGTGAAGTTTGACTGACAGTTTGAGTGGTTCTAAAACATGCGTTTTTTAATGCATTTAATTAAATATTTGTTAAAAAGACAAGCAGAAGTAAAGTGCTACCAATAGCATTAATTTATCAAAAAAATAAAAAATAAAATCCTCCCCAAAAAGGCACTTCCAAGTGTAATTACAAAAAGGGCATGTGCTCTGCACTGGTTGAGCTCTACCTGTGCACATGGAGACAGAAATGTGTTATAGATATGGCTATTAAAATAATGTGGAGAACAGAAGCTGCTCTTTGCTCATAACTGGAATGTTTTCTGCGAGCATCCTGGGCTTTTCCGTGCTGATGGTCTGCTCTCCAGCAGAGCTGGAGCTGAACTCCTGTCGGACAACCTCTCCAGGATGATTTCATTCATAGCATTTCATTTTCGCATTGACATTTAATATCTCTTGTTCAAATACATTATGAAAACAGTGGACATATATGTTTCTGACATATATGGGACATGTGTGTTTCTGGTATATATGGGACATATATGTGTTTTAGCAACACATATGTACATATATGTTTTTGGCATATATGGGACATACAGTATTCTGACATATTTGTGGACATATAGCTTTCTGGCATATATGTGGACATGTTTGTTTCATATTTAGACAACAGATACAAAGAGATGATGCCAACCATTGAGGACTTACAGGACAACACATACACTTAATACACAAATACATTTTATTAAGCATGCCATCTTCTATATACAAATAAACTTGAATTGAATTGAATGGAATATGGCACGTACATGTTGCTGACATTTTTGGGACCTATATGTTTCTGGCATATATATGGACATATAGCTTTCTGACCCTTATATGTGGACAAATATGTTTTTGGCATATATATATATATATATATATATATATATATATATATATATATATATATATATATATATATATATATATATATATATAGACATATATGTGTTATGCATTCATGGGACATATAAGTTTCTGACAAATATGGGGTATATATATATATTCTGGCATATATGGGACAAAAACGTTTTTGACATATGTGAGACATCTGCTTTACATATATGTTTTTGACATACAGTTGAATTCAGAATTATTAGCCCCCCTGTTATTTTTTCCCCAATTTCTGTTTGACGGAGAGAAGATGTTTTCAACACATTTCTAAACATAATAGTTTTAATAACTCATTTCTAATAACTGATTTAATTTATCTTTGCTATGATGACAGTAAATAATATTTTACTAGATATTTTCAAGACACTTCTATACACCTTAAAGTGACATTTAAAGGCTTAACTAGGTTATTTAGGTTAACTAGGCAGGTTAGGGTAATTAGGCAAGTTATTGTATAACAAGGGTTTGTTCTGTAGACTATCAAAAAAATTATAGCTTAAAGGGGCTAATAATTTTGACCCTAAAATTGTTTATAAAAATTAATTCTAGCCTAAATAAAACAAATAAGACTTTCTCCAGTGGAAAAAAATATTTTCAGACATACTGTGAAAATTTCCTTGCTCTGTTAAACATCATTTTGGAAATATTTAAAAAAGGAAAAAAAATCAAAGGCGGGCTAATAATTCTGACTTCAACTGTATACAGTATGTGCTTTACATCTATGGACATATATGTTTCTGACTTTATAACTCAGAATTGCGACTTTATAACTCAGAATTCTGATTTTATAACTCGCAATTTTGACTTCATAACTCAGAATTCTGACTTAATAACTCGCAATTCTGACTTTATAACTCAGAATTCTGACTTAATAACTCGCAATTCTGACTTTATAACTCAGAATTCTGACTTAATAACTCGCAATTTTGACTTTATAACTCAGAATTCTGACTTAATAACTCAGAACTGCGACTTTATAACTCAGAATTCTGACTTAATAACTTGCAATTCTGACTTTATAACTCAGAACTGCGACTTTATAACTCAGAATTCTGACTTAATAACTCGCAATTTTGACTTTATAACTCAGAATTCTGACTTCATAACTCGCAATTCTGACTTAGGCCTAATAACTCAGAATTCTGACTTAAATAACTCAGAATTGCGACTTTATAACTCAGAATTCTGACTTATTTTTTTTATTTATTTATTTTTAAATTATTATATATATTTTTTTCCAATTATTTATTTTTTTCAGTGGCGGGAATGGGCTTCCATACTCTTTAGATTCTTAAAATGTTTTGTATCACACAAAACTCAAATGTTCCTTCTAAGGAAACTTTAAAAATTTTATTTTAAAAGTTGTTTTGTAAACTCATAAAGTTTTGAAACCACTTGAGTAAATGTTCATTTTTTGGAGGGATAACCAGTCTACCCATTAAAAATATATATTTTACCCTAAAACAATGAAAGTTTTGTCATTAATTCATCTTTGACTAGATTCAATTGAATTACCCTGTTCTTTTCAATGATAATATTTTAAATAATGTTCAAACTGTTAACCATTGAATTCACTTCCATACAGTAGACTTATTTACCTTTTTATTTATTTATTTATTTGTTTGTTTGTTTATTTAAAAAAATGAAGAATGCCAGATATTTGGGTTTAAACATTCTTCAAAATTCTTAATTTGTGTTCAATTGAACAAAAATCTCAAGCTGGAACAAGGTTGAGTAAATGATAACAAATGCTTATTTTTGGGTAACCTGTCCCTTTAAGAATGCAAAGCGTGAGTTGCAAATCACTATTTTTCAAGCTGCTCGCTGACTCCATCTCGCGGTCACCCGAAAGAAGAGCAGAATGTCTGTCTACAACGAATCTGCCACCGTCGATCGGAAAATAGTGAAACAGCGGCGCGCCGGTAGGATTCAGCCGTCACAGTGAGAGACAGAGGACCATGACAGACCCCAAAACCAGCAAAGAGCAGAAGTATGATCGACAGCTCAGGTATGTATCTTCTGTGTGTTCGAAAACCACATAATCATCAAGTTCGCACGACCAGTTAATCTGCTTCAGCGGTAAAGTTTTCCTATTGCATTAACGCAAACGTACAGAGGCCCATCGGTCACTGCAAGAGCTTTAATCATCTCGTCAAATTCATCATTCTTTAATTTAAAACACAGCAACGACAGAATTAACCAGACTTCACGAATAGCCTATCAACTAAAGTAGCAGACCCGAAAACACTAGATTTATTTCTGATTTATTTATTTATATTTGTTTAGCTACATCAATATACTCATGATAGGAAGAGATACAACTATTTGAACACCTGGAATCTAAATTAATATCTAGTGTAAGTTAAATGCTTAGCTTTGCATATTACTAATCAAAAACTGAGTTTTGACATATTTACAATAGGAAATGTGCTAAATTTCTTCACTGAACACGTTCTTTACCTAATATTAAGATTTTGGGGCCAATCTATAATTTTGACCCATAGCTTACAATTATTACAATTTTTTTATTTATTTAATCAATTGCCAAATATACCTGTGCAACATAAAACATAAGGTTTTGTGGTCGAGGGTCACATTTATCTGCCGATTTAAAGCTATTTAGGCTGCCTTCCTCTGCCTCTCTGTATTTGTCAGATTAATAAAGTGGCTATTATTGAGGTAAAGTTTTATTGAGGTAAAGTAGGTACTTTGGTATGAAATCACAAGCAAGTATGACTTGAAAATAACACTAGCACAATTTATTAGACTGTGAACAATGTTGTTCTAATATAATTTCACTATTTAAAGTTTGTAAAGAATATGTGAAATTATATTATTAAGGAGAAAGTGTGAGTGTGAATATAAAACCAACTTTACCTCAATGTGGTTATCGACTGGTCATTGAGTGATTGAGATGTGTTTGTATCAGGTTGTGGGGAGATCATGGACAGGAAGCACTTGAAAACGCACATGTGTGTCTCATCAATGCCACTGCATCTGGCACTGAAATCCTCAAGAACCTTGTGCTGCCTGGTACTGTATTTATCTCACTGTACACCCCAAATCCTGGCACTGAGACTCGAGTCTTATTGGTTATTGTGCTAATGTTATACTGTATGTTCCCTTCTCCTTTTTAGGAATCGGAGCCTTTACCATTGTAGATGGGCACAAAGTGTCAGGGGAGGATGTTGGAAACAAGTAAATGTGTTGGCGTGATAATTGTTTTAAAGAAATATAATATGATATATGGATAAATATGCCTGATTGTGTTGTTTGATATTTTCTGCAGCTTTTTTCTCAGCAGCAGCAGTATTGGGAAGGTAAGTGTAGAGCCGTGTATCAATAAAAACTTTATTCAAACCTATTGTGGCATATTGTAAGTTATATTGTGCTTTTTTCTAGAACAGAGCACAGGCGGCTACTGAATTGCTCCAGGAACTCAACAGTGATGTTTCTGGAAACTTTGTGGAAGAGGTCAGTCTTCATGTCATTAAAACATATTATACATTTCTATCTGCAGAGTTTTCTATTTTAAGAATTACAATACAAACTCAGTTAAACAACGTTAACGAATAGGAATCAAAACGATGTATTTTGGATATTTTAACATTGTTGAGACTTATTAGGTGATTGTAGCGTAAAATAAAAATGCTTGTAGATTTAGGAAATGCACTGCCTTTGAAAAAAATAAGGTCTAAAAGATTATATGTATTATTTTTAGTGGCGCAAGAGTGTATGGGTGTTTCCCAGTGTTGGGTTGCAGCTGGAAGGGCATCCGCTGCGTAAAACATATGCTGGATAAGTTGGCGGTTCATTCCACTGTGGCGACCCCAGATTAATAAAGAGACTATGCCGAAAAGAAAATGAATGAATGAATTATTAGTGGTATTTTTAATTTACTTTTTTAAAGAAATTTATCATTTTGTTAAGCAAGAAAGCATAAAAAGGTGTCAATATAAACTAATATTACACCAAAACTGCAAAATAAAGCTGATGAATGCTGATAACTGATGAAATACTGCACACCAGTGAGGGAAATCCTAGACATTTACAGAGGGTGAGATCAAGGTGAGGTTGTTTCTTCATGCAAAATATATTTGTGGATTGAAATTATATTTAGCTGCTTATTTTAGAGGTTTAGTGAAGGGAGATCAATTTTTACCTGAAGGGCCAACGGTGTATACTAAATTATAGGACAACACAAGGGTTAAGAGCAAGGTTTGTTTTAAAAAGTATAAGTAATTTACTGATGAGACTTTGTTCCTGATTGTGAGTCACATTAATTCAGTTAATTGTTCCAGACTTTTGTGTGTGTGTTTTTAAATCTCTTCATTGAATTGATTTTTTTTCTTCTTATCAGAGTCCTGATAAGCTATTGGACAACGACTGTGAGTTTTTTCACAGGTTCAGTCTGGTAATTGCTGTCCAGCTTCCAGAAAGGTATTAAAACACAAACCTGAAATGGCTGTTTTTCATTTATTATTTTGCAGGTGTCTTTGAAATGCATTGGCAAACAGACAGATCGTCACCTTAGAATTATAAGGTTCTATCTGCGTTCTAAATGATTTTGAGGTATTGAGCTTCAAAGTTTTTGCATTCTATAGCAAAAAACATGTGTGTAACAGTTCTCTTTCATACATTAACATGACAGAGACCCTAAGGGTTCTCTAAATGTAAATTATCAAAGTTTTCTTACATTTGCAAATTGGAGTAAAAAAAGAAGAAGGTTGCTGGTTCGAGTCTTGGCTGGGTCAGGTGGCATTTCTTTGTGGAGTTTGCATGTTCTCCCGTGTTTGCGTGAGTTTGCTCCGGGTGCTCCAGTTTCCCCCACAAGTCCAAAGACATGCGGTAAAGGTGAATTGGGTATGCTAAAATTGGTCATAGTGTATGTGTGTAATTGAGTGCGTATGGGTGTTTCCCAGTGGGGGTTGCAACTGGAAAGGCATCCACTGCGTAAAACATATGCTGGATAAGTTGGCGGTTCATTCCGCTGTGGCGACCCAGATTAATAAAAGGACTAAGCCTAAAAAGAAAATGCACGAATCTCAATGTCAAGAAATGCTTCTCATCACATTTAAACACTTTTCAATTTTGTGTACTGTGGCATTACTTAATTGACTCTGATTTAATGTGATTGTGTCTTTCTGGTGTTTCCTGCTGTTAATGGAGCAGTCCAGCGAAATGACAAAGGAAAACTTATCCTGATTGGTTCTCGTGCGTGAATTAAAAATGCTGATTGGCGCACAGAAAGAACCTTATTGAGGCAAGCTAGAGTTCAACTTAGTAGATAAACCTTTTTTGTTTTTAAATAAAAAGTCTTAAAATGTAAACAACTTAAAAAAAAAACATCATATGATGTAAATAAGTTGTCATTTAATAAGAATATGTCAATAAATCAATTTTGACAAAAATGTCAGATAGAACCTTCTAATTTTAAGGTGACGAAATGTTAATGTAATTATAACCAAATAATTAACAAGTTGTAAATGTCAGTTTTTTCAGATCAGCTTATGTTCGTGTGTTTTATTTTAACAGCACATGTCTGAGGCTTGGTGCGGTGTTATGGGAGGCCGGAGTGCCATTTCTTGTATGTCGAACATATGGACTTATTGGTTACATGAGGCTGGTTGTGAAGGAGCACACAGGTAATTGCGTTTTAAAAGCCAAATTAGTTTTGAGAGAAAACGCGAGTAGCAGTAGAACAGGATGGTTGATTTGTGGGTGAGTGGGCTTGACAAACCACCTGTGGAACACTTGTTCATTTCTGACACTTGCGCCAGTTTGCATATTTGCACCAGGCACTTTCTTAAAATCACTCCATATCTCTAGGAAAAAACATTGCATCTCTGAGTGTGCTTCACACAGGTGAGTTGGCTTGACAAACCACCCGTAGAATCACTCTTCTCTCTATGTGCACTGGACACTTTACCTAAACTCCATCTTACAAGGACTCAGTAAGGATAACGTTTACCTGTGAATGCACAACAAATCATGTTGCGCTACTTGTTTTCTTCAAGCTTAAAATACCTCTATGCACAATATCCTGCACAATATAGTTCTGTCTTTATCTTAAAGTACTTGCTTAGTCTTAGGTTATGTGTATAGTTAAGTAGTTATGGTATATGAATAGTTAGTAGTGCAGCTCTGCACAAGACGTTTGGCCAGTGGAGAAATGGTCGTGCCCAACTGAGCCTGGTTTCTTTCTAGTTTTTTAATTCTTCACTTTCGCCAATTGGTGAAGTTTTTTCCTTGCCGCTGTCGCCACTGGCTTGCATGGTTCGGGATCTGTAGGGGCTGGGCATCGATGGATTTGCTCTTCAGTGTTTGGACTCTCAGTAGTGATTATTAAACCACACTGAACTGAACTGAACTTAAACATTAAAAACTGAACTACACTGTTCTAATTTACTATGATCTTTCATGTGAAATCTACATTGTAAAAGCGCTACACAAATAAAGGGGAATTTAATTAAATTGAATAGTATACTTTATCAGAAAGAAAGAAAGAATCAGAAAGAGCTTTATTGCCAGGTATGTTCACACATATGAGGAATTTGTTGTCGTGACAGCTTCTACAGTGCAACAGAATTACAGAGACAGGACAAAAAAATCTGATAATAAATATATTTTATAAACCGAAGTGAGTAGTAAATGCAAATATACAAATTGACAAGTGTGTGTACAGGTATATTACTATATACAATGTTATATGTGCAAATTGACATGTAAAGTATGTGAAATAAATAAGTGTATATGTGTATAAAAGTAGTGATGTTTGTTTCACAATACTATCATAAAGTGCTCTACATAATATAGTAATGTGTTGTATACAGTATAGTTAGATTACTGCTCCAGTATGTTAGTTATGTATAGGTTTAAAAGGGCTCTTATGTCCAGTGTTGTGGTTACATTTCATTCCACTCTGTCCACACATGTACTGAAATGACAATAAAGCTCAAATTGACTTGACTAGATTTATTTATTTTTTGCTCATGAAAGACTGACTAATGACGGTGGTCATTTGCCTAAACTAGTGTAATTATACTGTTTAGACAACCCACAAATCTTTTTTTTTTTTCCCTGACCGTAGTGGTGGAGTCTCATCCAGATAATGCTTTGGAGGATCTGAGACTAGACCAGCCATTCACAGAGCTCAAACACCATGTAGAGTCCTACGACTTGGACAGCATGGAGAAAAAGGTGAGATTAAGGTTGATATTAAAGTGTTAATTACTGGTGTCTTTTTTGATTGTGTGAATTAAATCAGTTGCAGTTCGGAATGCAATATATATTTTGCCCTGTTGTAGGATCACAGTCATACACCATGGATCATTGTGGTTGCCAGATATTTGGAAAAGTGGTACAGTGAGGTAATGACATACTCTTAAGACCTTTCTGATCATGAGATCTCCAGAATGTCAGACCTTCTCAAAGTGTGTGTTTTCTGATCCAGCACAACTCCCAGTTACCGAAGAATTATAAGGAGAAGGAAGCATTTAGGCAACTCCTCAGAGAAGGTAATATAATACATCACATCAGGAATTTGTCATTTTTCTGGCCTTTCCGTAATTTCTTTCGTTCCTCAGGAATCCTTAAGAATGAGAATGGAGGACTTGAAGATGAAGAGAACTTTGAGGAGGCGATCAAGAACGTGAACACTGCTCTGAACCCCACCAAGGTACTGGAGCCCATCACGTTTAAAGAACAATAATTATTATAGTTCTTTACATTTGATCTGTATTGAGACTTGTCCTGCCTTTATGCAGATCTCCAGTGGAACGCAGGACATTTTTAATGCTGAGCAGTGTGAAAACATTACCTCACAGGTTAGTGCGGATATGCAAAACTACTTTCAAGCACTATCTCCAACTGTTTATTGATATATTTCACATCTTAGCCACTCAAGACTGATTTATACTTCTGCGTCAAGCGCACGCGAATGCTACGGCGCAGCATGGCCGTCGCTGACGCGCACCTCTCCAAAAATGTATCGCGTACGCGTAGTGCAAGCTCTGTGATTGGACGACTTGGTAGCGCTGACGAGTGTGGGCGGAGGTGAGAGCCGCGCGAGCGTGATGCAGCGGGTGTTTACAAATGCGGAGTCCCATAAGGAGCTCCGGATGGAGACTTCTGTTTTGTGTTTACCATATGATTAAAGTTGTTGCACGTCCGCCGGTTCCCGCCTCAAAATAAGCGAATTTGAGCCACTTGTACATTAAGGAAGCGTTGAGAAAAAACTAAACGCCAGCGAAGGAACTCGACACAGAAACATAGACACTTACTTCCAGCTAGCGTTTCGGAAGTGTATTGCAGAGCAACAGAAACAGCGCGCAGAAGTATAAATGCAGGCCTACGTGCAAGGCTTACGTCGTAGGTCACGGCGATCACTTGACGCAGAAGTTTAAACCAGGATTTATATTGTACATTTGAATCAAATATATACAGGTTTCTAGGGCTGATCAATATACACTCACTGGCCAGTTTATTAGCTGCACCTTGCTAGCTCTGGGTTTGACCACAATTTGCCCTCAGAACTGCTAAGCTTCTTTATAGTAAACATTCAAAAAGTCACTCAAATCATTCTTGAATATTGACATGACAGCATCCCACAATTACTGCATATTTGTTGGCTGCACATCATGTAAGATGTTGCTTATCTTGCTTGTGTTCATTTTGATTTGACTAAGATGCCATTTAGTCTTAGTCATATTTTACTCTTCTGAATAGGGGAAAAACAAAAATAAATCAATTAATGTTAATTATTAACGGGCCAGTTTCATCTTTATTTGTTGACAAAAATGTTTCTTGTACATAAAGTCAGAATACATTAGTTTTTTTCACTCCAGTGGTTGTTGGAAACTGAAAAGTGCACTTTGTCTAATCATAGAGCTCGTCCTTCTGGGTGATGGCACATGGAGTTCGGGACTTTGTTCAAAATGAGGGGAACGGAAACCTCCCGGTGCGAGGAAGCATCCCAGACATGATCGCAGATTCAGACAAATTCATCAAGTTACAAAATGTGTATGTATTCAGCTTTTACATCACTTTTTGGGAATTCTCAGTAGTAAAAGGCTCAGCACATATAAGTACACCCCTCACAAACCTATCTTTTCAATTAATATTTTTAATAGGAAGCTTTACAATATTATATTTGTGCATACACATTATATTAGTCAGTATTGAAACCAAATCTGGAGCTTATCTAACTATAATTTATGATAACAGTGCAAAAACTAGTACACCCAAATATGTATGTTATAGAAAAATATTAAATTCAAATTTAAAGAAGAGGAAAAATCAAGAGAAGCAAAACAATTTGAAAATTTAGTTGAAATTTTGTACATTGTAATTTATTTTTTTTGCAGTATTTTGCTTGAATTTAATTGTATTATCTTTCGATTTCTAAATATGTAGTAGTAGTTCGGTAATTCATAGTAGTATAGTATAGTAGTTCGGTAATTCATATTATAAATCTGTTCAAATGCACCAATATAGGTATATTACCTATATTCACTGAGAAATGGATAAAAATATTAATGTTCAAAGTGGGGTGTACTCAATTATGCTTAGCACTGTGTATTTGTGTAATATTGTTTTAGTATGCCCCAAATTTTAGTATGTAAAATGTTTCAGCATACCAAAAAGGTTTTAGTATGATTTGTGTTTATGCAAGTGAGACAAGTGTGGTGTTAATCGACAAGAGAGGGCACCAATGACAGTCCATACACAATACTAATCAAGCAAAACAATTGTTTATTGCTGGTACACACAGCTGATATCAAGTATCACAATAATCATGAATTATACTCATGAACATCATTAATCGAAATACAACAAAACTGCATAACAGACTTATAATGTGAAATAAAGATGAGTAATAAGAATCGCATGAATAAAAAACAGATAATAAAACCTCAAGCAATTTGATATAAGTATATACAATCTCAGAGACGTTACCAGGGTTACCAGCAAGTTCTCTCAAGATATTACAATTCATTCAAAATTCTGCTGCACATGTGTTGACACATACATCGTCTCGGTCGCACTACACTCACATACTTCAACAGCTTCATTGGCTGCCCGTCAAGTCTCGTATTGATTTTAAAACATTGATTTTAACATATAAAGCGGTTCATGGTTCTGCTCCAGGTTACATTTGTGACCTGATATCCATTTCCTCTACCTCTCGCTGTCTACGCTCTGCCTCAAGTTCTACGCTGTTTCAGCCTAGCTGTTTTTTTATTGTATTTTTTATTGTTTAATGTGCTTTGTTGTTTTTACTTTCTTGTAAGCGCTTTGGGTTTTAGAAAAGCGCGTTATAAATAAAATATATTATTATTATTATTACTACATCATTTTCCTCTTCAAAGACTGGGGAGCCCATTGCACTCACATTGGAAAACTAACATGTGTGTCCGAGACTGCTGGGCGATGTGCACTTATCCCACGGCTGAGCTTCCAGTGTTGCAGCAAGAAACCCTCACCTTTATAATCAAAATTTGGATGCTGGCCAAAAGTCGGCCTATTAGATAAGAGAAGAGTGAGTTGATCAGGCCCACCTTCTCTCTCGGCTAGGTGCACATTATTTCTGATTGCAAAGCACAGTTTTGAGGTTTGTAGTGTCAGCATGGTTATCACAGAGTCAATATTCTACCTCCTGAAATTTGGAGAAAGTTAACCTTAAGGTCATGAGACCCTTCTCTGGTCATTTGGTCATGCTTGAGGGTCAATATTTTACTTCTTGAAATTTGGAGAAAGATGTAAAGTTAACTTTAAAGGGGTGGTCCACTATGATATCATATTTTAAACTTTAGTTGATGTGTAATGTAGCTGTGTGAACATAAACTCTGGTGCCTCTGAATGGAAGACACTCCGAGTTCAATGCAAAGGGAGACCTTGGCATTTACAAAGTTAGCTTAGCAAAGCCTACAATGAATGAATTTTGGAGACTACAAAAACATACTTCCGGGCCTGTGAGATCACAAACGTACTTTTACTGCGCACACACACTGCACAGCCAAGGGTCGTGGCCAGAGGCTTAGTAAAGTTACAGCAGAGAGAGAGCTAAAATCCAAATGCTATCATTTCCACAGAGCTTGTTCTGTTTCTGTATCTGGGCTTCCAAATGACACAGCACAAAGACAGAAGTGCTTACAGTTCAATATTAATTATGTTCCAGAGAATTATAAAATGCATAGCAAGCATGATTTGACAAAACACAGCTTCCAGAATCTCTCCCAGTTCAGTGCTGGATTCGGTAAAAATCTCCTCAATGAAGGAGCAGCAGAAGCTCTGGACTCTGAGGCCACAACCTGTGTTTTTATTTGTTAAAATTGATCTATTACATGAACAGTGTCTAGCGCTAATGGTATGCTGTAGCAAGGATGTAAACAACGAGAAATGCTGTTCGCCACCGCTAACGATTTAGCTACAAATTCATGTTTATCGGTCAAACTGCTGTAAACACACACACACACTTCACCAGCATGTGCATGTTTCTCTATGAGGTGCTTTTCCTGCGTTTTACATCTCAGATATTGAACTCGCAAAAGATATGTGGATGATTCATATTACTTACACATGCATATTCCGAATATATGTGAAAGACGTCATGTAACACATTGAGTTAAAAAATACAGGAGAGCTCGCCTAACTCGTGTAGCAGCAGAAAAATAAATCAAGGCTCACACAGGTAGCATCCCAGATCTTGTGCTTTATTCTTCTGTCAACAGTGGCACTGTATATTACAGAACAATAACTTAATCCGAGCATCTGTCCCGCGCACATGCATTTCTTGTGTTACATGCGTCTACAGACAGTTCACACGCACATACACACACACACACACACACACACACACACACACACATACACACATAGATGCACACAATGACAAATTACATTCTGGACCACCCCTTTAAGGCAGGGGAGGGCCTGGAGGGACGGTGTCCTGCATATTTTAGTTACAATCCCAATTAAGCACACCTGGTGGCCAAAGAATGTAAAACGACCAGCTATGTTTCAGATGACCTGATGTAATATGTGATCCACTGTATTTTACACCAGTTAAGTCTTAAATAAAATATTTAGGAAAAAGTTATTTGCACAGGCTGCGTCCGAAATTGCCTACTGCTGGAATAGGTACTACATTTACAGAAAAGTACATTCTATATAGCATGCATGTGAGTATAAGTTAAACTTGGATGTACTGCATCTGCCATTTGTCGTTGTCACGTGACCTATCCATGTCAGTTACATCGTTTCACTGGCATTCATGAGTTCTCTTGCAGGCATCATGGGATACCGGGGCATCAATTGAATGTGCAGAATCTCGTTGTAGTAGGCCATCTGAGTACTTCTCTACTACTGTTTTTCGAATACTGTGAATTCAAACATACTACTCGGCTCTCATACTGTTTTTAACATACTATATAGTACAAAAGTATACAATTTCGGATGCAGCCATATACTAATCTATTTAATTTTTTTTATTTAATTTTTTATGGCACTGTATGATTATTGTATAACATAACTGTGTCATAAATTTATTGGCTGAAATCTAATCAAATCGTAAATAAAGTGTGGAGGGGTGGTGGCTATATTATTATTAGAAAACTGGAAAGTGGCAAGGTTTCAATGGCAATGGCAGTCAATATGCTTGAGTAACTCAGCTGAGGATGTCGGACTCTATGGTTAAGCCGAGATTTGAACTGATTCCTGTACCAGTCAAGCAAAATGAGGCTTCAGTCGTCATCGAAATAATTCAAGCCTCTATACGTGGTTCACTGAAAGCTTTCAGGATTAATCAACACATGCTATGAAGCTTTGACACAGAGCTTAACATCACTAGCATTAATCAAGAATTATTGATTATGAGCAACAGCTGTTAATGGTCAGGTGGTTGCTGTATTGATAGAACATTACGTAATCAGACATGTAAATCTGACTTCAGTTAAAAACAGGCATTTGTTTGACATTTTCAATATCAGGTACAGAGACAAAGCCATGAAGGATGCAGCAGTTGTGTCCAAACATGTTGAAATGCTTCTACAATCAGTTGGAAAGGTATTTACTGCACATAATTGTCATACTGTTGTGTTATAATCTTTTTTTTTGCACGTTAAAATATTAATATGAACTCTGTTTATATTTCGAAGACTCCAGAAAGCATCTCTGAACAGGAAATCAAACTTTTTTGTGAGTATGTTCAAATATGTTTGATTGCGTTCTTGACCTTTGATAGTATCAAATTTTTTTGTTGCAATCAATTGCTGAAGCTTATTCACGTATACATGGTATTATTATGATATTGACCTTACAAGTACAAAAAATGCTACTTTAATAACAGGTTTAATAACAAAAATATATAGTTTATTGCTATTTTGTATATACATGTTGAAAGTAAACAAATGTTTTAAACTAAACTGCTATAATAGGGAAAATTTTACAATAAAGTATCTTTAGTAAATGTTAGATTATAGATTAAAATCAGCAGTGAGAAAAAAACAGGTATATTACATTTACTATGCTAATATTAGTTAAAATTACAACTGAAATGCATTAGTTCTTAGCTCCATTTAATACAATGAATCAGATTTTAACTATGATTTCGCCGCATTATTAGTCATTAAATAAGAAATTAGCATCACGTAAGATTAGGGCTGCACAATATATTGTTTCGGCATCGATATCGCAACGTGATCATTCACAATTGTCTCATCGTAGGATCTGCCATGTTGAATCTCTATTATAATTCTTCATTTGCATGTGTTTTTGAGGCCTGTGACTGTGTGAGGATTGTAAAAGCATTTAGGCAAAATAATTTGTACCATTTTTAACCCTAACCCGTTTGTGCCCAATTTTTTTTTTAATGGTTTCATGCATGTAGCCTTGTTAATAATTTCCTATACTAACATGTAACATGTAAATATGTTTTATGAACCCATCAATGTAAAATTTGAATACGAGGTGAACATTTAACATTCTAATAAAAAAAAAATACTGCTTTCAACAAATCAGTTCATATTCATAGACACGTTTATGTTTAAAATTTGTTTAAAACGCTCCCAAAAATTATCCATCATATAATTTCATGAATATGAAAACACAAAGAACTAATACATTTGTCTAAAAGTCATGAAACACACACTAGTTTCTCCAACAGACTACCGTGTGTTAAAAAGATAAATGAAAAAAAGGTTTAAGTGTTATTTCCAAGTGTGAAATGTAAATTTTACTCTGATGATTTTGCTGTGTAACAAAAAAGTCTATTTTATAGTAAAGATATCAGTTAAAGGCTTAAGTTATATTTAGATGGGGTATTATGAAGCAAAAATCATTAAAGACCAATAAACTTGATTTATAAACTTACTAACACATTATTATCTAATTCCCCATGATTTATATACTTATATATTTGTATTTGCCCACCTTCAAGTGTAGTTGCTGCTTGATCTTTTGACAGAGCATTCAAAAAACTATAGATCTCTTGTAAGATTTGTTTTATTTGGATGAATCTAGAGACCTTCATGATTATGTTGATATGTATTTGTATAGAAATGAAAATTGCCTTTATTTGGTAGGGTTTCCCTCCATTTTGCATCCTGGAATTAGTGGTAGGAAGCTGAAAGCCTCACATGACAGGAAGTAAATCAATACCTTTTTTTTCTTTCAAAATTTCAACTATGAATTTAAATGGGTTAATAATGATTTATTTAATTAAATTAATTATACAACGAAGACCTTGCAGTAATATTTTACATTTGACTATTCAATTACTATACCTGCATACTTGTAAGACTCCCCAGAAAACAATAAAAAAATGTTTATTTAATTTGTACCTTTTTTTATCGTATTCATCTATACTTATAGATTGTTTTATGCAGAAGCACTTACAGCATCATCCCAAATAATCAACTAAAATGATAAATTCATTCTAAACAGAATTATTGAAGTCATCTGGTGGAATTTGTATTTATATCGCAATATATATCTCAGAATAACAAAATATTGCAATGTTAGATTTTTCCAATATCATCAGCTCTAAGATTAATAAAAGCTTTTGTATTTTTTATTATAGAGACTTTAGTTAAATTAACTAATGTTACCTATTGGAGACTTGTAGTAAGAATAATAATATTAATTATTATTATTATTCTTTTTTTATTTATAAATGGCACCTTTCTGGACCCCTAAGGTCGCCTTAAAACAAGCATCAACAGACATACCAAAACAAATTAATAAAACAATTAATAAAAAATGAAACAATGCCAGACAAAATTTTAAATACATGATAAATAACATGGTAAAGGATAGTCATAGGAATCCTGCTTAAAAAGATAAGTCTTTAGAATAGTCAGTGAATTTTCAATCAGTATTTTAGCATGTAATAGAGCTGATTCGTGAAGCTAATTAACCAATTAAGGCACCAATCATTTAGCTCTGATATGAACAACACTGAAAATATGCTTTGAATAAGCTTAAAAAGCACTTAAAAACTTAAAAAAATATATATATATATATTCACTATATTTTGAAGTGCCCACGATAACAATATCATGATATCTTGAATTATTTAATACCTGGATATGTCTACTCATGATAGTCATGGTTTTATTACTAAAAGGAAAAAAAAATGCTTATATTTCCCGTTGTAATCAATGCTAACAGGTAGCTTTCTCCACATCCAGTATTATGAACTTTATTTTTTAATACCCGTGTTGTGTGGTGTTTTGTTGTCCCACAGGTAAGAATGCAGCTTTCCTCCGAGTGGTACGCTGCAGGTCTCTGGCTGAAGAGTACAATGCTGACACTTTCAATAAAGATGAAATCAGTACGTGTTCTTCGTGGCCTTGTGGTTTGTCTCAGTGTGTAAATGTTATGCTCACTGTTCAGGATTGTTTAGATGGATTTACTAACAGGGAATCTGATGGTTCATTGTTGTGTACATCCATGCTTGGGTGGTGTTGAAGCTGTTGTTTGTGTCTCCATAGCATCCTGTATGGACAGTCCGGACAGTGAGATGGTTCTGTACCTCATGCTCCGCTCAGTTGACCGCTTCTATCAGCAACACTCACGCTATCCAGGTCAGAAGAGTTATCAGAACAGCCACTTATTGGTCATTGCAGATCTTTTAAAGGGTTTGAAATAATTGTTTTTACAGCTGTTACTGTTTTTCTGTGTTTTCTTTTTTAAAACAAGCACATTTAACTCACCCCCTGACCACCCCTGAATATATATGAAAGTTATTTCATCCATTTTTGTGTCATTTCAAACCTGTATTTATTTTATAATTTTTTTTTTATATTTTTTGCAGAATATAAAAGAAATATATATATATATATATATATATATATATATATATATATATATATATATATATATATATGTATATATGTATATATGTATATATATATATGTATATATGTATATATATATATGTATATATGTATATGTATGTATGTATATATATATATATATATATATATATATATGTATGTATATATATATATATATATTTTATATTCTGCAAAAAATATAAAAAATAAAAAAATTAAATAAATACAGGTTTGAAATGACACAAATATATATATATATATATATATATATATGTATATAAAAGAAGAACTTTTAGCTAACATTAACAAATATAAATAAATTCTATAGTAAATGTGTTGTTCATTGTTTGTTCATATTAGTAAATACATTAACTTACATTAAAGGTGCAGTAGGTGATCTGCCTAAAAGCTATTCATTAACATAATATCTTTGAAACACAGTCCCTCCCCTGCCTCTTGAAATCATAAACGCGCACCGTAAGGATGACAGCAACCCACTAGATCATGTCATCCAACAGTTAGTAAACTTTACAGTACTTTATAATACTACAGTTACGAATGAAAAACTGTATTATATTTAGAACATTTTCAGTTGTGTAGCAAGCAAAACTTATCATAATGTGCAATATTTCATGCATGCAAGGATCACTGGTCTCACTCCCTCACATGCTTTGTCCTAAAGCAACTACTGTCTGCTTAGTGGTTGGCCGGCGGCATGCAGGAATTACACTTATTACTAAGCCATACTTACATGCTGTTTCAGACCGAATATTCAGAGTAGCACAGTAAACAATATAGGGAGCTCGTCAGAGGTTGTCGTTGTTCAAATATGAACCAATGTGATGTGAATATAAAACCAGCTTCAGCTCAGTAAAATTATCAACGCTGTAAAATGTCCCTTATGAAGCTGAAAATAGTCACATCAATCTTTCGCCGGAAGATTTCAGTGACTGAACAACACTTCTGTGCATTCATAACACAACACAATCTACATCAGCTTTGCGTGACTGAAATAGTTTTAAACAGAACATTACTTGTCTAAAGGAAATATTTCAGCCATGGTTTCATCCTTCCTCCAGAGTGCAAAAGTAACTGCAATATTGATTCAGGATTTTAAAAAGTTTTGATTTAGGATTTCTCACTCTCTCGTGTACAGGTGAACGTGGCGTGCATGTGCAAACGCCGGATCTGCATTACCAGGGGTGCACAGATGAACAAATCTACATTTGTTGACAGACAGTTTGAGCTATTTATCAGAATTATGGGAATTGTTGCCCCGACAATATTTAATTGGATGAACATTTTTTAGTTTTATGCCAGAATATAAAAATATACTCAGAATATAAAAATACAAATAAATACATTTAGATCATTTATTTTGATCATTATTAATGGACTGTGAAGAGACTTTCAACCAGCTCAACAAATAATGTTTCTGAAGACAATCAACTACTGCACCTTTAAAGAATGTTAGACGAAAAAAAAAACATTGGCCACACTTAACAATAAGGTTTCATTAGTTAATGTGAGTTATTGCATTTTTTACGTATGGTTTGATATTTACTAATGCATTATTAAAATCCAAATTCCTGTCTGTTAACATTAGTTAATGCACTGAGTTAACATGAACCACTGAAGAATTTTATTTCCATTAACTAATTGTATTGTTCATTGTTTGTTCATATTAGTAAATACATTAACTTGCATTAATGCAATCTTATTGTAAAGTGTGACCACAACATTTTTGCAGCTGCAATAAATGATCTGTAAATATATCAAAGTACCCATTTCGAAGAAAATAAAACATGGCTGTTGTTCGCAGAAGTTTGAGTAATGAATTAAGTCAAAATGAAGCTCTCTAGTGGCAGCACGGCAGCTCAGTGGTTAGCACTGTTGCCTCACGGCAAGAAGCTCGCTATTTCGAGTCCCGATTGGATCAGTTGGCATTTCAGTGTGGAATTTGCATGTTCTCCCTGTGTTCGCATGGGTTTCCCTCACAGTCCAAAGACATGCGCTATAGGTGAATTAAATAAACTAAATTGGCCGTAGTGAATGAGAGTGTATAGGTGTTTCCCAGTACTAGATTGCGGCTGGAAGGGCATAATGTATTGTGGAAGGGCATCCTCTGCGTAAAAACGTATGCCGGAATAGTTGGCAGTTCATTCCGTTGTGGCGACCTCTGAAATAAAGACTAAGCTGAAGGAAAATAAATGAATGAATGCAGCGGAAGCTACTTGCTCTCTAAAGCTACATTTTGTAAATGTAAACACAACAATGGCTTAAATTTTCATTTTAAGGGTAATTACTTTGATTCAGATGCAATATGCAATTAATTTACAGTTTAAAAATACATACTGCAACTGTTTATTGTTTGGTTGCAATTTTTGGAGCCTTTTTTATCTTCTGACAGCTCTTATACTGTAAATATATTTAAATTATTTATAATAATATGACACAAGGTTTCCCGAGTATCAGTTTCTTCCTGAGAATCAGTATATTCAAATGATTTCTGCAGGATCATGGGACACTTGACTGAAGAAATGTTGCAGGAAATGTTTCAGTTTTTTTGAGCATGAGACAGGCAGACTTAATATCTCCTCCATCAAAACGTTTATACAGTGCTGTGTATATGAACTGACACACTGATATTATAGGATATGACGTTTTTTTTTCCCAGGTGTCTACAATTATCAGGTGGAGGAAGACATTAACAAGCTGAAGCTGTGTGTAAACAGTCTCCTGCAGGAGTACAGTCTGAACGTCAATGTAAAAGATGACTACATCCATGAGTTGTAAGTTTAAGCTGACAGTTAAGCCTGTTTGGCCTAAATCTGTACTCGCCAAATATTTACACTAGAATTTGTTTTGTAATACTGATGATAAAGAGGCGCACATTCTGCTGCTCCTTCTGTTTATAGTCAAATAGCAAGTGTAAATGTTATTTTCATGTCTTCCAGCTGCCGATATGGAGCTGCTGAGCCACACACAGTCGCAGCTTTTCTGGGAGGTCAGTGTTCATGCTTATTCACTCACTCACTGTACTGTCACATCCTATACTATATTGAAATAATATTATAATGAGATACGATACCTATTAAGTATGACCTCTATCATTGGCTATCTTTATTACTAGAATTGTTAGTATAATTCCTTGTATCTCAAATAGTAGAGCATGTCACTAGCAAACACCAAAGGTGTGGGATCGATTCCCAAGGAAAGCAAGAACAAAAAAATAGCGTATCTTCTAAAGTGCTATGTTCTAGTAAATCTCCAGCACATGCTTTTTGAAGAAGAAGCATTCACTACACAGAGTCATGGTTCATGAAACACTGGTATTAGAATGGCAATAGTCGCAATACCCTGGCTCTCAAAATAACTTGATTCCTTGTGTTTTCGTACTTCAAATGATAGCTGTAGTTATGAGTAGGCATGGGACAATAACCGCTTTCAAGGTATACCTTGGTTTAGAAAAGTCAAGATTTTAAAACCGCCAACATTTCTGTAATACCGTTGGTAAGGTATGTGTAAGATTTTTATATTTACGTGTTTTTTTTGTTTTGTTTTGTTTGAACTCATTGTTACTGATTACCAGAGAGTCCCGCGGAAAAAGTGATTGACAGGTGGTAATTTGGGTGTAATTTATCTTTATTTATTTATGATTTGGTAATGGGTAAAACAAAGACCATGCAGGTCAGGTAGTTGAAAAGGTACACTACAAATAATTAATTCCTTATGAATTAATTAATTAATCATAAATAATTAATTCACCGCCACCTACGACGACAATGCCATCGTCCATCATGATGTTTCACATGAGACATTGTATGATGCCAAATTGGTCAACATCGCCTAGTTCAACTGCGATTTTCCTTAGACACACTCTGCAGCTTTCATTGTGACAAAGCAGATACTGATACATACTTAGGGACTGTACACTGCTTGTGGACAGAGTTGCACAGAGGGAAACATGGAATATTAGTCATATATTGCTGACAGTCTGGACAAGCCCTTAAACATCACAGAAGATATTTCTATATTTCACTTAGCGCATCAAGTCAAACACACAGCGTCTGGTTTTTGGACTAGATTTCACAGAACTGTGCTTCTCTGACAAGATGTGCATGACAATTGCAGCTTTGCTTAATCACATTTGCTGTTTTATTGCAATTAATCGCACATCTTTAATACATTGCAAGGCGCTTCTGGATAAAAGCACCTGCCAAGTGCATAAGTATTCATACAAAATAATAGTTTATGTAAGTGTAATAAATATAAATGATTGTATGCATTTTTAATAATCAGAAAGCACTTAACTATATTATTGTGGGGTGTAAATGCATCCGAGATGCTTTGATCTTGAGTGCATGTAGTATCAGATCAATGGAACCATATTCAGAGGTGCTCAGGGACAGCTCTGACATTATTCACTGAGATTGTAAATGCTAATGCGTTTCTTTATTTGTATTCAACCACTTAAGTACCGTGTGGTACTCAGTGAGGCTCTATAAACCATCATTATCTATCATTTATAGAGCGAGTTGAACATTTCCTGTCCTACTCTATTTATTTTCATCTGACCTTGATGTGATTTATGAGTTTCTGTGGCAAAAGCTTCTTTAAGGTTCATTTTAGATCAAGAACATTAACTAACACTAGCTATGTTAGCAGATCCACACACCGCCGTGGGGACAGATCCACACACCGCCGCTAGATGGCGCCACTAACTGTTTAGTGCTCTTATGTCCACAGAATAAACATTTCCCTGTTATTTAGTCCAGTGGTTCTCAAACTTTTAAGCCAGCAACCCCCAATGTAAGATCGTTAAGAACTCTAACCCCCCATTACCAAAGCATATACAAACAATAAAAATAACTTCTTTTAAGCTGTTCACAATATTTGAACTATACTTACTATACTTACTATATACTATGAACTATATACTTACTTCAGCGCTTTACATTTGTCGCTCCTGTCATCTGAAGGCAGAAGGCGTTGACTGAGTGATTGACAGCTGATTTTAACCAATCCATTTGCGTTCAGTTCTAAAGCAATGGGCCAATAAGACGAGCCTGAAGGCGGGCAAGTGTTATGGGCTTTGTTTACTGCAGCAAGTTGACATGACAACAGCTTTAAACTGTTTCTGAGCGCTGCGTTTCAAGTGTTAAGATGCATTCTGCCTGAATGTGTCCTAAATACTTTATAAATTCATCCTGATATTTTAGATGTTTCCTACTTTTGTCTGATGGGGTCTTGCTGTTATGCTTAGTCAAAGTAGATGGTTCCGGTTTTCACATCCAGATGCGTGCTGTATTGATAACTGAAGTGATTCGCTGCACAGTTATGATGTTCCATTCACTTTTTTAAATACTAATCAGTAATAACTTCTTTTTTTTTTAAATCTGAAAATATTAGCTTTCACTTGTAATACTGAAAAATATATATTATAATCACTGAAAATTACACAAATTTTAAATCACTCTCGCTACCCCTTGAAATTATTCTGCAACCCCTGCAGTCGTCGCGACCTCCAGTTTGAGAACCACTGATTTAGTCGACTCTTTATTCCATGTGATAAATAAACTACTATTCAGTCAACAATTCAAACTATTTTAAGACATTAAATCATTTAAAGTCCAGTTGAATTGAGTAGCCTAATATACTTTAACATTTCACCCTGAAAAAAAAATCATCATCTCTAAAAAGAGTTTACCACATTCACTTTCCCTTTCCTTCAGCATAGTCTCTGCTTTTTAATAGTTTTTATTAATCATAAAATATATTTTTATACATTAGTAATATCCTATCATCTAAACTTTCAGGTGATATATTTGAGGTGCCCGGCTGTAGCACGTAATAAATGACACAAGAACAGATGATTTGCAGAGGATAGTAACAAATGTGCATCCTGGCTTTATTTATAACGTACATAGAGCCAGTGACAGTTCTAGACCAGAGTAATTGCGAGGGCCGGGCAGGGGCCACTTGTGCTTTTAGGGGGCATGCATCACTAACTACTCAAACAATTATTCAGTCTTTTTTTTCATGCATCACTCTGCAGTCTTCATAAACAAGATAGTTAAACAACTTAACTCAAAATAATCTTCCATGTTCATTTATTTGACAAGTAACTTTGTATTTTAGTAGGATAAGATGTTTTTAACATTCCATGTACATCAAGGCACATTTTCGCACCTGTAAACTTTAACAGATACAATTGAAGTCAATTTTTGTTTGCCCTCCCATTAACTTAATAATCTATTCCAAATATTTTCACAGTATTTCCTATAAAACACAAATAATTCCTCTGGAGTCATAATATATCTTATTTTTTATAGTTTATTTCTTGAATAAAAGCAGTTTTTAATTTAAAAAAAGACTATTTTAAGCTCAGTATTATTAGCCTCCTTAAGAAATATTTACTGTATATTTTTGATCGTCTACTACACAATAAAGCAGTTATACAATAACTTGACTAATTATTCCAACTTTCCTAGTTAACTTAGTTAAGTCTTTAAATGACACTTTATTCTGGGCTAAAGGGACTTTAATCTGAGTACTAACTATCTTGCAAAATAACTAGTAAAATATTATGCACTGACTGGGAAAGATAACGTTGTTTTTAGAAATTAGTTAAACTATTATGTTTAAAACCTTGTAAGAAATCATGTATTGAAGACTCGTGCTTTATGTCACTACTGATATCAAAAATGAATGAAGGCAAAACTAAACGAGTTGAATATTACTTGATCGTGACTGAAAACTACATTTGATTAATGTGTTACATCTGTTCTGTACTTGTCGACTGTAAGTTCAAGACTGCATTTTCTAACGTAAAACTATGTGCGCTCAACGTCTGATCAATAATTGCCTTCCTATATTAAAAGTTTTAAAATCGCTATTGAAAACAAAAGTCTAATATAATCAACAGTGAACATTTTGATAGTGTTTTACAACATGAACATGACTGAAGTTGAATCTTTCTATTACCTGTGTCAATTCGGGGGTTAACTTCTGATGAACGTGGGAAACTGATGCACGCAGCACCGTCACTGACAGAGCGAGCGAGTGCCCGTGAGAGAGGCCTCAGTCATATCTCCGCAGTCTGCCACTGATGCCTGATCTCGCTTCTCCGTGACATTTTGACCCAAAAATACGCGCCAAATGTAGGGGGGGCAGATGGGGGGCCAAGCTTGTTGACACGGGTGCACTGTAGAAGTGTGCATAGCCTGCACGCATTTAAAACAATGTTATGAACAGCGGCTTCCTCATGCGCGCACATTATAGGACTACACAAAATCATTATACACAACAGCCTGGGTTAGGTCTACAATAACATCATGGAATGAAGTCCAGAATGAAGCAGTTACTGCTCCTTCTTGTGCACAATGATGAACACTGAAGGGGCAAACCATCAGGTCATCTGCTTTAATGAAGATGAACCTCACGATGACCACCCAACCAAACAAACAAGTGGCATTTAAAACGCTGGCACAGTACTTTAAAAAACAAGACATAAACATGCAGTTTTTGTAATATTTCTGGGGAATTTGCTATGGGTTCTTTTTTGGGCTCGATAATATGTAGCGCAACAAGCAGTTACAGCTCATTTTTTGCATCTTTTTGCCCTTTCGGTCAATTTCTCTTAGTGAATCCTAGTTTTTCCTAGTTTTCCTCTGAAGTAACATTCTGTATGGGGAAAATATAGTATTTGGGGACCAGTCTTCTGAGTTCCTATAACTATTTGGGGTCTAATACCCCAGCCGATCAGAAGTGTGTGTATTAGGCAGATCTATAATGAATTAATAACTATTAAACAATTATTAAAAACACTTAGCCTCCTTGATATTGTGGTATAATCTTCACCATAGTACTATTTTTGGAGTCCACGATTGGTTATTTGTGTTTCTTTTTAATACATTTCACAGATAAAAGTGTTATTATCAATTCTCAGTTTCATTTTAACACTTTTTGCACTGACTATCAGGAAAGTTAGAAAAATGAGTTGCTGCTCCAGCCACAATATTACAGCAATAGAAATTGTGGTTGTGTCTCTAATGATTCACCATAGAGTATGCACTCTATTTAGTGCGTTTTGGAGGTTATTTTGTCATTCATTATCAGAATCTGAAAGTTCTGCAATACCACTACAAAATAAATCTGTGACAGTTGTGAGTGTATGTCCAATATTGTCCAAAAAGTGTCCAATAGTCCACACATTAACTTTTGGAAATTTGAAATGTGGACACACTACTTGTACTAATTATGTATAAGAACAGCATGTAATAGTGCACAGTTACATGGACTGGGATACATCTAATTTCTGAAATAGGTTCTCCTGTAACATCTGCTATGGTTGCTTAAGACTAAAAGTGTTGTTTTGCAGTGAAGGAGTGTAAAATAAAGTAGCAAGGAAGCAGTGATTTACAATGATTTTATAAAAGCTGAAGGGATTGTAAGACACAACAAGGAGCTAGTTAGCCATTATAAGTTCACTGTAAATCATATATTGAATGGTTATTCGATATACACTCACCGGCCACTTTATTAGGTACACCGGTCCAACTGCTCATCAACACAGATTTCCAATCAGCCAATCACATGACCGCAACTCAATGCATTTAGGCATGTAGACATGGTCAAGACAATCTTCTGCAGTTCAAACTGAGCCTCAGAATGGGGAAGAAAGGTGATTTAAGTGACTTTGAATGTGGCATGGTTGTTGGTGCCAGATGGGCTGGTCTGAGTATTTCAGAAACTGCTGATCCACTGGGATTTTCACGCACAACCATCTCTAGGGTTTACAGAGAATGGTCTGAAAAAGAGAAAATATACTGTGAGTTTAGATAAAGAGTCAGGTGTATAAGAGAGAAGAGTATTTCCACAGGTGGTTTGTCATGCCCACTCACCTGAATGAAGCACTATATCATAGTTGTCCTATATTAAAAAAGCCTCTGATTACCTGTCAGTTATTTTATTTGATTCTATCCTTTCTTTGCTTATGTCTCTGTCTTCAAAATCTTAAACGTTTTGTTCTTTTCATTGTATTATTATTGTTGTTTAGCTTGTAAGTGATTATATATATATATATATATATATATATATATATATATATATATATATATATATATATATATATATATATATATATATATATATATATATATATATATATATATATATATATATATATATATATATAACTTACTCCATATCCTGAATTCATTCCTTTATGATCATGTCAGTTGTAATGAATCCCATTGTCTGTCTGTTGTTGCAGGATCAGCGGCTCAAGAGGCCATCAAAATCATCACGCACCAGTTTGTACCTTTCAACAACACGTTCCTCTATAACGCCATGTCACAGACCTCTGCGACTTTCCAGCTGTAAAACAATCATCTCCATCTGTTTCTCCATTCCTCTGTCAAAGTGTTGGCCTCGGATTGGCACTCGAGTTTATTTATACTTGCATTAGTTGATGGTGTTGCTTTTTAGACAAGACCCAAAACTGATGCTTAATACTGAATAAACAGTGCATCTCCAAAGCTTTTGTGTGTGATGTTTGTGCTCTTTTTTGTTTTACAGCAGACTGAATGGCTTGTTATAAAAACCTTTTTCAGTATTTTGCAAATACTGTATAAATATAAGTATCAAAACAATTATTATCTTTATTTATTTTATTTTTACATTAAAATATGTTAAGTTTGTCTTCATTTGTAGAGAACACAAAACCAACGTCTAATTATAGAAGGGTTTGGTCGAACAGCCCTCATTTTCAATCACATTGAAAAAATAATAATAATAAAAAACATTTAATATTTTGATCAATTGTCAATTTCTTACAGTGAAATTTACATTATTTGTGTGAAAATTTAAATTACATTATTTGTAAATTCATATTTATACTTAATTAAATATTATGGGTAATTACGGGGAAAACGTTTATTTTCTATCTTACAAATATAATTAATGTACATAAAATATTGGTAAATCTAAAGAAACTAATAATTGTATATATTAAATAATTAAAGGGATAGTTTTCACCCAAAAATGAAAATTGACTCACTATTTACCCCCCCCCCCCCTTTACTCACCGTCAAAGGGTGGCAAAACTCTTTCTATTGTCTAACGAAAATTCAACAGTCTGTCATTGAGCACAGAGCAAAGACGGTTGATGTCCATCCACAAGATGGTGACTGAGACCGCATAATAGGCCCTTAGAGAAGAAAAACTTAATGTAATTACAAACTAC
This sequence comes from Danio aesculapii, assembly GCF_903798145.1. NCBI lineage: Eukaryota > Metazoa > Chordata > Actinopteri > Cypriniformes > Danionidae > Danio > Danio aesculapii. The sequence goes on along the minus strand of NC_079441.1, from coordinate 43,652,315 downwards.
AGCTAATCAAATCTTTATTAAACTAGTAAGTGACTTTCTAAGTCGATCTATCTCTTATTTTGTAGTGCTGTATTTATACCATAGTAATTGAAGTGTATTGAGTGTAAGATGGGACTCACCAACACAATCTCACGGCAATTCGTAACTTTTTGATTTAGTGGCTAATTCGTATCAATTCGTACGATCTAATTCGTACGATTTGCTCATCCCCCAATGACGGTTGGGTTTAGGGGTGGGGTTAGTTGCCACGCCTCCTTTTTTAAAAAAGTAAAATTTCATACGAACGTACTCGAATTCGTACAAATTAGCCACTAAACTGACAAAACGTAAAATACTTATGTTTTCTCGTGAGATCAGGCTGGACTCGCATATCAGGAATGTTTGTATTTTGTGTTGGCCTCACTTTGTATAACTCTGAGTTATTTTTTTTTTGTTGGTCATCTGTTTGTTTCTCCTGTTTTCGTTCCAGTAGACTAATTCAGTAAAAAGAAACAAAGAAGAAATGCCCGCATCACAAACACAGCAGTAATCCAGTATTGTGTTTGCGTTGCTTTGGCTTTTTTGGGTTTAATTATTGCAGTCTCCCGATTGCAACAGAGAAATACTTGGAAATGTCTCTAGACTGAAGTCATTTCATGGCGTTTAGCCTTATATTCTTAAAATGTCAGCAAAATCACCTGTTTTGTCATCACTTTAGACATTACGCTAGAGAATCATTCAAACACTAGCTCTTAAGTGATGTAGCAAGGTGAAATAGCAACGGTTTCTGCTGTTCTGACGTCAGCTGCATAAATGGCGGAAGAAAGTAATTCCTCATACAAAAGGATTTTTAGAATCTATTTGATTTTTTTTTTTCATGTACACGGTTATGCCATTGAACTGTTGTATAAATGCAATTTCACACTCGTAGCAGTGCGATATGGCTGTATATCGTCACTGGAAGGACTCTAAGGGTGCTTTCACACCTAGACTTGTTTCGAAACCTGTCTCGTTTGCCCAGTTAGCACGGTTCATTTGGCATATGTGAAACCAGCTATTGCGCTCGGATCCATGCCAAATCAATCGGCCCGAGATGGCCTGACTGGGGTGGTCTTGGCTCGATTTAAATGAACTCTGGAGCAGATCAATTGTAGTGAAAGCAAGATGATGCGAGCCTGGCCATATCACAATGTATTATGGACATGTAATAGGCATATATATGGCTATATGAAGACAAAATAATGAGTAGGGCAAGATGTCATTCCTACCGGTAAATGTGCGTTTCATGTCAAATACGAAAGTGAAAGCATGCTAACTATTAACGAGAGCTGTTTGTCCATTAGGAAAACTGACCGATCTGCAGTCTTGGTTTATCTGTTATTTCTCTCTATAATGTAAAGCCTATTATGCATAATTCTAGCTAAGGGCTCTGTTTGAGAAAGTCTTACCTCTGCAGCTTTCCGCTTATAATGTCTTGTTGCTCATTGCCATAAATTAAAATAAGGATGCACGACAGCTGAGTGGGACTCTGCAAAATAAACCGTGAAACTCTGACCAATGTGAGGAGAGTTAACTCGCACGTGACTTGTTTTTAGCTCTTTTGGTTCGTTTAGAAACTTTGTCGTGTGAAAATGAACCACACCAACTACAAAGTGCAACATTTTAACAATTTTAATACCTGTTTCGGAACAAAACAGGTGTGAAAGCACCCTAAGGCACTAAGCTTGCGGCCTTGTGCCAATCCACGCCTCCCACCAGTGCCGATATACAGCCATATCGCCCTGTACTCGTGTGATATTGCTCACATATATACAGTTGAAGTCAGACTTATTAGCCCCCCTTAAAAAATTTCACAGTATGTCTGATAATATTTTATCTTCTGGAGAAAGCCTTATTTGTTTTATTTCGGCTAGAATAAAAGCAGTTTTTAATTTTTTAAACACCATTTTAAGGACAAAATTATTAGCCCCTTTAAGCTATCTTTTTTTTTTTTTTTTTGATAGTCTACAGAACAAACCATCATTATAAAATAACTTGCCTAATTCCCCTAACCTGCCTAGTTAACCTAATTAACCTAGTTAAGCCTTTAAATGTCACTTTAAGCTGTATAGAAGTGTCTTGAAAAATATCTAGTCAAATATTATTTACTGTCATCATGGCAAAGATAAAATAAATTAGAAATGGGATATTAAAACTATTATGTATAGAAATGTGTTGAAAAAAATCTTTGTTAAACAGAAATTGGGGGAAAACAGTGGGGCTAATAATTCAGGAAGGCTAATAATTCTGACTTTAACTATATATTCTGCATCTTTTTTATTTATATATAATATATTCTAAAGCTGAAAACCTGTAACCACTGACTTCCATAGTCAATGGTTCCAGATTTTCAACATTCTTCAAAATATCTACTTTTGTGTTCAACAAAAAAAGTAACTCAAACAGGTTTTGAACAAGTAAAAGAGGAGTAAATAATGACAGAATTAAAAATTTTTGGTGAACTAATACTTTAAGACAAGGTTGTACAGCTCAGCAATATTTTACACGAATTTAATAGCTGTCTGAACTTAACTAACATACGAACACCATTCAAAAACCTCAAGCTATGGAACATGGACAGTTTTGTATTTGTATTGTCTCCATGTCTGCGTTCAGTTCACTCAGCCTACATTGTTAGATAAAAATGTGCGACATTTTCTTGCGGTAACTGGCGAACTACTGTTTATGTATGTCATATAATTTTTCTAAATATGTCTCCGCAGCACTGGAGCTGTAGTGTGGCGAGCTTCTGCTGTTTGTTTGAGGAGATTATAGTTATTTCCTGCTGTAGGGTGGAGTGTTGTGTTTCTACGGCTCTCTGTGGTTTGCAGAGAATAGCTAGCTTTTCCTCACAGGGAGTCTAGACAGAGGAAAAGACACAATCGGTGGCACGTAAACGTGTATTTATACTCATTCCCAAGCCTCTCAGTATCTCAAACTTCCTCACTGACCTAGTTTAGCAAGGACAATGTTTAGGAAAAGTTGTAGAGGAGACTCCAGTTGGTGTGTTTTAAAGGGCAGATCCAGTGGAGGGCAGCCTCTCTCTGCTTTTGGAGAACATCCTTTTTTTTTTTTTTTTGCACATTCCACTGTAGGGTGAATAATTCATAACTGCAGTCTCTCCTTAAATTGATTTGTTGAGCAGGACAATGTTAATGTAAAACCAGACCACATTGTTCAGTGACCACTTCATTGTTTTCACAGAATCAGAAAATGTTTAAACATTCTCCTCTCCCCTGACTGATAACACTTCACCTACAAAACATACTCGTGTCTATTTTTGTGCCACTGGTACTCATTTTTTAAGGATGCAAGTATAGAGTGTCCATTAAGTATTCATTATCTACTAGCATTTATTTATTAATATTCATTCATTTGATATTGGTAATTATTAAATACAGATTAGCACTTCAAATACTAGTACCTTTTCCTTAGATAGAATATTACTAACTTATTCAAAGCTGATATTAGTCTTTACTTATTAGTAAAGGCCCACACGGAATCTGCATGCACAGATTTCCACAGATTGTTCCGCAGATCATTGAGTCTGTTTATTTACTTGATTAAATGTTTGTAAATTTTAATTTATTCAGTTTTTAGATTAATTTCTGTATTGTTATTGTCTAATATAAAAGTGTTCATATGATTTATTTACAATACAGTTTGTAAATTAATATTTTCTGTCTTTTAGCAGATATATGAGAGACTTGCTTTGTTTACCAAATGAAGTGGATTTAATTGGATTTGCATTGTAAACATTAAATAAAAGTTACAAATGTATTATTTTTTATTTCATATATTAAGCTTTTAGTTACAATGCTCCTGAAATCACTCATAAAGCTGCAGATTTTTAACAAAATTCTCAGCAGAAATGGCAAAAAATGTCCACAGATTTTGTCTGGCCCTACTTATTAGACAGTACTTATCCCTGTAGTGGCTGTAGTAACTATTCCCACATAGCAAAATTTCTCTGGCCCAGATCTGGCCCACACAATCAGCTTTTTCTTGGCCCAAATGCCTCAGTGAATTATGGTACATGATTGGACCAAGTCTGGCTTCCATACAAGGACCAAACATGGACCATATCTGGGCCAAGTCTCAGCTAAGTTAACAACCGATAATTGGGCCTAAACTGTGGCAGATATGTTGATGTGTCATGACTGCAGTGAATTTGATAAACCCATGAAGCATTTAGCATTATGGCGGCACTTTTTCTCGAAGGACCTGATTGTTAGAATTTTTTTCTTTACTCAAAAATAATATAAATGTATTTTAAAAGTGGGTCAGGATAGGCCAAACTTACATGGCCCACATATAAATTATTAACATCTGGTCCAAATACTACATTTGATATCTAAAGTCTTATGTGTCGCCTTGAAGAAGGTGCCACCTCTGCCAAACTCATACCATGTTTGGCGCACATGCTATATGCCAGTGACGGTCGAATGCCTGCTGTGCCACCTTAATCCAAACCTGGGTCAAAATTCTTTGCTGCCTGGGTTGTTACTATTAACTAATACATTTAAAAAGACATCGACTTGTGTGAGTTTCTGTCATTAAGATATTGAATACTGATCTCTGATTGACAGATGCCCAATAGAAAAAATGTGAAAAAAACAAAAATAGCTTAGTTAGCACTAATGAATAATTTTAATGAATACATAATAACTATAATAAATACAAGGATGTCTAATCAATAAGTAGTAATTTTAAAGGTGGTAACTAAAGAATACACTGCAAAAAAAAAAGAAAGAAATACAATAAACACTTTTCCTGCTTAGAGTTTTTGTCTCATTTCTGGTCCAAATATCTGAAAAATTTTTAATCAGTAATCATTTTTAGACAAATAACTTGTTCTTAGAAATAATATGTCAAAATTAGCTCTGATTTCCCCAACAAGTCCAAAAAAAAACCCATGTGGTATAGGTTTATTGGGTAAGCTAAATTGTCCGTATTGTGTGTATGAGAGTGTATGGGTGTTTTCCAGTGATGGGCTGCTGCTGGAAGACCATCCACTGTGCAAAACATATGCTGGATAAGTTGGCAGTTCATTCCACTGTGGCGACCCCAGATTAAGAAAGGGACGAAGCGGATAAGAAAGTGAATGAATGTCAAAATTAAGTGAGTTTTTTTTTCTTAAAAACAGCTAAATACTATGTCAGTGGTGTAAGAAAAATCATCTTATTTCAAACCAAACACATGTTGATTCTACTTACCTCATTGGAAGAGTATTTTGCTTGCTATTGTCACTCAATTTGAATTATTATTTCTGAAATCAAAACTATAATTTTATTTGTCTAGAACATGGTTCAGAGCTCTGTCCTGGAGGGCCAGTAGGAAACTAGTTTAGCTCCAACTTCAACACAGCTGCCTGGAAGTTTCTAGTATATCTAAAGAGCTTGATTAGCTGGTTCAGGTGTGTAGGAACTAAACTCTGCAGGACACCAAAAATGCTTCTTGATTTAAGAATTGTTAGTAATTTTGAATAGAAATGAGAGTTGTTTTTTGCTGTTATCCCATTTAATGAGTAGCTACCATACCAGTAGTAAAATATACAATATCTTTGAAGAAAAAAAAAAAAACGATAATTGTAACATGAATAGACATTACTACTGTAGCTTATAGATTAAATGGCTTGTCATAGTCTGATATATAGATGACTGTGTTATGAAACGTTTGGCTGTAACCCATCAGGAGGATCGTCTATCTGGGCCGTGTTTATGGAGGATTGCTGGGCTCAGCCTGCAGCTTTTCTAACCAAATGGAAATTCCCCCAAGGTGATTTAGTCCTTCTGGACCAAGAAAGACACTGAAAGCTTGACTCTGACTTACGACATATACAATCAGCAGACCAAAAACCATCTCATGTAGGCCTTGTTTGGAAATGCTGCTTACATGTTTAATATCCATACCGCTAAATCCCTTGTGTCGTGGCATTGACTTCTGACAAAAACTGCTCAGTTCATAATCTATTAATGGAAATCACCACTGGCCTCCACAGTACCTTGATGGACTTCAGAGGTTCATGTATAACAGTAACCATAACCAAGGTCATGAACTAAACACAAAAAAATTAATAAGTCAATCCAGGACACAAGGGATTTAACACTAGATATTATTTCTCACACATTTGATTCATTCATTTTCTTTTCGGTTTAGTCCCTTTATTAATCAGGAGTCGCCACAGTGGAATGAACCGCCAACTTATCCAGCATATGCATACACAGAGAATGCCCTTCCTGCTGCAACCCATCACTGAAAAACACCCATACACTCTTATTCACACATACACTACAGACAATTTAGTTTATTCAATTCACCTATAGCGCATGTCTTTGGACTGTGGTGGAAATCGGAGAACCTGGAAGACACCCACGCCAACACGGGGAGAACATGCAAACTCCACACAGAAATGCCAGCCGAGGCTTGAACCAGCGACCTTCTTGCGCCACCCTCTTATGCATTTCAGTTAATGTTAAATTTAAGGCTGTATTCTGGACTGGTATTCAGGGATTTAGCTTGTTTCTGATCATGGCATCTGCTTTTGAAGCTAACATCCTGTTGAAGTAGGGATGGACATTTCTTCAGATGACTCCTGATGTCTTGAATGTGGAGAGCAAAAGGTCTCTGGAGTTCAGTGGGTCGTACAGCTGTGTCAACATGACCATAGAACCATGTTAGCCGACCAAACCTGCTTTCAATTAACGCATTATCTTTGCTAGATAGTTAACTAGCATTGTTTTTTTATTTTTATTTTAGTGTGCTAATTGATTTGTAGACTGCCACTCATATTCTATGTACAGTTTTAATCTTAAGTGGCACATATTATTTCCGGGATATGTCTGTGAAGTTTCAGCTCATAATACCTCACAGGTAATTTATAATAGCTTGTTAAAGTGTTTTGCGTGTCCCTTTAAATTCAAACGAGCTGGGAGGGCGGAGCCTGTACTCTGGTTCATGACGCTACAGAAACAACAAAGCAGGAACGTCTCACTCTTGGTCTCTCTCAGCCAAAATACCAGAAATGACCAACACAAGCTTTACATGTTTAAACCGCAGTCAGTCAGTGATGGAGAGGAAGAGGTTACGACTTTTGCACCAAGATTTCTCAAAGGTGAGTGTATAAGTGTAAGTTAGTTGATGTGGAGTAAATTTATTTCAGCTCATCAAATAGAAATGTGCTGGCCTTTGCCAACAAACATTACACATCACAATAATCTCTTAACTGTACAGAAAGCGTGATAAAAACATTACTAATAAAAACAGTATTGTCCCTATACTTTCAGAAACTGTACACTTTACTGACACTCATCTGCACATTTCCTTCACAAATGAAATTCAACCACAATGTTAGTGGCTCATATTCCACATGAAAAAAATACTATAGTAATTTATAGTAAATATACTATATTGGTGTTTTTAAACTATAATACTAAAGTAGTTAAATTAATCTGTTTTGGTAATTCTGTAGTTGCTGTAGTAATACAAATGTAAAACAAATGACCAAATACCATGCTACATTTTTTACAAGTATAATTTATATGTAGTAAAATCTAAAGTGGGCAGCGCAGTGGGTAGTGCTGTCGCCTCACAGCAAGAAGGTTGATGGTTCAAGCCTCTGCTGTCAGTTGGCATTTCTGTGTGGAGTTTGCATGTTCTCCCTGTGTCCGCATGGGTTTTCTCCGGGTGCTCCAGTTTCCCCCACAGTTTAAAGATATGCACTATAGGCAGGGCTGGAATAAACAAATGGGCATTATGGGCACAGGCGCACTTAGGGCCCCTGTGAGGGGGAGGGTGGGAGGGAAATGCCGTTTTTGGAGTGTCTAGGCTAAATGCAAATAGCGCACCTTGTTGGCATAAGCTAGTTGAGTGATTCCCACCCATCACCGTTTCATTGACAGAGACAACATAACTAAAGAGCGCGACATGTTTTGATGCGATATATCATGAACCCGGTTCGAATCCAGCATCTGATGAACTCATTGTTTTTTTTCCCCCACTACATATCAGATTTTGCCTACTCTTCATCACGAGGAAGACAAGTAGGAATCATTAATAAGTGTGTGTATTATGGAAGACTCAGATTCATAGAACTAGATTGGAGAGGTGTTATATCCAAATCATATATGCATTATAAGTTAGTAGAAGTTATACATTAAAAATACCCTTAGATATAATTTTTAGTACTGCTTTAGTGAACTTGAACAACTAAATTAAAATCTATTAATTTTCACAAGTTGTATTAGTATTTTTTTATTTTTTCAAAGTTTACTTGAAATGCTTTAAAAATGAGTAAAATCTTTGTAGACTAGAAATAAATGTGCTGTATATCATTTACTTTAAAAATGCAGGCAATACAATATAGATTAATTTTATTTAAAAAATATTATGTTCTTATTTTTTCATTTAACAATAGGGGTGCAACCAGATAGGGGGCTTACAGGGCATTGTGCCCAGGGGCCTCTGAATTCTTAATCCGGGCCTGACTATAGGTGAAATGCATGAGCTAAATTGTCCATAGTGTATGTGTATGAATAGGAGTGTATGGGTGTTTCCCAGTGATGGGTTGCATATGGATGGATAAAGCATATGCTGGATATGTTGGCGATTCATTTTGCTGTGGAAACCCCTAAATAAAGATTGATAAAGAGACTAAGCCGAAAAGAAAATGAATGAATTAATGAAACTCTAAAGTGTACTACAGATGTTTAGTTTTAAGTTCATGATAAATTCTACACTGTTAACAACTTCCTGTACTATTTATTTTTACAGAATTGTATTTGCATCTGGTCTTTACTAATAAATATACAGCAATTTTCATTATGCAACTTTAAAATACAGTAACATACTGTATAACTGTCCTAGAGTAAAGTACAGTTCATATTACAGTTAAATACTGTGTAATTTACAAAAATCGTTAACAGTGTGTACTACAGTATGCTGTAGCATTCGTTAGTAAACTGTTGTAAATTCTAATGTTTACAATATGCAGTATACTACATTTTACTAGAGTATGGTTCAAAATCATGCAGCTGGAAAGGCATCTGCTGCATATGCCAGAGTAATTGGCGGTTCATTCAGCTGTGGCAATCTTTGATAAATCAGGGATTAAGCTAAAGTGGGTTCAAAATTATGATATTAATTACTATAGATTGCTACAATAGTAATTGTGTGTGTGTGTGTGTGTGTGTGTGTGTGTGTGTGTGTGTGTGTGTGTGTGTGTGTGTGTGTGTTTTATGTTTAACTTCTAAACATAAGTAAACATAAATGTGTAGATTAAGATGCAGTGATATAGAAGTTCCCTGTTTTAGGAGCAAAATCAGAACAACTCATTTTTTCACACGCTAGCAGAGAAAGGCTTTAGAATCAGGAAGTTACTGTTTTATTTATTTTTGTCCCACATTGTCTGGGTTGGTAGATGCGCTGGACACCCAATAGCACTTAAACACAAGAAAGCCAGATTTATATTATATATCCTCTCTAATAACACTACAACTACAGCTACACTAACAAAAGTTATATTGGCTTTAAAGACTTTAAAGAAGGGATTGTACTCTATGTATGTTTTGTGGTGATCTATACAGATTGCACAGCTGACAGAATGTTCTTTCGGAAATCTGCACTTAACATGACTCTGCATTGGACCTGGATATCCATGTCCAGAATCCATTCCCCTCCGGCAGAAGTGCTGAACAGGGTGGCTCTTCTTCATTAATATGGATGACTGAGGCCAGAAGCATCCAGAAGTGACACACAGTCTCTCATAAACACGCCTGCTCCAGAGATAAAGAGACAGTGATGAAGCAATACTATCAGCACATTCATTCACATACATACTGCATTCTTTCTCCATCGGCCATGTGAGCGGGGAAGTCCCGCACTCACACAAATACAGCAATTTAAAACTGACTAATTGTACAGCGATCCATTTTCTGTGCTTGCTTCAAGATAGAAAGTGAAAATTAAAAACCTCAGAACATTATAAATGTTATTTCTGACAAGTTTCTTTAATTGTTTTTAGTACTTTAAAAAATGTATTTCATTTCTGTGATTTATAATCTTCAGCATCACATAACCTTTCAAATGATAATAAATAAATATACATATGCTAATTTGCTACTCAAGAAAAGGCTTAATATTTTCAAAACCTGAATTTTATTTTATTTTATTCATTATTTTTTACTTAAAACATTAAAGAGTCTCTGTTATGCATTATAAAAGGTCATATTTTGGTTTTAGGTGTCTCCAACAACAGGCTGATATGTATGCAAGGTCAAAAACACTTTCATTGTCTTATAATATGCATTTATTTTTACCTAATTATCCCAACGACTCCCATATGATTCGTTCAGCGATTTGTTCCTAAACCCCTCTTTTGAGTGAAGATAAAACTGTGCTGATTAGTCCAATGACCCAGTCTGTTGCGATTGGTTCAGCGTGAGACAGAGAAAAACGCCCACCACGGTTATGTAGTAGCACAGAATATGAGAGCCCAATGCAGGAATGCAATAAAGCAATGCAGTTAAACACCAGCATATCACTCTATTCTTAACCCTAATCCCAAGTAATAACAACGACACACATTCAGTATTAATCCACACAGTAGCAAAAGTTGAACTATTTTTAAAATTGACCGTGCCGTGCGTGTGGAGAAACAGCTGATGGTTCACCATAGCAAAGACAAACGGCAGAGGATCGTGAGTTCAAAAATCAGTAAATCGGTAAAGGAAGAAGCACGCGTTGCGTTTTCAATGTGGTTTTGGACACGATATATGAATAGCCCCATAAAGATTTAATCTGAGAGAAACAGTACAAGCACTGATCTATAACAGATACATGATTACAAGCCGTGCGAAGCGATTACAAGTTACAACACACTATTAAATACATATTTTTTGAACTACACAAAACAAGCCACTATTTTTAATTATACTTACATGTTATGATCTGGAGGAAGTAGAAACTGGTCCAGTTACTGTAACAGTTACTGACAAAGTCTCTGACAAGTCCTATACATAATAGTCTCTGCTGCTCCTTTCTTTAATAGCAAGTAATCGACGAGTCCCGCATTGCAGTGTAGGTTATTGTATCAAAAATCTGAAAAATGACAGGAACAAACACAGCACTGGGTTGGCTATACTGTGGTATTGTTGTGAAAATGAACTTTAACTCTTTATTCCTTGAAAACTGCAAATTAACTTTATGTGCAAAAGTGGATTATCGCATAAAAGACAAGCGGATAAGGCAGCGTTTCCATCCAATGAGACAAAGCGAACAAAAACGTCACTTCCTGATTAACTGGCGCCAAATATCGACAGTAAAAATGTCATTTGCTGCGGTAGAAGAAAGCTGTGTGAATATTTTTTTCATTTAATAAATGACTTGTGCCTCAGAAGGCACTCCTGACACGCAGTGAACATGCGGTGGCGTTTGAAGGCATGAGACGTGGAGCTCAGACGCTTTTAATCCTGGAGGTCATTAATAATATAAGAACACTAATACTGAAACAGGCGTTTTAGAATGTCCAAAACAACATTTCAGATGTTTTACAATGTGCTCAGTCTGCTAGATTGTCCATTCACACGCAATTTTATCATCACATGATCTATTACAACAAAATCACATGACCTTTTTTAATGCGCATACTAGAATTTGTGCGGTAAAAGTGTTTCCATCGCAGTTTATGAGCATATTTTCTTATCAAATAAAAAGTTTATCCTACTCAGTTTTGCACATATGTTTTTTATAAGCATTTTCAAAATTGATGCGCATCTTGGCGTTTCCAGCAATCGTTTTTTATGCGCATCTCCAAATGTGCATAAAAATAGGTGGATGGAAACGTAGCTAGTGATCATCATCTTTGTGTCATGATCAGTCATGTGATTCCCCCATGCTCTGCTAGTTTCTAAAGGGAAAGGCACGTCAACGTTTTACCAGATCCGGCACTTAATATTTGGTGATGTACCATATTGACGTTGACGTGTTCAGGCAAAAGATCCAAACTCAACACGATTCATTTATTTGACTCTGAGTCGACTATTTCGTTAAAGAATCAATAGTTTCGGTTCACTTTCAGATTTAAACATCAGATTGATGTTTTCATTCACTTAGAGCTGTGTCACACACTGCATAGAAGGTCATTTTCAAAAACACATAATAGTTGCTCTTTAATTATTTAATTATTTATTTTTATTCACTAAGGCTGCATTAGCTGCAATTGATCAAATACAAACTAAAATACACTCATATTGTCAAATAGTATTAAAATTTAAAGGAACTTTTTGTCAATTTAATACATTTTAAAATGAATCATTTTAATTTAGTTTGTCTTTTATTTCTGTGATTCATAGCCTTCAGTGTCAAGCAGTCATTTTAACATTTTAATGTGCATTAATCTGCTTCTCAAGAAAAAGACTGATTTATTATTGTTTTATATATTTAATTTAGTAAATTTAAATCATAAAATAAAGTCAAAAGCATATTGTCTTGTTGAGTAAAATGTACACGTTCACTGTAAGCTTTGTAATTAAATGCCAATATTTTAAAGTATTTTTTTTTTTTTTTTTTACAATGTTCAGGAACATATGGTGAATATGGCTGGGCGTTGTACACATTGCTAGGTATAACCTCTATACATGTATTGATTACCCTGAATGGCCATCCAAACACTCATATCATATGCATACATACAGTATACATTGTGTCCTTGTTGCATTCACACATTATCTGACCTGAGCGAAGGCCGTTGGGTGTGCATTATCTGCACACACAGGAGGAGGCCGTGAACAATAGATGAGCTGGCCATGTTTGCGTGGACAGTCCTGTAATGTAAAAATCAATGGGCCAATCTTGAGCACTGACGCAGCACAAGCATTTCTTTTCCGTCTATTTTCCGTGCACTATTTTTTCACTCAACGCTCACATAAATCAACACATATATTCGCATAGATCAGATCAATGTCTATAAACACAGACAAAGAGTAGACTTAGGGAAAGTGGTGAGGGACTGAAAGAAGGCAGGGAGTTTGCTGAAATCTGCTGATTATTATTTTAGATATTTGTCTGGCCGTCTGCCAGCACTGCGCTCTGTCTCTCCATCTCTCCTGGGGTCTGGTGGAGCTGGGGTGGATTAATAAAGCAAAACATTCCCTGAACATGCAGAGGCCCTTATATTAAAAAATAAAAAATAATAACTGTAACACTGTAATGGTCAGATGGTAAATCTCTGCTATTTTTATATATATTAACTGTAAACATGAATAATTAAAGGAATAATAACTGACAGGGAATGTTATTTGAGTTTGGATAAAATTCTGACTTCTGAAGTTTCCCTCAAAGTGAACCAATTTTCCTCCATTAATGTTAGAATGTAGCTATATTAAAAATTATTAAGAATTCTTGTGGCAAAGATCATTCATGGCTATTTATTTTTTATCTAACCTTTCTTTAACCAGAAAAAGACTCTTACATTAATATTCTCTTTCAGAAGAGTGCCCTGGCCAAAATGAGTAGCAAGTCAGAGTTTACAGACTTTACAGGACAAACTACACTTTAAGAACACTTAAAGCAATTACAAACCATAGATTCACCCTCAATTTTCTGAGTGAATGACGTAAGATCATCCAAAGACACCAATTTTTGTAATTTAATTAAAACTGAAAAAATATTTCAACTGCTACACACATAAAATCCTTCTTAGCCAATTTAGTGCGAAAAAAAAAAGGAACAGAGAGAGTATAAAGGTTCTGAAAATGGAGTAAATATTTCTCTGAAGTTTTCTGTTGTAAAAAATAGCAGAGGTATGAAGGCTTCTTCCCAGGATGGCAACAATCAAATACCAATCATTTCTCTCCTGGCGACAAAGAAGGCCAAGCTACTCTGTTATACAATGTACACTGAGTTGAAGGTTTACAGTCAGTTGTGAATCTTAGAGCACCATGATAAACATAATCTGATGATGATCCAATGATTCTGATGTATTTACTGTATAATCGTTCACTGTTTCAAACACTGAACCTTGTGGTCTGCAGAGAGAACAAATCATTTTCAAATTTCTTTAACCCTAAGAACGGCAAACAGACTGGCTTCTTCTTCTTCTCTAGAACGAATTTTGAGGGTTCAAACATGCACGAAAACTCACGAAACTTTGCACACGCCCCAGAAGTGGTGAAAATTTACATTTATTATAGGTTTCGGAAGTGGGTGTGGCAAAATCGCTTGACAGAGCCACGTATGCGCATTTAATGGACAACAGGAGATGACATGTAACAAACATCTCCCACAAATTTTATCGCATCAGCAAAAACATTTGGGTGGTGTTATTTTAAAGCTCTAGCAATGATATATTGTGAAAATCTAGAGTTTTTTACCATTTACAATTATGAAAGGCATAACGTAAATCCAGCCTGTAAATAAACACATTGACAGTCTGAACAGTGAATATCAACCCCTCAAAGATTTCAATGTGAAGTAAACTCACAAATAACCTTGTTTTTAGCACTTTTTTGTTTACCAGTTCATACTTTAATTTCGCTTGAGGTGGATCTGAGACAGTTGAAACACTATTTTGTTTAAAACACAAAGCATTTACTTTATTTGTTGACTAAAGATATCAATAATACTTATAAATATTTATTTCACAGTTAGCTCAGAATGAACGTAACTAGCTATATTTGTTGCACTTGTGCCATGAAATGATTTGTATGACATTATTTGTCATAATTTGATATTCAGTAGCAGAACATTTCAGAAATAAATAGGCCACTGTTCCTCACTGAATCACTTAGTGTTCAAATGAAGTTGATCTCTAAAACACTGAACATTGAAAGCATACAGAGACATTTAGAAAACAGCTCATTGTACAACTTTAAAAGCAACAAATACCTCAGTGAGAGACTCACTCTTTTACAAAGTCATTAATCAATCAGTAACTGTGGTGTCAGATGCAGCTGCAGCCTCTATCAGTTCACTCCACACATGTGGCGCTTTACAGCAACTGACACAATAGGATTCTTCTGCGGGCTCACTTGATACAATGCGTTTCAACTGTCCCCTGTTGACCATCCTGCACATTTCCCTAATCTGAACAAAAAGAATTAAGCAGGTCATCTTATGAAATATGTAAAACTGATGAAATTTCATAAAATAAATAAATTAATTAATTTAATTAAATAATTAAATTCTTAGCCATAACAATAAAATAATTCCAGAATAACAAAGTTTAATTTCCCTCAATTCACAAGAACACCATTATGTACCATTAAGTGTGAATCACACCTGATGCAGTTTATTTAACATGTCTTCTCCTCTTCTGTTGAAATGATTGTCAAATGATAATCAAGGCATCTCTTCAATTTGTTCAAATATTTTTGTCAACTAAAGTGACTATTTTGCATGTGTATTTCAGAGTGCATCACACCGTGAGTATTGGAGACATGAGCCACAGGAGGCAGAGGCATCTACAGAGAGCTCTAAGGGAGCATGAGAGCAGCCCTCATTAATATTCATGAGGCTTCCATATAAGGTAAAAACTGCGATTTTCATTTTAAGGGTAAATCATTGGGTTCTAAATGGGCTTCTGGAGGTTTTCTGTTTTTTTTTTCTTTTCTTTTTTTTTTGCACTTACCTAAGCCACATACCTTCTCTGTACATTCACCAGCCACTTTATTAAGTACACCTTAAGAGTACCGGGTTGGACCCCCTTTTGCCTTCTGAACTACCTTAATCTTTCATGGCATAGATTCAACAAGGTACTGGAAATATTCCTCTGAGATTTAGGTCCATATCGACACGATAGCATCACGCAGTTGTCGGCTGCACATTCATGATGGAAATCTCCCATTCCACCACATCCCAAAGGTGCTCTTTTGGATGGAGATCTGGTGACTGTGAAGGCCATTTGAGTACAGTGAACTCATTGTCATGTTCAAGAAACCAGTCTTAGATGATTCACACTTTATGACATGGCGTGTTATACTGATGGAAGTAGCCATCAGAAAATGGGTCCACTGTGGTCATAAAGGGATGGACATGGTCAGAAACAATACTCAGGTAGGGTGTGGTGTTGACACAATGCTCAATTGTTACTATTGGGTCAGAAGTATGCCAAGAATAAATCCCCCACACTATTACACCACCACTACCAGCCTGAACTGTTTATACAAGGCAGGATGAATCCATGCATTCATGTTGTTGATGCCAAATTCTGACCCTACCATCCGAATGTTGCAGCAGAAATCGAGACTTGTAGCGCCCAACCCCACCCCTAAACCCAACCATCATTTTGAGAAAAGCAAATGATACTAAATTGTACAAATGAGATTGTATGAATTCATACGAATTATCCACTAAACCTAAAAGTTACAAATTTCCATGAGATCATGTTGGTTTTACATTGGTTTTACAGACTTTAAATCAATGGTCTCAGGCCTCGTTTACACAAACACATTTTAGCTTTAAAACAACATTTTAGAATGAAAACGATCTGCGTCCACACAGGCGTTTCACCCAGCGTTTCTGAACAGCTCTCCTTCCACACTATACTGCTGAAAACGCACATCATGTGACCACACACACACACTCTGGCATGTACTGCAGCGATGAGAGCCGTGCACGTTGGACTGTTTATCAAGGATCTACCGCTGGATCTAATCTCACTATATTTGTTAAATGTGAATTCATCTTGTTGTCTATATCTAACGAAATATTCCCCGACTTTGGTCGTTTGAATCTATTACTTGTTCTCAGGTAAGGTGTTTTGGCTGAGCGCAAAGATAAGTTAATATATTAATTAATGTAGGCACGTACAGTGATTCTGCACATTGACTGATCGCTTGCCTTTCTTTCCTATATTGTATAAACTTATTTTATGTTATACTTTTTTAATGGGCATTATTTATAAATAAAACTGATATTCAGCAAAAGAGAGGTTATGTTTTGTATTTTCAATGAAAATGAAAGAAGGCAGTAATGTTATAGGCTCTGTTTTGTATTAAATATGCATACAGTGAAGATGATGGTCATATAAATATGTAGCTACACGACGCCTCAACATTTTTGGTGTCTGTTAAGTTGTTAATATCAAAATGAAAATAGGCAGTTCCTCATATCATGTTTTCATTTTTATTGTTAAGAAAGTGAAACAGCGTAGCCAGAGTGATGTGAATGAGGTTATAAAGTACACTGTTCCCTTTGAAGATTTAACCGACGTGTACTCGGGAGTTTGTTTTCCAAATAAAACTTGCAAAGTCTGAACTTACAAGGAGAGGATGTAAGACTGAACTTTGTTTAGGCTACTTAATATTAAGGAAAAAGCTCCAATCAGATTGGTGAATGTTTGCAGCCCCACCTCCGTTATCAGATGTCTCCATTTTTACCCATCCACACTAACACGGAGTAGCAGGATTTTAAAATGAAAACGGCCTCTTCAGCGTTTTCAAAAAGCTTCGTTTTCGGCACTCGAAAACTCCGGAGGAGTGTGGATGGATGGCATAATCGTAGCAAAATGCATGCGTTTTAAAGCTATAATGTATTAGTGTAAATGGGGCCTCAATTTCAACTCCTGGAGGGCCGCAGCTCTGCACAGTTTAGCTCCAACCAGCTCCAACTCACACCTACTAGTCTCTAGTAGTCTTGAACACCTTGATTATTTTGATGAGCTGTGTTTGATTGGATTTGGAGCAGAACTGTGTAGAGCTGCGGCTCACCGGGAATTGAGTCTGAGACTTATGCTTTACATGCATTACATTACTTATATTTTATATACATTTTTTAAAAATTAATTACAAAGCCAGTGGTGGATAAAGTACACAAATTAGGCACTTAAGTATAAGTTCAGATAATGTTACTCCAGTAGAAGAATTATCAAATTCAAACACTCTTCCAGCAGTTCATACTCGCATCTAATATCTCGTTTGTCACAGGGGCATACATGAAATGTTCCTGAATGAAAGTGAAAGTGCCAAACTGCAGTTAAAGTAAACAAATTAAAAATGAAACACACGAAATTACATGAAACCCCAGAGGAAATGTGGATGGCGTGTTGACGCAATGATGTTAATCGAATTATGTGCTATAACATGTAAAACAGGATCATGAAAGAAACATTCAAAAAGCAGCTCATGTAAACACCTTAATAATATTATTCTTATTCAGATTAAAGCAAATAATTTGATAGCTGATGTCCATGTAAACAATGGTTTGTTGACTTGTGATCAGCCGAAAGACTAATTAATTGTTTAGTGCAATTTGTGAACTGATTCAACAGGATAACTGATCAAATTCAGCTTGTTAAACACCGTATTTAGTCTCTGAGCAGGCAATTTCTTCCCTTTAAAATAACGTTTTACTCAGCTTTATTTATGAAGTGTAATGTAGTAAAGTGTACAATGTTTTATTTTATAAAAATAACATACATGAACTTAAAATATGTACTTGAGTACAGTCAAAGACTATAGAATACACAAGACGTGTCGCTTGTATCTTTTTGAATGGGGAAAAGTGTAACGGTCAATATGGTGAATAAAGCTCAGGAGCCAATCATCGATCACTGTATCGCAACTTAAGCCCGCCTCCTAGTACAGGAGCCAATCATTGATGGCTATAGACTGATGATACTCTGGGGGAGGGGCTCGAACCAGACTTGAGTTTCTGCGAATTTTGTTTGATTTGGATGTTTAGAAATTAAACTAAAGGCACAGATGTTGTTTAATATCCCTACTGAAAAAAACAGCTTAAACCAGCCTAGGCTGGTTGGCTGGTTTTAGCTGGTTGACCAGCCTGGTTTTAGAGGGGTTTTGGCCATTTCCAGGCTGGTTTCAGGCTGGATAATGACCAGCTAAAACCAGCTTGACCAGCCTAGCCAGGCTTGGAGCCCAGCCAAAACCAGCTAAGCCCAGTTTAAACCAGGCTGGTCAAGCTGGTTTTAGCTGGATTTAGCTGGTCATTTTCCAGCCTGACCAGCTAAGACCAGGCTGGAAATGGCTGGAAATCAGGCTGGAAATGGCCAAAACCCCTCTAAAACCAGGCTGGTCAACCAGCTAAAACCATAGGCTGGTTTAAGCTGGATTTTTCAGCAGGGATATTATTGGTGATTCCTAATATAAAGTTCAATGGGAAGCTTGGCTAGCAGTTTTGAAGAATTTGATGTTTTCTCATTCAGACAGAATGTCCGAGCACACTGCCTGAGAGGTGTTTCAAAGATGGCCGCCGAGTGAAATGACTTGCCTTAAAGGGACTTTGGTAGATTTGTGAAGTTAAAATACCATTTTTAGTCTACCACTACAAAACCAGCACTATGATTTTTTCACTTGTTATATCCTTCAGAATGAATTGATGAAGGAATGTGGTCGAATGTGAGGGAGGATTGATAAAGAGTTACACATTTAAGTTTTCACAAAATTACACGTCCAAAGAAAGTATTAGTATAAAGGCTTGGTGCTAATTTCATAAGATTTCCACCCAGGCAACAGTATTAAGAGTCTTTGAAGAGTCAATTAGCATTCAGTACGGTCACTAAGTCAGTGTGCCGATAGGATTTTAAAGAACATGTGCAAAAGGAATCATGAAGCAGCCTAAAGTGTCTTAACAGTTCGCTTTCAGAGTTCACTAGCAATTAATCAGGCGCTGGTAAAAGGGCTGTCTTTAAGGACAGTGAGGCTCCGCAGTGCCTGGGATGAGGTCTTTAGGCTCAACCCTGACAGACTGCCTAGTTTATGGTGTGTTTATGTAACACAGCTGTGGTTACAGACACCCATGCCCCCTTTCTCAGCTCTTTGCTCTGGGTCAGAAGTTTTCCGAGGCCCCGATTTAGATCAATTCCTAGAGACTCAGACGGGACCCCAGGAGGATTCACACGAAGCTTGTTCGTGAGTGTTTGGTACTGGCATGCAGAGTTATAGCAGCTGCACTGTTATTAGAAGGACAATACCCAGTAATGAAACATGCTTTTGGTGGAGGAATATTATTAAGCATGTCTGCACACTGGAGCAGAGTCAGGGCTATCATGAACAAACCACTTGTGATGTTGGATTCTATATTTCTACCTAGTACCTTTTTGTTGGGAGTCCTGGGAGTTGTTTATTGCTAGCTTTATAAAGATGATTCAATTTGTGTTAATGTTTAATTGTTGTGTAGATTTTATGAACAAATAGTTTGTGAATTGCTGTATGTAGACTATACTGTAAGTTTCAGGGCCAGTTAAATGTTTAAATCTGTTTAAAAGTAGTCTTTTATTCCCATCATGATTGGATTTAGTTTGTCAAATATACAGTACAGTACTGCAAAAAATTATATTAATTATATATTATATTCTTATATTAAGAAGTATTTTTACTAATTACGATATTAAAAAAATACTGGAAAACGCAGTTTATTCCAGCAATGAAAAAGCTGTATTTTCAACACAATTACTCTTTAAGAATCTTAAGATCTTCAAGATGAAAGGTTAACGCAAATTTCTAATCAGCCAATCACATGGCAGCAACTCAATTCATTTAGGCATGTAGACATGGTCAAGACGATCTGCTGCAGTTCAAACCGATGATCAGAATGGGGAAGAAAGGTGATTTAGGTGACTTTGAACGTGGCATGGTTGTTGGTGCCAGATGGGCTGGTCTGAGTAATTCAGAAACTGCTGATCTTCCATCTCTAGCATTTACAGAGAATGGTCTGAAAAAGAGAAAATATCCAGTGGGCGGCAGTTCTGTGGCCGCAAATGCCTTGTTGATGCCAGAGGTCAGAGGAGAATGGCTAGACTAATAAAAAAGGCAACAGTAACTCAAATAACCACTTGTTACAAAGGATGTATGCAGCAGAGCATCTCGACAACATGTCGAACCTTGAGGCGGATGGACCTATCTGAGTATTGTTTCTGACCATGTCAGTGTCTTTATGTCCAACTCAAGGAGAACATGCAAACTCCACACAGAAACACCAACTGACCAAGCTGGGACTCGAACCAGGGACCTTCATGCTGTGAGGTTTTCTAATTCGTTTATTACAGAAAACTATAATAAATTAAACTAGAAAAATAAATCATTCTTGTAGTCATAACAAGTTGAGGTGCATGATTTTTTCATTTACGGTTTCACTTTTTGCAGTGAATAAAGTGAGATGACTGTAAAAAGAAAATACATTTCAGTGTAATCTCTTTCATTTAGATTACTACTTTCTCTTCATTTTGGCCACTCATGCTTCCTCTTATATCACACTGTAACACACCCATAACTGACCACCAGAACCCTGTGTTCATTTTATCTGTGTGTTTCTGTAAATAATGAACACATATACTGTAATCCCTCCAAAGCAAACTACAGCTCGACTGGCTGATCTCAGCATCATGGAGATCCTCATTCTTCAACTGTGCAGCAATATTTATCCTTCCATGGTAGAGTTTTGACAAGCAAACTTACTTGGGTGTTATTTTACAAAAATGCTTGATATTAACAATACTGATACAATTTGACACAATTCAAATTCAGTGGTGGAAAGAGTACTGAAAAATCATACTTAAGTAAAAGTACCATTACTTGCCTAAACATGTAGTGCAAGTAGTTATAAGTATCTGTTGTAAATATTACTCAAAGTATGAGTAAAAAGTAGACCTTTTAAAAGTAATCAAGAGTAGTGAGCTGTGAGTATTACACTGTGAAAAGCTGATGCATTTACATGTAAATTGTGAATGTGTGTAAACGTAACATTCTGTAGTGCATTTAGTTATTGTCCAGCAGGCACACAACGTCATAAGATGTTAATATTAGGTTAGGTTTAGCTTGTGGTGTCAGGTGACTAAAAATCAATGTCTAGCCAGCATCTAAAGACCAACGTTATTTTGATTTTCGATAATGACGTCAAATGACGTTGATATTTAGTTGATTTTAGGTTGTGTTGGAAAAATCTAATGTCGAGTCAACATCTTAAACCAACGTCATATTGATGTCAAATACTGATGTTTATTCATCAGGTATGGCAACCAAAAAGTACTGATTCCGCACTCAAGGAAAAGTAAAAGTACACTTTTTCTAAACTACTTATTAAATTATAATTCCTGAGAAAAACTACTCAATTACAGTAATTTGAGTATTTGTAATGTGCTACTTTAAACCACTGTTCAAATTTGATTACTAAAATGTTTAATTTATATGTGATTTATTGAAAATTAAAGAAGACACAAAATAGAATTTTTTCTTACTATAATTTTTATTGATCACACAGCCGAATGCAGTGATTTCACACTTTTCTTTTTTTTTGTTTGTTGAATATACATTAAAAAAGGCCATTATTTTGAATTTCCAGTCTGACATTTGCATCATGGTGTAACTTTCAAAAAAGTAATTTTCATAGTAAAATATTCTTACTGTCTTACTGCCAAATATGTTTGCTTGAATTGCAGTTTGCAAAGTAGGATGCTGTAAACATAGGGAGAAACAGGGATGTTCAGGCACTTAAAGATTTTCAATTTCAGACCGTAACTTGTCAAACAAATTTAAATGTTTTAGTCTGACTGAGTGTTTTAAATAAGTAAACAGACCTACACTGTAAAAAAATCTAGAGTTCCACACAATTTCTTCATGTTGTCCCAACACAAATCAATTAAGTTAAATTAAGTGGTTTAAATAAATCAAACGTAAAACAATTAAGTTGTCCCCAAAAAACTTAAGAATTGTGTTGTTTCGACTCATTTAATATTCACTGCTGAGAGTCCAGACACTGAAGAGCAAATCCATCGATGCGCAGCTCTACAGATCCCAATCCATGCAAGCCAGTGGCGACAGCAGGGAGGAAAAAACTTCACCAACTGGCGAAAGTGAAGAACTAAAAAAACTTTGAGAGAAACCAGGCTCAGTTGGGCATGACCATTTTGGGCATGACTTTGGCCAAACGTCTTGTGCAAAGCTGCAGTCTCTCTCTGTCTCTGGAGCATCACAGGATCATCTCGTCACAGGTCTCGGATCACATCAGTGGCGCTGCATAGTCTCTGGGGGCCTCAGGATGAGTATCCCCAGGTGGAAATAGAGAATAAAGATAACAATTAGCATAGCTGCTGTTCATATAAACGAGATGCAAAAACCTGCATGGAGCACATTCATGTATCCTACCGTTATGTGATGCACTGAGTGTATGCTTTACTAAAAAGATAGGTCTTTAATCTAGTTATGGTGGCTTGAAAAGCCAGCATACTGTTATCTATCTTAAACTTATTATTAGGCTGGCTTGTGCAGCAAGCCAGACTACTGTTATCCTATTTAAACTTATTATTATGGTGGCTTGAAAAGCCAGCATATTGTTATCTATCTTAAACTTATTATTCTTCTTCTTCTTCTTCTTCTGAGACTAATTTCTAAGTGTATCTCCTCCTAGGCCTTTCAAGCTACATACTTCAAACTTTCGTCAAACCTTCAAACTGGTCTGACTCGGGTTGCTATATCTTTTCTAACTGATCCGACCTTGGGTTTTCCGAAAAACGACCCAGAAAAATCCCAAAAGTCCCATTGACTTAACATTGGGTCAAACTTTGTGAGCTCATAACTCTGCATCAGACTGTCCTACAGACTTCTAACTGGACTCATTTAACTCAGTCTAGCCAGCAGCCAATAACTGATGACTTTTTAACTTACTAGCCACTCCCTAGCAACCACTTACAGCACCCTAGCAACTGTCCCATACACTTCCATTGTAAAAGACTCCCATTGACTTAACATTGGATCAACCTTTGTGAGCTCATAACTCTGCATCAGACTGTCCTACAGACTAGAGTCTGGCCTCATTCAACTCAGTCTAGCCAGCAGCCAATCACTGATTACCTTTAAACTTACTAGCCACTCCCTAGCAACCAATTTCAGCACCCTAGCAACTGTCCCAGAGACTGTGACTAGCTATTCTAACACACGCTAACAGTTTTAACATCCTACTGACATGCTAATCTTGCTAGAAAGGTGCTAGCAACACAATAGTGACATGCTAGTCATGCTAGTAACATGCTAATTCATGCTAGAATCATGCTAACAACATGCTAATTCATGCTAGAAACAAGCTGATTCATGCTAGAATCATGCTAGTAACATGCTAGTTACATGCTAATTAATGCTAGAATCATGCTAGTTACATGCTAGTAACATGCTAGTAAAATGCTAATTAATGCTAGAAACATGCTAGTAACATGCTAATTCATGCTAGTAACATGCTAATCGATGCTAGAATCATGCTAGTAACATGCTAATTCATGCTAGAATCATGCTAGTAACATGCTAAATCATGCTAGAATCATGCTAATAACATGCTAATTCATGCTAGAAACAAGCTGATTCATGCTAGAATCATGCTAGTAACATGCTAGTTACATGCTAATTAATGCTAGAATCATGCTAGTTACATGCTAGTAACATGCTAGTAACATGCTAATTAATGCTAGAAACATGCTAGTAACATGCTAATTCATGCTAGTAACATGCTAATCGATGCTAGAATCATGCTAGTAACATGCTAATTCATGCTAGAATCATGCTAGTAACATGCTAAATCATGCTAGAATCATGCTAATAACATGCTAATTCATGCTAGAATCATGCTAGCAACATGCTAATTCATGCTAGAATCATGCTAGTAACATGCTAATTCATGCTAGAATCATGCTAATAACATGCTAATTCATGCTAGAAACATGCTAATTCATGCTAGAATCACGCTAATAACATGCTAGAAACATGCTAGAAACATGCTAGCAACATGCTAATTAATGCTAGAAACATGCTAATTCATGCTAGAATCATGCTAGTAACATGCTAATTCATGCTAGAAACATGCTAGTAACATGCTAATTCATGCTAGAATCTTGCTAGTAACATGCTAATTCATGCTAATAACATGCTAATTCATGCTAGAAACATGCTAGTAACATGCTAATTCATGCTAGAATCATGCTAGTTACATGCTAATCCATGCTAGATTCATGCTAGTAACATGCTAATTCATGCTAGAATCATGCTAGTAACATGCTAATTCATGCTAGAAACATGCTAGTAACATGCTAATTCATGTTAGAAACATGCTAGTAACATGATAATTCATGCTAGAATCATGCTAGTAACATGCTAATTCATGCTAGAAACATGCTAGTAACATGCTAATTCATGCTAGAAACTTGTTTGTAACATGCTAATTCATGCTAGAATCCTGCTAATTCATGCTAGAAACATGCTAGTAACATGCTAATTCATGCTAGAATCATGCTAGTTACATGCTAATTCATGCTAGAACCATGCTAGTTACATGCTAATTCATGCTAGAAACATGCTAGTAACATGCTAATTCATGCTAGAAACATGCTAATTCATGCTAGAAACATGCTAGTAACATGCTAATTCATGCTAGAATCATGCTAATAACATGCTAATTCATGGTAGAAATATGCTAGTAACATGCTAATTCATGCTAGTAACATGCTAACAACATGCTAATTCTTGCTGGAATCATGCTAGTAACATGCTAATTCATGCTAGAAACATGCTAGTAACATGCTAATTCATGCTAGAATCATGCTAGTTACATGCTAATTCATGCTAGAATCATGCTAGTAACATGCTAATTCATGCTAGAATCATGCTAGTAACATGCTAATTTATGCTAGAATCATGCTAATTCATGCTAGAAACATGCTAGTAACATGCTAATTCATGCTAGAATCATGCTAGTTACTTGCTAATTCATGCTAGAATCATGCTAACAACATGCTAATTCATGCTAGAAACATGCTAGTAACATGGTAATTCATGCTAGAATCATGCTAGAATCATGCTAATTCATGCTAATTCATGCTAGAATCATGCTAACAACATGCTAACTCATGCTAGAAACATAGTAGTAACATGCTAATTCATGCTAGCATCATGCTAGTTACATGCTAATTCCTGCTAGAATCATGCTAATAACATGCTAATTCATGCTAGAATCATGCTAGTAACATGCTAATTCATGCTATAATCATGCCAGTAACATGTTAATTCATGCTAGAATCATGCTAATAGCATGCTAATTCAAGCTAGAAACATGCTAGTAACATGCTAATTCATGCTAGAATCATGCTAGTAACATGCTAATTCATTCTAGAACCATGCTAGTAACATGCTAATTCATGCTAGAAACATGCTAATTCATGCTAGAAACATGCTAGTAACATGCTAATTCATGCTAGAATCATGCTAATAACATGCTAATTCATGCTAGAAATATGTTAGTAACATGCTAATTCATGCTAGAAACATGCTAACATTATGCTAATTCTTGCTAGAATCATGCTAGTAACATGCTAATTCATGCTAGAAACATGCTAGTAACATGCTAATTCATGCTAGAATCATGCTAGTAACAAGGTTATTCATGCTAGAATCATGCTAGTAACATGGTAATTCATGCTAGAATCATGCTAATTTATGTTAGCAACTGCCTAGCAACCACTCATAATACTTTAGCAACTGCCTAGCAACAACCTAGCAACGCCTTAGCAACCACTCAGAACACCCTAGCAACCACCTAGCAACACCTTAACAATGACCTAGAATACCATAGCATCCGCCTAGCAACAACTTAGCAACCACCTAGCAACCACCTAGCAACACCTTAGCAACCACCTTGCAACACCTTAGCAACAACCTAGCAACACCTTAGCAACCGCCTAGCAACACCTTAGCAAGCACTTAGAACAACCTTGCAACTGCCTACCAAGAAACATGCCAATCTATACTAGAAACATGCTAACATAAATGTACTTATCTATGCCGACTGTTTCAAACTTCATAAAAACTGCTTCAGTTATTTACACTTTAAAACGACTTCAAACTTTTAGACTCGGCTTTTCAAGCCACCATAAAGTTTGTCCTCAAACTTTAATATCTAGTTATTATTATGGTGGCTTGAAAAGCCAGCATATTGTTATCTATCTTAAACTTATTATGGTGGCTTGAAAAGCCAGCATATTGTTATCTATCTTAAACTTATTATGGTGGCTTGAAAAGCCAGCATATTGTTATCTATCTTAAACTTATTATTATTCTTCTTCTTCTTCTTCTTCTTCTTCTTCTTATTCTTCTGAGACTAATTTCTAAGTGTATCTCCTCCTAGGCCTTTCAAGCTACATACTTCAAACTTTCGTCAAACCTTCAAACTGGTCTGACTCGGGTTGCTATATCTTTTCTAACTGATCCGACCTTGGGTTTTCCGAAAAACGACCCAGAAAAAACCCAAAAGTCCCATTGACTTAACATTGGGTCAAACTTTGTGAGCTCATAACTCTGCATCAGACTGTCCTACAGACTTCTAACTGGACTCATTTAACTCAGTCTAGCCAGCAGCCAATAACTGATGACTTTTTAACTTACTAGCCACTCCCTAGCAACCACTTACAGCACCCTAGCAACTGTCCCATAGACTTCCGTTGTAAAAGACTCCCATTTACTTAACATTGGATCAACCTTTGTGAGCTGATAACTCTGCATCAGACTGTCCTACAGACTAGAGTCTGGCCTCATTCAACTCAGTCTAGCCAGCAGCCAATCACTGATTACCTTAAAACTTACTAGCCACTCCCTAGCAACCAATTTCAGCACCCTAGCAACTGTCCCAGAGACTGTGACTAGCTATTCTAACACATGCTAACAGTTTAAACTTCCTACTGACATGCTAATCTTGCTAGAAAGGTGCTAGCAACACGATAGTGACATGCTAGTCATGCTAGTAACATTATAATTCATGCTAGAATCATGCTAACAACATGCTAATTCATGCTAAAAACAAGCTGACTCATGCTAGAATCATGCTAGTAACATGCTAGTTACATGCTAATTAATGCTAGAATCATGCTAGTTACATGCTAATTCATGCTAGAAACATGCTAATTCATGCTAGAATCATGCTAATTCATGCTAGAATCATGCTAGTTACATGCTAATTCATGCTAGAAACATGCTAATTCATGCTAGAAACATGCTAGTAACATGCTAGAATCATGCTAGTAACATGCTAATTCTTGCTAGTAACATGCTAATTCATGCTAGAATCATGCTAGTAACATGCTAATCCATGCTAGAATCATGCTAGTAACATGCTAATTCATGCTAGAATCATGCTAGTAACATGCTAATTCATGCTAGAATCATGCTAGTAACATGCTAATTCATGATAGAATCATGCTAGTAACATGCTAATTCATGCTAGAAACATGCTAGTAACATGCTAATTCAAGCTAGAATCATGCTAGTAACATGCTAATTCATGCTAGAATCATGCTAATAACATGCTAATTCATGCTAGAAACATGCTAATTCATGGTAGAATCATGCTACTAACATGCTAATTCATGCTAGAAACATGCTAGTAACATGCTAATTAATGCTAGAAACATGTTAGTAACAATGCTAATTCATGCTAGAAACATGCTAGTAACATGCTAATTCATGCTAGAATCATGCTAGTAACATGCTAATTCATGCTAGAATCATGCTAATAACATGCTAATTCATGCTAGAATCATGCTAATAACATGCTAATTCATGCTAGAATCATGCTAGTAACATGCTAATTCATGCTAGAAACATGCTAGTAACATGCTAATTCATGCTAGAATCATGCTAGTAACATGCTAATTCATGCTAGAATCATGCTAATAACATGCTAATTCATGCTAGAAACATGCTAATTCATGCTAGAATCATGCTAATAACATGCTAAATCATGCTAGAAACATGCTAGTAACATGCTAATTCATGCTAGAAACATGCTAGTAACATGCTAATTCATGCTAGAATCATGCTAGTAACATGCTAATTCATGCTAGAAACATGCTAGTAACATGCTAACTCATGCTAGAAACATGCTAGTAACATGCTAATTCATGCTAGAATCATGCTAATTCATGCTAGAAACATGCTAGTAACATGCTAATTCATGCTAGAAACATGTTAGTAACATGCTAATTCATGCTAGAATCATGCTAGTTACATGCTAATTTATGTTAGAATCATGCTAGTTACTTGCTAATTCATGCTAGTAACATGCTAATTCAAACTCGGCTTTTCAAGCCACCATAAAGTTTGTCCTCAAACTTTAATATCTAGTTCTTCTTCTTCTTCTTCTTCTTATTCTTCTGAGACTAATTTCTAAGTGTATCTCCTCCTAGGCCTTTCAAGCTACATACTTCAAACTTTCGTCAAACCTTCAAACTGGTCTGACTCGGGTTGCTATATCTTTTCTAACTGATCCGACCTTGGGTTTTCCGAAAAACGACCCAGAAAAATCCCAAAAGTCCCATTGACTTAACATTGGGTCAAACTTTGTGAGCTCATAACTCTGCATCAGACTGTCCTACAGACTTCTAACTGGACTCATTTAACTCAGTCTAGCCAGCAGCCAATAACTGATGACTATTAACTTACTAGCCACTCCCTAGCAACTACTTACAGCACCCTAGCAACTGTCCCATAGACTTCCATTGTAAAAGACTCCCATTGACTTAACATTGGATCAACCTTTGTGAGCTCATAACTCTGCATCAGACTGTCCTACAGACTAGAGTCTGGCCTCATTCAACTCAGTCTAGCCAGCAGCCAATCACTGATTACCTTTAAACTTACTAGCCACTCCCTAGCAACCAATTTCAGCACCCTAGCAACTGTCCCAGAGACTGTGAGTAGCTTTTCTAACACACGCTAACAGTTTAAACTTCCTACTGACATGCTAATCTTGCTAGAAAGGTGCTAGCAACACGATAGTGACATGCTAGTCATGCTAGTAACATGCTAATTCATGCTAGAATCATGCTAACAACATGCTAATTCATGCTAAAAACAAGCTGATTCATGCTAGAATCATGCTAATTCATGCTAAAATCATGCTAGTTACATGCTAATTAATGCTAGAATCATGGTAGTTACATGCTAATTCATGCTAGAAACATGCTAATTCATGCTAGAATCATGCTAATTCATGCTAAAATCATGCTAGTAACATGCTAATTCATGCTAGAAACATGCTAGTAACATGCTAATTCATGCTAGAAACATGCTAGTAACATGCTAGAATCATGCTAGAAACATGCTAATTCATGCTAGAATCAGGCTAATAACATGCGAATTCATGCTAGAATCATGCTAATAACATGCTAATTCATGCTAGAATCATGCTAGTAATATGCTAATTCATGCTAGAATCATGCTAGTAACATGCTAATTCATGCTAGAATCATGCTAATAACATGCTAATTCATGCTAGAAACATGCTAATTCATGTTAGAATCATGCTAATAACATGCTAATTCATGCTAGAAACATGCTAGTAACATGCTAATTAATGCTAGAAACATGCTAGTAACATGCTAATTCATGCTAGAATCATGCTAGTAACATGCTAATTCATGCTAGAATCATGCTAGTAACATGCTAATCCATGCTAGAATCATGCTAGTAACATGTTAATTCATGCTAGAATCATGCTAATAACATGCTAATTCATGCTAGAATCATGCTAGTAACATGCTAATTCATGCTAGAATCATGCTAGTAACATGCTATGTCATGCTAGAAACATGCTAGTAACATGCTAATTCATGCTAGAATCATGCTAGTAACATGCTAATTCATGCTAGAATCATGCTAATAACATGCTAATTCATGCTAGAAACATGCTAATTCATGCTAGAATCATGCTAATAACATGCTAAATCACGCTAGAAACATGCTAGTAACATGCTAATTCATGCTAGAATCATGCTAATTCATGCTAGAAACATGCTAGTAACATGCTAATTCATGCTAGAAACATGCTAGTAACATGCTAATTCATGCTAGAATCATGCTAATTCATGCTAGAAACATGCTAGTAACGTGCTAATTCATGCTAGAATCATGCTAGTTACATGCTAATTCATGCTAGTAACATACTAATTCATGCTAACAACATGCTAATTCATGCTAGAATCATGCTAGTAACATGCTAATTCATGCTAGAAACATGCTAGTAACATGCTAATTCATGCTAGAAACATGCTAATTCATGCTTGAAACATGCTAATAACATGCTAATTCATGCTAGAAACATGCTGGTAACATGCTAATTAATGCTAGAAACATGCTAGTAACATGCTAATTCATGCTAGAATCATGCTAGTAACATGCTAATTCATGCTAGAATCATGCTAGTAACATGCTAATTCATGCTAGAATCATGCTAATAACATGCTAATTCATGCTAGAATCATGCTAGTAACATGCTAATTCATGCTAGAAACATGCTAGTAACATGCTAATTCATGCTAGAATCATGCTAGTTACATGCTAATTTATGTTAGAATCATGCTAGTTACTTGCTAATTCATGCTAGTAACATGCTAATTCATGCTAGAATCATGCTAGTAACATGCTAATTCATGCTAGAATCATGCTAGTAACATGCTAATTCATGCTAGAATCATGCTAATAACATGCTAATTCATGCTAGAATCATGCTAGTAACATGCTAATTCATGCTAGAATCATGCTAGTAACATGCTAGAAACATGCTAGTAACATGCTAAATTATGCTAGAATCATGCTAGTAACATGCTAATTCATGCTAGAAACATGCTAGTAACATGCTAATTCATGCTAGAATCATGCTAGTAATATGCTAATTCATGCTAGAATCATGCTAATAACATGCTAATTCATGCTAGAAACATGCTAATTCATGCTAGAATCATGCTAGTAACATGCTAATTCATGCTAGAAACATGCTAGTAACATGCTAATTCATGCTAGAATCATGCTAGTTACATGCTAATCCATGCTAGAATCATGCTAGTAACATGCTAATTCATGGTAGAATCATGCTAGTAACATGCTAATTCATGCTAGAAACATGCTAGTAACATGCTAATTCATGCTAGAATCATGCTAGTAACATGCTAATTCATGCTAGAATCATGCTAGTAACATGCTAATTCATGCTAGAATCATGCTAGTAACATGCTAATTCATGCTAGAAACATGCTAGTAACATGCTAATTCATGCTAGAATCATGCTAGTAACATGCTAATTCATGCTAGAATCATGCTAATAACATGCTAATTCATGCTAGAAACATGCTAATTCATGCTAGAAGCATGCTAATAACATGCTAAATCATGCTAGAAACATGCTAGTAACATGCTAATTCATGCTAGAAACATGCTAGTAACATGCTAATTCATGCTAGAATCATGCTAGTAACATGCCAATTCATGCTAGAAACATGCTAGTAACATGCTAACTCATGCTAGAAACATGCTAGTAACATGCTAATTCATGCTAGAATCATGCTAATTCATGCTAGAAACATGCTAGTAACATGCTAATTCATGCTAGAATCATGCTAGTTACATGCTAATTTATGTTAGAATCATGCTAGTTACTTGCTAATTCATGCTAGTAATATGCTAATTCATGCTAGAATCATGCTAGTAACATGCTAATTCATGCTAGAATCATGCTAATAACATGCTAATTCATGCTAGAAACATGCTAATTCATGTTAGAATCATGCTAATAACATGCTAATTCATGCTAGAAACATGCTAGTAACATGCTAATTAATGCTAGAAACATGCTAGTAACATGCTAATTCATGCTAGAATCATGCTAGTAACATGCTAATTCATGCTAGAATCATGCTAGTAACATGCTAATCCATGCTAGAATCATGCTAGTAACATGTTAATTCATGCTAGAATCATGCTAATAACATGCTAATTCATGCTAGAATCATGCTAGTAACATGCTAATTCATGCTAGAATCATGCTAGTAACATGCTATGTCATGCTAGAAACATGCTAGTAACATGCTAATTCATGCTAGAATCATGCTAGTAACATGCTAATTCATGCTAGAATCATGCTAATAACATGCTAATTCATGCTAGAAACATGCTAATTCATGCTAGAATCATGCTAATAACATGCTAAATCACGCTAGAAACATGCTAGTAACATGCTAATTCATGCTAGAATCATGCTAATTCATGCTAGAAACATGCTAGTAACATGCTAATTCATGCTAGAAACATGCTAGTAACATGCTAATTCATGCTAGAATCATGCTAATTCATGCTAGAAACATGCTAGTAACGTGCTAATTCATGCTAGAATCATGCTAGTTACATGCTAATTCATGCTAGTAACATACTAATTCATGCTAACAACATGCTAATTCATGCTAGAATCATGCTAGTAACATGCTAATTCATGCTAGAAACATGCTAGTAACATGCTAATTCATGCTAGAAACATGCTAATTCATGCTTGAAACATGCTAATAACATGCTAATTCATGCTAGAAACATGCTGGTAACATGCTAATTAATGCTAGAAACATGCTAGTAACATGCTAATTCATGCTAGAATCATGCTAGTAACATGCTAATTCATGCTAGAATCATGCTAGTAACATGCTAATTCATGCTAGAATCATGCTAATAACATGCTAATTCATGCTAGAATCATGCTAGTAACATGCTAATTCATGCTAGAAACATGCTAGTAACATGCTAATTCATGCTAGAATCATGCTAGTTACATGCTAATTTATGTTAGAATCATGCTAGTTACTTGCTAATTCATGCTAGTAACATGCTAATTCATGCTAGAATCATGCTAGTAACATGCTAATTCATGCTAGAATCATGCTAGTAACATGCTAATTCATGCTAGAATCATGCTAATAACATGCTAATTCATGCTAGAATCATGCTAGTAACATGCTAATTCATGCTAGAATCATGCTAGTAACATGCTAGAAACATGCTAGTAACATGCTAAATTATGCTAGAATCATGCTAGTAACATGCTAATTCATGCTAGAAACATGCTAGTAACATGCTAATTCATGCTAGAATCATGCTAGTAATATGCTAATTCATGCTAGAATCATGCTAATAACATGCTAATTCATGCTAGAAACATGCTAATTCATGCTAGAATCATGCTAGTAACATGCTAATTCATGCTAGAAACATGCTAGTAACATGCTAATTCATGCTAGAATCATGCTAGTTACATGCTAATCCATGCTAGAATCATGCTAGTAACATGCTAATTCATGGTAGAATCATGCTAGTAACATGCTAATTCATGCTAGAAACATGCTAGTAACATGCTAATTCATGCTAGAATCATGCTAATAACATGCTAATTCATGCTAGAATCATGCTAGTAACATGCTAATTCATGCTAGAATCATGCTAGTAACATGCTAATTCATGCTAGAAACATGCTAGTAACATGCTAATTCATGCTAGAATCATGCTAGTAACATGCTAATTCATGCTAGAATCATGCTAATAACATGCTAATTCATGCTAGAAACATGCTAATTCATGCTAGAAGCATGCTAATAACATGCTAAATCATGCTAGAAACATGCTAGTAACATGCTAATTCATGCTAGAAACATGCTAGTAACATGCTAATTCATGCTAGAATCATGCTAGTAACATGCCAATTCATGCTAGAAACATGCTAGTAACATGCTAACTCATGCTAGAAACATGCTAGTAACATGCTAATTCATGCTAGAATCATGCTAATTCATGCTAGAAACATGCTAGTAACATGCTAATTCATGCTAGAATCATGCTAGTTACATGCTAATTTATGTTAGAATCATGCTAGTTACTTGCTAATTCATGCTAGTAACATGCTAATTCAGACTCGGCTTTTCAAGCCACCATAAAGTTTGTCCTCAAACTTTAATATCTAGTTTTGAACTGTGAGAGTATGTCTGAGTCTCGGACATTATCAGGAAGGCTATTCCAGAGTTTAGGAGCTATAAATGAGAAGGCTCGACCTCCTTTACTCGACTTTGCTATTCTAGGTACTACCAGAAGCCCTGAGTTTTGAGATCTTAAAGAGCGAGTTGGGTTGTAGCGAGACAGAAGGTTGGTTAGATAAACAGGAGCTAGATTATTTAAAGCTTTATATGTAAGAAGCAATATTTTAAATTCAATACAAAACTTAACAGGCAGCCAGTGTAAGGAGGATAAAATTGGGGTGATGTGATCAAATTTTCTAGACCTGGTAAGAACTCTGGCAGCTGGATTTTGTAATAGCTGAAGTTTATTAATAGAGGATGCTGGGCAGCCAGCAAACAGTGCATTACAGTAGTCCAGCCTAGAAGTCATAAAAGCATGGACTAGCTTTTCTGCATCTGAGATGGATAGCATACTTTGTAACTTTGCGTTTATGTTTATATGTTTAAAGGTATTCAGTGAATGTAAGCAAGTGCGTCATATGTGTACATGCAGAACATGCAGACATGTTTCTCAGCTCATGCATCCTTCAGCTGCCGTTCTTATCACTGATGCCACATTTTTGCATCCATTTTTTGCATTGTCATCTTCAGCCATCAGTGTTATCTCTTATAAAAAAAGTCAAGGGCACGTGTGCACACCTGTGCTTAGTCACACACGTTCTGCTACTCAAACATGCTCTTTCCATTAATCATTCATTATCGGTCATGCTTATAGTAAAAGTGTCTGTACTTGAGTGTGAGAGAGTCTGTGCGTTTTTGGAGAGAGTTGTCCGAAGCACAAACCCGGTGACCCAAACTGCAGGACACACTTCCCCACTGGGTGGAAACTTTCAGGAGGCCATGCTGGGAAAACATAGTGGAGACTTCAAGAGCAAGGGGCTGCAGACAGGAGAGCTGGCCCTTTATATTACGAATTCACATACTTTGTCTTTTTCTCTTCCGAAAGTGGAGCCTCTTATCTTTACTTCAATAGTCTGCAGCCTGGGTCACTGTCAACTATCATATTTGATTAAAATACCCCACCAATCCCAGCTATGCCTGGAATTCCCTTTAATAACCAACGGCACATCCTTGAGGAAACAGCGAGCATAAGAGCGAGCTCCGTTGAGACGGCATATTTCTCTCTCTTTCTCTGAACCTGTCAGGATCTACAGTGAGGTGTTGATGAGATGCAGTGAATTCCACAGATAAGTGGTACGGCCTGCACTTTTGGAGGTCTTGGCTAGAGCACAGAAAGTTTTGGTCGTTCCTTTCCATACGCTTGTTAACTGTGAGGCCACGTGTTTCTGGATCCAAAAGTTCTGGATCTAAAGCAAAAATAGGTTAGAGATCATAAACAGTTGAAATCAGAATTATTAGCCCCCTTTTGATTTATTTTCTTTTTTAAATATTTCCCAAATGATGTTTAACAGAGCAAGGACATTTTCACAGTATGTCTGATAATATATTTTATTCTGGAGAAAGTCTTATTTGTTTTATTTCGGCTAGAATAAAAGCAGTTTAAATTTTTTTTAAACCATTTTAAGGTCAAAATGATAAGGCCCTTTAAGCAATAATTTTTTTGATAGTCAACAGAACAAACCCTCGTTATACAATAACTTGCCTAATTACCCTAACCTGCCTAGTTAACCTAATTAACCTAGTAAAGCCTTTAAATGTCACTTTAAGCTGTATAGAAGTGTCTTGAAAAATATCTAATCAAATATTATTTACTGTCATCATGACAAAGATAAAATAAATCAGCTATTAGAAATGAGTTATTAAAACTATTATGTTTCGAAATGTGTTGAAAAAATCTTCTCTCCGTTAAACAGAAATTGGGGAAAAAATAAACAGAGGGGCTAATAATTCAAGGGTTAAATAATTCTGACTTTTAACTGTACATTGCTGTAAAAATGCTGAGTTCCACACAATCTTTCATTTTGTGCCAACACAGTTAACTTGAATTGAACATAAAACAAATAAGTTGTTCCAAAAAAACTCAAGAATTGTGTTGATTTAGCTCATTTTAAATAAGTATGAACAACCAGCAAACATATTTCGTAAAAAAATATTTGTAAATTAGCAGTTTTTGTGAAATATTTTGTTTTCCTCCATTTATTTATCCATGTGAATTGCACTATATTACTTTCCTACTTCCAACAATTTTTAACCTTGAAAAGTTTGCATAAGGGACTTTTATTACATTTTTTATAATTTAAAGTGATATATTGTCTAGGTTTGTGTTGCATATTACAGTAAAAAAAAAATAGTTAATAAACTGCCAGTATATTTTCAGGGTTTTTTTACAGACATAATTCTCTCTATATTATTTCTTATACATTATATTATTTCAATTTACTAAAATGTTAATAAAAGTCACTTTTTTTTAAACTGTTGAGTTGAATTTTTAACATAAAACGTCGACTGCGCAGCGATCAAAGTCTCATAATGCAATTCACAGCTGTAAATGAACTGAAAGCACTTGTAAATCACAAAATACAAAAACTGTTAAAAAATTTACTACTGGGTTAAAATGAATCAAACGTGTAGCCCGATGTTTTGGTTTTGTCCTTATTTTACCCAGTTTTGTTTTGAAATAATCCAGCATT
Organism: Danio aesculapii; assembly: GCF_903798145.1. Lineage (NCBI taxonomy): Eukaryota > Metazoa > Chordata > Actinopteri > Cypriniformes > Danionidae > Danio > Danio aesculapii. The sequence continues at coordinate 43,614,899 of NC_079441.1, read as the reverse complement.
TTTAGAGTGTTTAGAGGCTTTATTTTATGAAAACAACCAATTTGATGTACATTATCCTGCATATACATGTGGCCATATGGCTACTTGCCTTAAAAGTAAATAATTAGACACATAACATTGATCTGAGCTGTAAAAAAATTCTTTGAGATCAGGCTGTTAACACATCAAACTATCAACAATAGTGTAATGAAAGAAAAGGATTTGATACAGTGTACTGTAACACTATTGAAGATCATTATGATATTGTTTATGTCCACACAAAAAAAAATATTCATTGCATTTTTTTAAGGTAAATGGTTGCAAACAATTTATACTGAATGCAGAATATAAACAAATAAAGTTGAACATTACTAAATTAAATTTGTTTAAATGAAGCTCATATAAATTGTTTAGCAAACACCTTCAAAATATTTTGTAAATCCAATAAATCATATTTTTTCAGTGCATCCCTAATCTCAGGTGGTCAGACTAGGATTCATCTTTTATAAATCATTAAAATATTGGTGTCCGGGATGCAGCAAGTCCTGAGACTTTACACCGTGATTTTGTAAAAGATTCGCTTTAATGTGTGATATAAATAAACATTGGTCATAAACAGCTACTGAGAGAGTTTTCTCAATTCAAATGAGTAGAGGCTTGAACCAGGAAACAGAGCTTATATGTTACAACATTACAAGCAGGTACAACTTTACACAATTACACAAGCGACAAAATACTGGCATTAAGATGGCTAATAATAAAAAAGGAAAGATTGTGAAAAAGCTACGTAAATAGAATTGTAAGAAAATGAGTTACTTGTTTAAATTGAGAAATTACCATCTCAGAAGGCTTTGACTGAGTCTGTAGTTTGTGGAAACTCAGTGTGTCTCAGGTTTAATATCATCTTTGCCCCATAGACTGAATCAGGTTGTGCCCTTCCTGCATTCATGTCCTTCCTTCTGCTGATTCCATTGTCATGGCTGGTTTCAATTTATTAGTTTTATCTCATTTGATCAAAAGTACATGAGAAGATATTTGTCATAGGCTGGATCATTATCTAGTGTGAGAGTGGCATGTGTGTTTACAGTTTCTTTGAAAAGGTGTTTGATTATTCCTGTAAAAGACTTGGTTAACACTTTAGTTCAATGGCCCTTTACTTAGGCCTCAAAATTGCCCCTATATCCTCAATAAATATTCCCTACATTAGTCCAATGTCCCACTTTACATTTAAGTGACCTTAACTACTATGTATTTGCATTAAAAATAAATACAATGTACTTACTGTGTTCATAATGTATTGCAGAACATCTCTGGTGCTCTTGAGTTGGGATACTGTGTGAGTTTAAAGTGTAAGGGATGGTCAACAGTGTTATAAATGTTACAATTTTAAATGTATTTAAAGAAATTAATCCTAGATGTAATTACATAAAGGTATTTAATTAAGGATAAGTACAATGAAAAGCATGTATTTATACAATAAGTACATTGTAATGAAATATTGCTTTCAGTTTAAGTACAAATTAATTAAGGCCACTTAATATAAAGTGGGATCTAGTCCACTAATATGGTGAATGAAAAGGAGTGAGTGAATTCAAGGGAAGCGGATTTGTTTGTGCTTTGGTTGATAAATTTTAAACTTCTTGGTCAGAACTTGTGATAGTAGTTTAACACTTAGCCAGCTGTCTATTAGTGTTCTCTAGCCTCCGCGTCTAGACTGCAGCTCTGCACAAGAAGTTTGGCCAGAGGAGAAATAGTCGTGCCCAGTTGAGTCTGGTTTCTCTAGGATTTTTCCTTCACTTTGGTCAATTTGTGAAGTTTGTTCCTCCCCACTGGCTTGCATGGTTCAGGATCTGTAGAGCTGCACATTGATGGATTTGCTCTTCAGTGTTTGGACTTTCAGCAGTGAACAATAAACCACACTGAACTGAACTAAACTGAACTTCAACTCTGAAAACTGGACCGACACAGTTTCAATATATTCTATGTTAAGCTGCTTTGACACAATCTACATTGTAAAAGCGCTATAGAAATGAAGATTAATTGAATTTAATTGAATCAAACAAAGTATTTAAATTTATGTCACGTAAACAAATGCCAATTTAACAATTAAATTATACTTTATTTAGAAACATATCTATAGGAATCTGCTGTGAATGCCATCTTGTGGTCAGTCATGGAAATTTTATTCGCCAAGCAAACTCTTACGATGCTTTATGGGTTTTATCTAGCCACTGAGTGTATCGTTATTGCGGTGCATTGTGGGATTGATTGAGTGCACTTTGGAATGTTCACTATGAATTCAGACATCACTACATATGCAACCCAAACTCATTCTGAAAATGTACCTCTACAGACGTTTCTGGAGACCGCAAATATGTCCCGGCGGCACGTCTTTCTGCAGTTTTTGTTTTCGCGAATCCAAGAGAGGCAGCTGTATATGCGTTTTGAGATCTTAAATTTCCCACGCGAGTGCCATTCGCACCTGCTGTTCTCGCGTAAACCCACCAGAGGCCGCTGTCGACTGACTTTTTGACTGACTTAGTGAACAATCGACTGACCCACCCTCCCCCTTCCCTAACCCCAACCAATTTTATTGATTGACCTGTGCACCCACCTCCCTAAACCCAACCAACACGTTTCAAAAGCAATCCAAAAAAAGAAAAACCCTCGTCTGATTTTTTTTTTTACCATGTTTTCAGATTTTACTAAATTCTCACCCTGCTATTTACTTGTTTATTTTATTTTTTGGATTCTGTTTTTGTCTTACCTGCTTTCTGGAACCGCTCTTCACCATACTCGAATCCCGTCGTCGTGGTCAATTCCTCTGCATCTCAAGTCTGCCAACATACATGGTGCGCTAACGGGACAAACTGGTTGCAGCCAGAATGCTGTCCATACGGAGGTAAGCAGTCAGCTGGTAACGTTGGTGTCGTTCGTTTAAAAAAAATGAAATGCAGCCATACGTACCTCTGGCTACGTAATTTGCGGTCTCCAGAAACATCTGTATAGGGATACGTTTTCAGAATGAGCCTGTGTTGTACATATGACGGCTCCCTCAAATAGTGCACTGTTTAATGGTATATAGGGGGCGATTTTCGGATACAGCTCTTGTTTCCTCCTATCATTAATGTGCTGTCAATGATCTTACCACTATCAATCAGTGGTTACACCTGGCATTAACATTGGTTCAAATTGTATCTTGTTCAAAATTGTATCTGGTTCAAAATGTGGCTACTTGTTTTCAGACACTGCGCTCTTTTCTTAGATCACATTGGTGGGAGTTTTTCAGCAGCTATGTTTACATCTTCCTATTTTTATGTGCATTTTGGATATGCTCATAAAAAACGGTTGATGGAAACACCAAGATGCGCATAAATTTTGAAACTGTGCATAAAAACATGTGCATAACTAAGTATGCGCATAACCTATGATGGAAGCACTTTTACCAAACAAATTCCTGTGTGCACATTAAAAAAATGTCATGTGATTTTGTTATAAGAGATCATGTGATGATAAAAATGTATGTGAATGGACAAACTAGCAGGCTGACCGCATTGTAAAACATCTGAAATATTGTTTTGGTCATTCTAAAACACCTTAACCATTTCAGTATTAGTGTTATTATATTATTTATGACCTCCAGAATCAATAGTGCGCTCCATGTCTCACGCCTTCAAACACCACTGCGCATTCATTGCAGTCAGCATTTGTCTTCTGAGGCTCGAGTAATTTATTAAATAAAAAAAAAGATTGACGCAGTCTGTCCTACCACAGCAAATTACATTTTACTTTTGATATTTGGCGCCAGTTAATCAGAAAGTGATAATTTTGTTCGCTTTGATTCATTGGATTGTACTTCGCTCGAATCCCAATTCCTCTCTGTTTCCTAATAAGGGGAATAACTTGAGTTGGGGTGTCTTCCCCGAGCTCAGAGCCCTCTCCCCGGACAGCACGCCAAATACGCTTTATTCTGAAACTATTGCAAGTGTGAAAATTTAATTCCCATCTTTGGATGGAAACAGCTAGTGTGACACATGCGTACTTTTGAAAATATTAATGGCTTTTGGGCTAGTGGAAAAGCAAACAAAGACGAAAGGTACAGTGTAATGCAAGTAAGAATCTTATTAAAGTGCACTTTCTTATAACATGTCCCATAATTATCATGTTAGGTCAGTTGGAGGAGAGGAAGTGTTCTTCTGTGGCTGTTTGAAAACAATTGACCTGATGAGCACAGAAAAGCAATCCAATTAAGTGTGTTTTCAAATACCCTTGGTAGTGGTCAAAAGTGAGCAACCTCAGACCCTTTTAGACCCATTTACACACATATAGTGCTGTACACTTGTGATCAGACTGACAAAATGCATCTTAATTCCTTGTGTAAATGGGACCAAAATAACTTTGCAACTACATGTCATCCAGCTCTCATTAGAGTATTAGTAAGGTGTTCGTTTAGTGTTAGGGTTAGTAGAGTCAGTCAGCGTGTACTTGTGAAGTTTCTTACAGTCAATGGATTGTCTACTCTAACACAGGGTCTTTCTGAATAAGTACCACTATATACATTTCTGGAGAGCGCCAAATACGTCCCAGGAGCTACGTTTTTTTTGCAGTTTTTGTAAATCCACAAGAGGCCGCTGTGTATGCTTTTTGAGATCTCAAAATTCTCTTGCGAGTGCCATTCATGCCTACTGTTCTTGCGTAAGTTCACCAGAGGCCGCTGTCGACTGACTGACTGACCGATCGAGTGACCCACCCTCTTCCTTCCCTAAATCCAACCAATAGTGTTTTTAAAACCACAGATTGACCCGCGCACCCACTTCCCCAAACCCAAATGATAGTTTTAAAATCCAGTCCAGAAAAAGAAAAGCCCTCGCCTGATTTTTACCACATTTTCAGATTTTACTACATTCTCACCATGGTATTTACTTGTTTATTTTATTTTTTGGGATTTTGTGTTTGTCTTATCTGCTTTCTGGAACCGTTCTTCGCCGGACTCAAACCCCATCGTCATGGTTAACCCCTGTCTGTGTTTCAAGTCTGCCGACATACATGGTGAGCCACTGGACAAACTGCTAACAGTGGGAAAGCCGTCCATACGGAGATAAGCGGTCAGCTCGTAAGCACGAAATGTAGCCATACGTAGCTCTTGCTACATAATTTGCTCTCTCCAGAAACATATATAGGGCTACGTTTTCAGAATGTGCCTATGTTCAAACATTCTCCTCTACTTCACTGTCTTTGTTGAATCTGAAACCACATTAAAATCAACCAAAAAGATTTGTCAAGTTTTGGCTTAAAACAAGGGTTAGGGGCTGATATGGGCCCTCAAGCACTATTCTTGTTCTCTCTAACTCACCCTACTTCCCTTTATTTCCTTGCTTCCCATTAACAATCCTTATAACCCTTCCCTCCTAGGTTGAATTCGGGGGTCCAATCACTCTACCAAAATATTACAGAGACTGTACCCGCACTCTGAGTCTTTGGGCATCATCGTAGGATGCCGGATCAACCTACCTGTTCACCGTTTATCCTCCTACTTCTGTTCCCCTTCATCCCATTGTTCTCTTACCATCCCCTACATCCCTACAGTAAAGTCTAGCTCAAAGTGTGGCGTGGTCCATGCTGGTGAAATGGATTTGTTCTTGTGTTATGTCGGCAGGCCATGTTGACACATTAGTAAATATATAAACCACATCGAGGAACTAAATGTATCAGATAATGCTGTAGTATTTTATAGACTCCAGCACATCTTGAAATAATAGGGAAACACTTCTAAATCGTTATTTCCAGACACACCAAATGAAGATGCAGTGTATTTTGATGGCCTCCTTTAGACATTCTTCAACTACTTGCCAACTGACTTGCTTTCAAGTAGTAGTAGACTGTTAGGGTTTGTAGAATAAGTTAATATGTACTTGCAAATTGACTTAAAGTCAGTGGACTGTCTGTTAGAGCAGTGTATAATTTCAATAATGGTTCTTGAACCCACCGCTCTGGTCAGTTTGTAAGTCTCTGTAACTTGACACGCTCCTACAAAATGTGCAGAGCGGTGGGTCCCCAAGATCAGGATTGAATATTGATCATATATTGAAAGTATAAACTTTAATTTTGTTATCCACAGCATTTATCGCTCAGGATGAATTCTGACTGGCTATCAATGCCTTTATCATTCATCAGCTGGAATAAAAAACATTCTGAAAGTGATTCCTGTAAGGGCCCATTTCCACTGAGTGGTACGGTATGATTCGGTACGCCTTTTGACAGTGGAAACAGCCATACCATACCACTTTTTTGGCACCCTTTTGTAAGGGTGCCAAACACGAGAAAGGGTACCAAAAGGTGGAGCTACATGCGCAGCTGAAGGTTGATTAGTTACTGAGACACGTCCCTCGCTCGTGGAGCTAGCCAGAAGGAAAACAAAGGAACCGCCATGTTTTAAATACACAGCCGAGACATTACATATAGTAATACTATATGCATATAATAACGAGCCATGGATGACCCGAGCTCAAAAAAACCTTGTCATTGTCTTGATGTACAGCGACAAAACCAAAAAGAACAAAATCCACTGTGTCCTGTTGTTGTTTTACAAGGCCGTCTAAAAGTGCGAGCGTTTTTCGCTTTCTCCAGGGAGCTCGCGTTATATTTGATACAACGAACTTCTTAAGCTGATGATAATAACGTGTGTGTGATAATTGAAGTGTCTCCGAAATCTGACAAGCGCGAGAGTGAAGCGCAAAAAAACAATGGAGAAGCCTGACAAAATACAGGAGCAAATTGTTTCAGCAACCTGAATCATGAACAAACTGCGATGTTTATTATCGCCTTTTGGACTATTATGAACTCAGAATGACAGAATTACGCTCTAACAGAGGTTACATGTGCTGGTGAAGATTAAAGATAAAGATGAGAGGTTTGCACTGACTGTGCTGTATGTTGTGGGTTGTTTTTGAGCCCAAATAAGGACTAAATGTATACTGTGTGTAGTTTTTCTGTAATTGGTAACATATCGGAGACTGTAAGGGTCTGTATGTGTTTATATATGTTGCATTTATTTATTTGTTTCATATAATTGCAGACGTTACAGTAGGCTATTTCGCACTGCCATTGATCTGTAGTTATAATCAAATTATGATTCTAGAAAGGTTAGTAATAAACATTTCTACTCAAGTATTTATGTGTATAAAGCATCTGTTTTGTGTGAAGTGCTTCTCATATTATAAGTGAATGACCTGTACAGCTTTACTGCAGACATTTGTTTGAGTGAGAATGATGTGGACTGAAACTTTCTGTCGTACACCACGCCCATCAAAAGGGTACCCTTGGTAGTGGAAACGCAAGCCTGATAAAGGTGACCCGTACCAACCTGTACTTTACCATACTGAACCAGTCAGTGGAAAAAGGCCATGATGTAGTTATTAACCTTGGATTGATCAAGCTAAATGGAATATGGTTGCTCAAATCTAAAATATTTTCTTAGGTTTCCTTGTTGTTGTATATTATCAAACTATCAATAATACAACTGTGTTTTAAGTGCATGACTGGTTGTAAGTCAACATGTTTAAAAAAAAAAAGCATATTCACAACCAGTTTTTGCATTCTGAAAACACATCAGTTGCCATCTGTCTGTGTGAAATTCTCATTTAGAAAGCACCGCTAATAATTATAGTCTGAAAAGAGCCTGCTGTGAACAGCAAGGAGTGCTAGACAGACTAGTTTCCAACAGACCTGTAAGATCTGCAGTGTCTGAAAGCACATCAGCATTTATGCAGCGTGCAGAAGAATAATCCAGGTTGTGTTTGTGCGGATGCTGTGTGCATATATGTGTGTGTGGATTTGTCAGAGTGTCTGGCTGTGCTGCTTTGCATGTGTCAGCAAGCTTGTATACACTGTGCCAGCATAATGCAACACAGAGCCACAATGCAGCAGTCAGCAAGAGGAGAGTGGGGGAGGGGGAAGAGTCAGGTCAAAACCTTGATTTTTTTTTTTTCATTAAGATGGTGTGGGGATTTCTGTGTTGTGGACTTCCACGGCCACATGAGGGAGCTACTTCAGATGCACCATGTGGGTTTGAAAGCGCTAAAGTTAGAAAGACTGTTCAGAATGAAATGTTGTCTGAAATGTTGTCTTGCTTGAAGAGTTGGGTGGCACGGTGGCAAAGTGATTAGCATGGTTGCCTGACAGAAAGAACGTTGCTGATTCGAGACCCGGTTGATCAGGAGCTCTTTCTATGCAGAATGTGGATGTTCTCCCGAATGGACCCAAGATTCTCATAGAAATCGGTTAAGTTTGGTAAAGGAAAAATCATGGTTTGGAGTTACATTCAGTATGGGGGCGTGCGAGAGATCTGCAGAGTGGATCGCAACATCAACAGCCTGAGGTATTAAGACATTTGAACTCCCTATTACATTACAAACTACAGGAGAGGGCAATTTCTTCAGCAGGATAGTGCTCCTTCTCCTAATTCAGCCTCCACATCAAAATTCCTGAAAGCAAAAAAGACCAAGGTGCTACAGGAATGGCCAGCCCAGTCACCAGACATGAACATTATTAAGCATTAATGCACAGGAGCATTAAAGGTGAATGCAAAGAATCTTGATGAACTCTGAAAGTCCTGCAAGAACGCTTGCTTTGCCATTCCAGATGACTTTATCAATAAGTTACTTGAGTCATTGCAGAGATGTATGGATGCAGTCCTCCAAGCTCATGGGAGTCATACATAATATTAATTCTTTTTCCACTGCACCATGACTTTATATTCTATACTGTACATTATATCTGTTAAGCGATGTAATAGCTTTTTTGTCTAAGAAATTCAGACCTTACTGTCCTAATTAAATAATTAAAAATCAAGGCATGATTATATTTCATTTTGTTCAAATAAGCATAATAGATGCCTTTGCCTTTCATATAAGCAACTTCTGACACCAAATGATTAACTAGAAGTTATTATTAGTTGTTCCTAAAACTTGGACTTTTGTCAGGTAATGTATGTCAGAGTAAATGGAGGTTCATTCTACTGTGGCGATCTCTTATAAAGCAGGGAACAAGACAAAGGAATGTATGTGAGTGAGAATTCTGTGATCATTTTATTTCAATAATAAGCGAAGCAGTAGGCACACTGAATATGAGACATTACAATCAGTACTATGCTAAACTGTATGCTAATTGTTGTCACGTGGTGCATTCAAGATTGTATTTACGAGTTAAACATATGAACTTCAGCACAAAGTAGAGTTGCAAATAAAGAGTTTCCAAATTGGGTGCTGATTCATGAGAAAAAAAAGTGCTGACACTACTAAAATTGTGTAAGGAACTGCCCAATACATTTTTAAAACAGGAATAATATTGGGCAACCATCATCTTTGAGGAAGAAATGTGGTGGTAAATAAATCTTGAATGATCAAAGAACACGTAACAATACTTTTATCATTAAAGAATTACTATGTTTTTTTTTTTTAAATCACGCTCACTCTATCATGCAGACATGATAGGTCTTGTAGTTCGATTATCTTAGAGTTTGATCACTTTGATGTCCAGTATTTCAGGCACCCTCGTATGCACTTTTTTGCCTTTCTCTGTGCCAGAAACACTGGAGCACACTCGCAGGAAGAGGTCAGTCTGCAGTCAGCTCTGTAATCCTAGACTAGGGTGGATAAAACAACAGCTTTTTTATTGTTTGTTACTGAGAAGATGTTATTGTTGATGCTATCACTCGCCTTTTTTTCTTTTTTTTTGGACAAAACCTTCACATTATCCAGTTCATCAGCATGTCCATCTTTTGATCATACTCTGACTGAAGGAGATAATGCTGTAGTACTGCTATGAGCTGAAGATGACCTGCTTTCACTGACAGCTTTTGGCTTTAAAAGGGAGCTCTGAAATTGGGTAGTGAGCTGTTATCAGACGAGACGTCCACTTCCTTCCCACAAGGCAGACAGAGAGACAGACAGGGACCTCTGTTTCACCCCGCTGCATCAGGGCTGTGTGTGCTGCAGGCTCACAAAACAGGGATCAGACAGTGTTATGCAAGTGTTTGGGTGGTTGGACTTTACTGCGTGTGAGTGTGTGTGTCTTGAAGGCAGTGTGCTCGATCTGTCCTTGTTAGTGTTTATGTGAGCGACAGCCAGAACACTCCACACCAAAATGTCCGTCGTCATCAACGTAGTCTTTTTTTATGGTTGCAGAATGAGACACATACAAAAATGAGGACCTACTCTTATTACTAACTTTTCTCTTTTATTTTTTCAGCAACAGAGCATACTCAAAATATATATACAGTGCATGTGGAAAGTATTCATAGCGCTTCACTTTTTTCACATTTTTTATGTTACAGCCTTATTCCAAAATGGATTAAATTAATTTATTTCCTCAACATTCTACACACAATACCCCATAATGACAATGTCAAAAGAGACTGAAATTGTTGCAAATTTATTAAAAATAAAAAACCTGAAAATCAAATGTACATAAGTATTCACACCCTTTACCGTGAACTTTAAATTGAGCTCAGGAACATTCTGTTTCCACTGATCATTCTTGAGATGTTTCAGCAGCTTAATTGGAGTTCATCTGTGGTAAATTCAGTTGGTTGGACATGATTTGAAAAGGCCTACAGCTGTCTATATAAGGTCCCAGGGTTGACAGTGCATGTCAAAGCACAAACCATTCATGAAGACAAAGGAATTGTCTGTAGACCTCAGAGACAGGATTGTCTTGAGGCAGAAGTCTGGGGAAGGTTACAGAAAGAGCACAGTGGCCTCCATCATCCGTAAGTGGAAGATGTCTGGAACCGCCAGGACTCTTCCTAAAGCTGGCCGGCCATCTAAGCTGAGTGATCGGGGGAGATAGGCCGTAGTCAGGGAGGTGATCAATAACCCGATGGTCACTCTGTCTGAGCTCCAGCGTTCATCTGTGGAGAGAGGAGAACCTTGCAGAGGGACAACCATCTGTGCAGCAATCCACCAATCAGGCCTGTATGGTAGAGTGGCCAGACGGAAGCCACTTCCCACCTGGAATTTGCCAAAAGGCATCTTAAGGACACTCAGACCATAAGAAACTAAATTCTCTGGTCTGACGAGACTAAAATTGAACTCTTTGGAGTGAATGCCAGACGTTACGTTTGGAGAAAACCAGGCACCACTCATCTCCAGGCTAATACCATCCCTACAGTGAAGCATGGTGGTGGCAGCATCATGCTGTGGGGATTTTTTTCAGCAGCAGGAACTGGAAGACTAGTCAGGATAGAGGGAAAGATGAATGCAGCAAATGTACAGAGACATCCTGAATGAAAACCTGCTTCAGAGTGCTCTTGACCTCAGACTGGGGTGACAGTTCATCTTCCAGCAGAACAATGACTCAAAGCACACCGCCAAAATATCAATGGAGTGGCTTCACAAGAACTCTGTGAATGTCCTTGAGTGACTCAGCCAGAGCCCAGAGCTAATTCCTATTGAACATCTCTGGAGAGATCTGAAAATGGCTGTACACTGTCGCTTCCCATCCAACCTGATAGAGCTTGAGAGGTACTGCAGAAAGAGGAATGGGCAAACATTTCCAAAGACAGGTGTGCCAAGCTTGTGGCATCATATTCAAAAAGACTTGAGGCTGTAAATGCTGCCAAAGGTGCATCAACAAAGTATTGAGCAAAGGCTGTGAATACTTATGTACATGTGATTTTTCAGCTTTTTATTTTTAATAAATTTGCAACAATTGCAAAAACTCATTTTTTCACATTGTCATTATGGGCTATTGTGTGTAGAATTTTGAGGAAATAAGTGAATTTACCTATTTTGGAATAAGGCTGTAACATAAAAAAGTGGAAGAAGTGAAGCACTATGAATCCTTTCCGGATGCACTGTACAACTACGGAGACCTTTTTTCCACGTTAAGGTTAATAACATTGTTAGAATTTTATTCATAAATCAACTGAATTTTCCAAAACTTTTTTATTGAGGAGCATGACTTAAAGTCAAAGAAGATAAATCTATCAGTTACAAGTGAAACATAAAATCTCTCATTTTTGACCTCAAGCATTATTAGGTATTCTATTTTAAGTTAAGTAACTACAGTATGTGACATGTCGATTAGACTGTTTGCTTGAAATCTGCTAACACTTTATTTTGATGTTAGACATTTTAGGCTACTGACTTTAACCCAATGAGTGTTTATACTACAGAGGATATTTAACCAGATGTGTTTTTGTTGTTGTAAGTATGTACACTCACTAGGCACTTTTTTAGGTTCACCTTACTAGTACCTGGTTGGACCACCTCTTGCCTTCAGAACTGCCTTAATCCTTTATGGCATAGATTCAACAATGTACTGGAACTATTCCTCCGAGATTTTGGTCCATATTGACATGATAGCATCACACTTTTGCTGCAGATTTGTCGGCTGCACATCCATGATGCGAATCTTCTGTTCCACCACATCCCAAAGGTGCTCTATTGGATTGAGATCTGGTGACTGTCGAGGCCCTTTGAGTACAGTGAACTCATTGTCATGTTCAAGAAACTAATCAGAGATGATCCGTGCTTTATGATATGGGGTGTTATCCTGCTTGAAGTTGCCATCAGAAAATGGGTACACTGTGATCATAAAGGGATGGGCATGGTCAGCAACAATACTCAGGTAGGCTGTGGCGTTGACACAATGCTCAATTGGTACTAATGGGCCCAAAGTGTGCAAGAAAACATCCCCCACACCATTACACCACCAGCAGCAGCCTAAACCATTGATTCAAGGCAGGATGGATCCATGCTTTCATGTTGTTGATGCAAATTCTGACCCTACCATCCGAATGTCGCAGCAGAAATCGAGACTCATCAGACCAGGCAATGTTTTTCCAATCTTCTATTGTCCAATTTTGGTGAGCCTGTGTGAATTGTAGCCTCAGTTTCCTATTCTTAGCTGACAGGAGTGGCACCTGGTGTGGTCTTCTGCTGTTGTAGCCCATCCGCCTCAAGGTTGGATGTGTTGTGCGTTCAGAGATGCTCTTCTGCATACCTCGGTTGTAACGAGTGGTTATTTGAGTTACTGTTGCCTTTCTATCAGCATTGTCCTCTGACCTCTTGCATCAACAAGGCATTTGCACCCACAGAACTGCCGCTCACTGGATATTTTCTCATTTTCTGTCCATTCTCTGTAAACCCTAGAGCAGGTTGTACGTGAAAATCCCAGTAGATCAGCAGTTTCTGAAATACTCAGACCAGCCCGTTTGGCACCATCAGCCACGTTTAAAGTAAATTATGCCAAGTATGTAACTGGTCTACCCCCACCATTTTTCCCACCACTGATGTTGGCGGTGTCACTTGGGTCATTGTTTGATGATCGCAGCATGTGAGTGAGTGAACGTTATTGTAAGACAGCATATTGCCGGTACGAGGTTCCACTACATCACAGATGATATTGCCATAATTCTTCTCATGACGTCAGTTTATATTATCCAGTTCAGGTTCTTCACTAATTTCTGAAATTTGAATGTGCAGGACCAAAGTGCCAAAATATGAAGTGTTTTTGTGTGAAAGGTGAAAATTAAGTACAATTCTAAGTGCCATTCTAGTCCTATCTACTGTAACAAATGCTTCAATCTGAGTTCTGCTGTCATTGTTTTTCCAGTAAGAACATCATATGCTTTATTTCGTATTCCTTCCACTTTAAACTACGAAATGATCAAGAAAGGCTTTTGTTGTGCTCTTCTAAAACTTTTCCTAAATACTTGTCATTCTATGCCTAGGAAAAGTATGCAAAATCTTCACAAAAAACCCATACTTTGCCTAATACCATCAGGCATTCTATGCATTTCCTAGGCATTCTGTACAACACCGAGATTTCACACATTGCTGATAACATGCATATTGTTTGTGGTTTCCTTTTCTATATGCATATCATGTTTTACTTTTTGAGAAATGTGTTGTATAATACTCTATTTTTTTTCTCTTACCTATTACTAAATTTATAATGATTGTTGATTTGACTATTTTTTGTATTGCTTAGATATTTAATTGAGTCATGTGATCATTGAGTTTTCAAATGACCTCCAGAAGCACCTGAAGATTGTCACCCTGATGAGTTTTAGGTGCTGTTTTTAAAATACTGGTCATGTTAAAGACTTTTCACTTACTTTTCAACTATTTACTTACTTTTCGAGTGCCTTTGACTAATGATTCCGTTGTTTATCTTTATGAATCTCTTATCCAAAGAGTACTGACACAATAATTACCCCTGAAGCACTTTTTGCTGTATTACTGTATTTAGCATTCAGGTTTACAAAAGTGCATTTTCATACCAGGTCTAAACCAACTCTATACTAAAATCTAAAATCTAATGAAATGAAATTTTTAATCAGTTACAACACTTTCAATCCAAATATATTTATTGAATATGATAACAACCCCTATTATTAACACATAACTCCTATTTTGCTAAATCTGCATTGGCTTCCTGTCAGTTTTTGAATTGATTGCGAAAAAGGCCTTGAATGGTCTAGCACCACAATATTCATCTGAGATTTAATCCCTTACACTCCTAGATGTGCTTAACAGTCATCTGATGGTGATCTTTTAGTCAACTCTCACTTAACATGGCTAAAATCTATGGGAGACCGGGCATTCTCTTCTTTGGTGCCTAAATTGTGGAACTCTTTACCCTCTGTTATTCCCAACACAGAATCCATAAGTATTTTAAAACCATCTTTTAAAACTTACTTTTTAAGGGTCGCTTTTATTTGATTTTATTTACATTTATTGGACTTTATATGATTTTTAGATCTATTATTATTATTTTATGTGTTTTTAATTATTTTTATTATTACTTTTTTTGCATTAGTCCCTGTGTCTAAAGTGCTTTGAGATGCTACCTAAAGACGTTATATAAAAATAAAGTTATTAATATTATTATTATTATTATTATTATTATTATTATTATTATTATTATTATTATTATTATTATTGTTATTATTATTATTATCATCATCATTATTATTATTATTATTATTATTATTATTATTATTATTATTATCATCATTATTATTATTATTATGTGGTTTTGGCATGAATTGCATGTTGGTTTATAATGAATTTCTGAGAGATTCAGTTTAAAAACATACACTAATACTATTACTTTCTGTCCCTGGCAGCCTTACAGGAAGACAAAGAAAGATTACATGTTGAGGGACGACAAAATTAAATTTTTCTGCTTCACATTTCATTACCTCCTTCTCTAGAAAAGCCTGCCGTTCAAAGATATTTCCACAATCCCTGAGGGCTGCAGTTGTTTTGTCGGTTCCAAGAACTCTTCCATATTGAATGACATGTTAAATATCACGAAAACATTTGCATTTACATTTGCATTATACATTTCACACTTCTGTCTGATCTATATAGTGTATTAAAACTGTAGAATCTGTAATCTAACTTTCAAACTGTTTGGGGACTCAAAATGTTCTGGTTGAGTGAAAGTTCAATTCAAATGTCAGTTCTGTCCAAGTATTCTTCCGTAGGTTATGAGATCAGTAAATCCCACCGTCATCTACTGATTTGCATGTTTCAGTGCTGAATGTGTTGGTGAGTCTGTTACATCGGGAAGTTACTTCTATCCTTTCATTTCCTTTTTCTGCTTTTGTTTCCTACTTTTCAATGTTTACCCACCCTAAGTCTACTGTTTTTCTTTCTGGGAAGTTTCATTCTGTTTTTCTTGTGCTTGCAGATGTGGTGTATAGTGTTTACATACTTCCTTTATTATACTTGACTTATAACCGAACCGCTGAACAGGCTGTGTATCTGTATGAGGATGTGTGTGTGAGAACGCACTTGTAATTGCTTTATTGTCAGTAGGAACTGCAGAAACTGAGCTGCGTAGAATGAGTATCATATCATGTATCATAAAAGTATCGTATCATAACGTAGGAGTGGCTAAAAGTATTTTTGAAAGTATTTATATAAGTTAGCTTATAAAGTCTTTTAAGATCAATATTGGCTGTATTTAAATTGCTCATTGGAAAAATTATTTTAATTTAGGGTAACACTTTGAGGGCACTTTTGGCTCAGTGGGTAGCACTGTCACCTCACAGTAAAAGATCACTGGTTCGAGTCCTGGCTGGGTCAGTTGGCATTTCTGTGTGGAGTTTGCATGTTCTCCCCGTGGCATGGGCTTCCTGTGGTTTCCCCCACAAGTCCAAAAACATGTGGTAAATGTGAACTGGGTAAGCTAAATGAACCATAGTGTATGTGTGTGAATGAGTGTGAATGAATGTTTCCCAGTACTGGCTTGCAGCTGGAAGCGCATCCTCTGTGTAAAAACATATGCTGGATAAACTGGTGGTTCATTCTGCTGTGGCAAACCCTGATGAATAAAGGGACTTAGCTGAAGGAAAATGAATGAATGAATAACACATTGAGACAGTCACTGTAAATATATTTTAATCTATTACTGTAACTGAAGCCTAAACACGCTAATGAGATTTGACATATAGTTGCAGCTGATAGTAAACACAATGTAGTACACAGGCTACACGTTATTCTTGTCTGTTATATCAGTTTGTCATATGATGCAGTTTTGACAATTAAATTAGTGACTGACTTCGGAAAATAGTATAAACAAACCTTGAGGAAACATCATGAAGGCACCAGTATTGCTTCCAAAGCTCTGTGAACCTGTCCTTTGTTACATAATGTCACTAGTAGCATCATTACGATTGTCTCTCTCTGGTTTTGCCATATTAGATATAAGAACTTCTATGCTTTTAGTGATCAAGATCAAAAATGTGTGTTAGAATCTGCCATGAAGGACTGAAAAAAAAGCTGTTAAAACTTTCCATTGGGATATCATGACACATACAGCAATGGTTGTTATAATTGTACCTTACATTGTTGATTGGTCAATTGATCCTTGCATCCTGATAGCTATTTATTATTAATCAATTAAACAAGTTAAATAAATCACAGATCTTGTGTCATTGCAACTAGGGCTGGGCGATAAATCAATCATGCACATTTTGTCAGCAAAGCTGGTTCTAGTAAATCTCCAGCACGTGCTTTCAGATGGAGCACAGTTTACTACAAGTCTTAGTTCATGGACAAGCTATGTGAAATTGCATTTAACATTAAAATCGTATTATTGGATGAAATTGAAATCAAGACATGCGCTAATTTCAACATTTAATTGCATGTTTGTTGATGTGCAAATCAGAGGATGCCATAGGGTTTAAGACTTTGCTTAGGCTTTGTGTTTACTATCATGTACTCTTGACACAGAAGGTTAATTTGCACATAAAAAGCAATTTTGTGTTTAATAGATATCAATCAAACATCAAAACATCATTTGGGCTGTCCGTGACAATCTAATAGAGGTCTAAGAATAGCCCAAAACTAAACTAGTCATCTAACAGACAGATTAGACAGTCTACTTTTGCACTTTTCTTAGATGTCTATTAGATTTTTACTGTCTGTGTTACAGTTTTTTACAATGGCTATGACAGTTTTTCAACACATTTAACAAGTTTCCTAAACTCTTAATGCAGCAACACACCTAAAACACACAATTAGCAAAACGGTTAAATTCATTCTCAAAATCACACATTGTAAACTAAACCCCAAAACTAAATTAAAAACTAAACACAAGTCACTATATCTAACAAAACACTGCAAACATGTTTCAAAATCAAATCATTATTCAGAACAATAACACATGTTCTCTTCCAACAGGAACGTTTAGTCAGTCATTTATGTGTCAGCTCTGCCCTAATACGCTGAAAAAGGTGTTGGATGCAGAACTGTTGCAAACTATTTATTTGTGTTGAATTTAAACAAACAAATTAAATTGAGTAATGTTCAACTTAATTTGTTTGTTTAAATTCAGCCCAAATAAATAGTTTACAACAACTTAACGTAAAAAATTTGAGTAAATCCAAGGAATCATCTTTGAATAATTTATTTCAGTGTATCTGAAGACTCTGTACGTACTGTATTTGTTTTGTTGGGTTTAGTAAATGCATGCATTTTGTTTTCTTGCTGCAGAAATTCAATACAAATAAATGAAGGACAATTTCAGAGTAGCTTTATAAAATGTAGTTTTTGTAAAAAAAAATAATAATAATAATAAAATAAAATACAGACACAGAATTGCTGCAGTACAGACTTTATTTGCAAAAGGACATTACTGTAAGATATACAAACAGAAAAAGCACCGCAATTATAATTAAAAAGAGCAAAGTAATCTTCTGCATTTGGCCACATGCTCTCATCCACATCACACCTGATATCTTCAATGGCAAGGCATCATGGGGAAAATTCTCTTGCTGTTCCTTTTCCACACAAGATCAGCCCAAAGAGTCCTCTTTTAGATTATATGATCATGTGATTGGAAAAACTTGAGTGTGGTTCGTAGATGGGAATCTACTGTGATTTATGTATTTGTATAACTGCAATAAGCTGTTTCTCATTGGCAATGGAATAAAATACAGGGAATATATTTGTGTTTCAATTCCCAATATGAACAGCTGTTCACTTTGACTTTAGCCTATAGAAGTTCTGTTTAGAACATGATGTTATCTTTTCTGACGGACAGTGTGAAAGCATTTGTAAAATTGACTGTAACATTATATTATTTTGGTCTTGGTTGAGTTTGTGTGTAAAAGAAGTTCAAGCATTTGAAATTAGTGTTAACTGGATGCATTTTGTATCAAAGCAACAAGAAATGTGCTAATTGTATAGCCTACAAAGATGGATGTTGTGCTAACCGTGTTAAGAGTTTAGGAAACTTGCTAAATGTATTGAAAACAACTAATTTTAATTTTTAGGCAAATTCCCTTTAAGGCAAGTCATTTCACTCAGCGGCCATCTTTGAAACACCTCTTGGGGAGTATGCTCAGGCATTCTGTCTGAATGGGGAAACATCAAATTCTCCAAAACTGTTTGCCAAGCTTAGGGTTACATTACATATTTGGAATCACCAATAAACTTAAAGAACAACTGTCTCATAAGTTTAGTTTCTAAACGTCCAAACAAAATCGGCATATTTCCAGGTTTCCCAAGCTAATGCGCTTGCACACTCGAAAGGAACGAGATCACGACATCAACCTCATTTATGACCGTTCTACACATCACCCTCCTCTGGATAATGATCGTCTGATTGTGCTGGTCATCTGAAGTAATCCACAACTTGATCTTGATAGCGAATCTACTCCAGAAGCGACTCTTTGTTTACAAGTTTGGGTGTTTGAGTAGTTGTTCTCATGTGATGTGTGTTTGACAGGATGGACTGTACCTCGCGTTCGTTTCAAAAAACCTTTGTTTTCTGGTGTAGTTTGTTCATTTAAAAGCACAGATTTCAAGCTTTATATGTGGATATAGTTCTTATGTCTATAAAGCAAGTATTCGCTGAGATTCCAGTGTGTTTGTTGACCACCAAACTGTCGTAAAAGCACACGTCTGGTCCATGATTCTCCGTCAGTCTATAGCGATCGATGATTGGCTCCTGTACTAGTAGGCGGGGTTTCTTTCGCCATATTGACCGTAACACTTTTCCCCATTCAAAACTAGATGAGTAACACGTCTTGTGTATTCTAAAGTCTTAAGAGGGTCAGCGTGACCTGCAGCAGTTCGGGATGGTTTGTCCAGAGACTCGGGCCTCTGAGTTCCAATGGTTCTGATGGTCTCCTCACAAACACTGCTATTAGTATCAGGCCAGACCAAAGATTTCAAACATCCGGCAGCAAACCATACACATTAACCTCTCGTTTTTTCTCTCACAGTCTGTGTAATGATGTAGAGATAAGCGATATTAGCTAAATGCTTTCGCCTGTCGCCCCCAGCTTTTGCAATTGCCCTTTAATGGGTGATGTCTTGTGATATACAAAATGATCTCTTATCACTCATTGTGTTCTCTCAGTTCTCCTCTTTTGTGTGTGTGTGCGTGTGCGTAGGTGTGTGTGCGTGTGTGTGTGTGTGTGTAGGTTTGCAGGTTTCTTGACAGTCTCTCCATCCTGTGCTCTTCGCACCTGCGGCCACGGCTGTGTGGGCATATGGTGAGCGTCAGAGGAGGAGGTGAGAAGTGTGTGTGAGCTTCGGAAGGGAAGAGGGAGTGACAGAGAGAAGGGATTTAATGAGGCTCAACCAGCAGACTGGTAATCAGTGATCTCCCTCATACTGGGCCTTTTTGTTTGAAGCTGCGCCGCAGGATCTCCCTCCCTAACGTGCAGACTGCCTTCCTCTCTGTTTATTCTCTCGCTCTTTCTGTCCTCTGTCTCTTCCCTAAACCTCTCCTTCCTCAATCACACTCTCTCTTCCTCTCTTTTAGTCTGAATCTAAATGATTGAAACACACTCTGGCATACTACAGATATACTGTCAGTTTATTTTACATTTTAATTAATTCATTGATTCTTTATTTCATTTCTGGTAGGTTCATCAACAAAACATTGCACTAAACAATACTGACATTGTTTGCTCATTTTCACAATTACATTGTTTTTTTACAGTAGTAAGTAATAACAAATGAATAATATAATATTTCTTGAGCATCAAATTATCATATTAAAATTATTTTTCAAGGACAGCATATCTCTTGAGATTACAGTGATGTACATTGTAGGACTACAGTTCTTAAATTACATAGATATTTGTAACATTTTAAAAATGTAAGCATGTGCTGGATTCATTAGTTATGCTTTGAGTAAAAATGTTAAAATTTGTTTTATTCTAAAGGTCTGAGAACATTTCCTTTAAATTTAGATTTGGAGAATTAGAGAGGTACTTTTTCCATTTTATTCTGTTTTTTGAAGTGGAAATAACAAATGTTTTCATTATTGTGATTAAAAATCTAGATTGCACCACCAAATAGGGATTTACTGGCGCTTCTTTAGTTACCGTTTTCTAAACTCTTAACACGGACTCACACCTTCAAAACACAATTGGCCAAATTGATAATTCTACATTTAATATATATGTATATATATTTATATTTATAAATATAATACGTAATAAATACATTTTATTCTTTTGTTTAATAGTTGCAAAAAGGCTTATAACACTGAACTGGAAAAATCCTTCTCCACCCAGTTACGTACATTAGATGCATGATATGATGCAGAAAATGCTAATAGAAAAGATTAGGCATACAGTTTGCGGTAATACTGAAAAATTTGACACTATTTAGCAACCCTTACTCTTACATGAAAAAAAACATATATATGAATGGAGAGTGTTTTCGTTTTTTTCTACTCCTGTATTCTTTGCATATTTGTATTTCTAAATTTTCTGTGTTGTTGTATGGCCTAATATGTGTTACTTTTATCTATATTATTTTATCTATCTTATTATTGTTATTGTTATCTTATTATTGTAATTGTTATTATTATTATTTATTTAGTTTATTTAGATTTTTTTTCCTTAATGCAAGAATATTTTATTGTATTACTTTATTCAGAGAGAAAGAAAATGTGATCAAATTGTGTTCTGCTGCTGGATTGAAGCAGTTGGTGTCTAATGATTCTATGTATTTGGTGTTGTGGCTCTCTGACTAATATCTATCAATAAAAAACAGAGTTAAACTAAATACATTTTATTAAATATATACCAACACTTCATTTCAAATTAGCGCACATCTTCTTCAGCACACAATAACTTTACCAAAACACTGGAAATCTGACTTAAAATGAAATGGTTACGTCAAAGAATAACACTTGTTTTCACTTCACAAGGTACATGCAGTCAAAGTACTCCAGGTTTCAAAATACTGGCTATTGTTGACATTACAAAAACTGCAGAGATTTTTATGTGTCAGTTTTACAGGTATTTGCATGCAAAACATGCAATCCACAATTTTTTTAGGGGGGTTTCACCTTTAATTGTGACAGTAGAGATTACAGACAGGAAATAATTTGGAGCAAAGAGAGGGGAAGGGTTGGCAAAGGACCCCGAGCCAGGAATCTAACTCGTGTCACAGTGAGCACTATGGTGCTAACTGTATATGTCAGTGCACTTAACCTATTGGCGCCAACGCAATCCAAATTTTGACACCTAATTTTTTGGTTGGGAACTTTATGTCCACATGTACAGTAATGTTCACATTTAAAAGCATTCCAGTAAAAAGCAAATGCATGTTTTCTTTACTGTCTGCAACAGGGGGTAGAGTAGAAATACATAGAATATAATATAATATATTCTACGGTATAATAGAACAGAAAAGGTTTGACAGTATTGCTTACAGTGAACAAAATAGCCATGAAACACACAAGAGCATTCTGAACAAAAAAAAAATTGCAAAAAGCCCAGATAAAAAAGGGGGAACTAAAAAAAAGCACAAAATGAATAGATTTTTCTAATCTCTGTGATCTTCAGAGTTAGTCAACATGTTTTCATCAACATCACTCCTCAAAGTCCTCCTTTTACTGTATAAGTGTAAATGTAATAGGAAAAAATAACCCTGCCACTGAGTCTAAGCCAGACTAGAATCAGCTGTGGTTGTCCGACTTTACCCAACATAAATCAGCTGTGTGTCAATCATTCAATTGTTTGTTATCAGCTGAGATATATTTTTAATATTGATATTCTTAATATATCATTGCAGAAGCAGAGGTTTTTATACTGTATATAGGGTTTGGAATATTGTTTGCTATTGCAGGATGTTGTGTGTGTTAACATTCGTAAATACTACAAAACAATCCATCCTTGTGTTGGGAGGTCTACCTTGTCTGTTAAGAAACATGAAATATGTGAATGGTATGGCCACAAAAGACCGATGCTGTGCTAATTGTGTTTAAAGTTTTGAAAATGTAACAACTGGTTGGACAAACGCTTGTTAGCGACTAAACAAAACTGTAAAACATTGTAATTGTGTTATCTAAAAGTGATTATAACTGTCTGAATACATGATCTTTTCTGTTATGTTGACGAATATTCATTTTATGCAACAGATGCACTAAATAACATCATTTGTGTCTAACGTTTGGAACAAATGCCATCAGTTGTTCGCAGAATAAAAAAAAAATACTCAAATAATGTAAATCCAGAGATGCTGATAAATTTTTAAGTAAATTCTTAATTAGCATAGTATTGCTATCTATTTTAGCTTTATTTCACAGAATAATTTGTCAGTTTTCTTCTTTTGCAGACGCCCTGCCAGGTACTGCTCTGTGTCACAGACGTACTGTATGACACTGGCGAAACTCACCAGCGAGCTAGTTTATTTTTACATCAACAAACCTTCCTAACACAATCTGAGAGTGACTGGAGGAAGAAGAAAAGAGCAGCACGCAGGACTGCAGTCAAAGCCTGTGTTTGTGCAAATCCAAAGCCATGTTTTCTCTCCTGAGACACATTTGTGTGTGTCTGTTTATGCGCAGTGTCACTGTAATCATCTAATGGACTGCGACTGAGATCACCAGAGGACGTTACAACTCACTTTGAGTTTTGTGAATATGAATATAAGAGTAATTTACTGTCCGTGTTTGCCTGCATGTGAGTACTAACCCTAGGTCAGTAAAGAGTTGTCACAATCATTTAAAGCTCTTGATTCAAATGCCTGCTGACTTTACAACCGCAGACTCGCTTTGAGGGGGTGAGACCTTCAGATCCAGCATTTTATCACATCTGTGGCTTTATTTGATGTTTCTATAACACACATGACACTCATTTTTAGGTTACTAGAAACCACACAAACAAGGCTTTTATTCATGAGGGTTTAGAATTAGAAGACTTTAGGTGTAAGGTCAATTATGTCCAGTCAGTCTATCCACTGTTTTCATTAATACTGCCCATTTAATCTCTGAATTGCCTTGTTCTTGTGATTATTACTCATGCATTGCTGTAATGATGAGCACTGAATAATCCCACTGATGAGTGTAAGGAAAGTGCTGAGCAAGTCACTCTGGGAAGTCAGTGCACTTTATTCATTCATTTTACCCCATGTATTATTCTATTCACCTTTCAGCACACACAGCATGATGTTTTTGTGTCTGTAAAGCACCTGATTCATTTATTCTGTCAAGTGGTGGTTTAGTATAATGGTTTAAAAATGACCATGTTTATTTGCTTATTTTATTTCAGTGGCTACCACTCAATGGCTACCGGCTTCCATTCTTCAGGCAGCACATCTTCTTTTGTGTTCGACAGAAGAAAGAGAATTAAACAGGTTTGGAGGGTGAGTAAATGATGGCAGAATTTCCATTTGGGTTGAACCTTCCCTTAAAGAGTCATGAAACCCTTAACAAACTTTTGAGATTTCATTCGCAAGGAACAACTGGCTAATTTTGAACTTTTCCACACTCATTTCATCCGCTGGGATTAAAATCTTTATAGGGAGTCATCACTTGAGGTAGCATAGGACTATGAGTAATCTGAGATGATGCTTTGGTGTCTAATTATTAAT
This sequence comes from Danio aesculapii, assembly GCF_903798145.1. NCBI lineage: Eukaryota > Metazoa > Chordata > Actinopteri > Cypriniformes > Danionidae > Danio > Danio aesculapii. The sequence goes on along the minus strand of NC_079441.1, from coordinate 43,590,555 downwards.
CATGATGATACTGAGTGTTCTTATCCTATGTGAAGACACTGCTTCTGAATTTGTAGGCCATGCTGAGACCTTGCAGTAGTGCTGGTGGTGTTGTCAGAAATACCAATTACTTTGAGTGTGCGCTGAAATGTAAAAAAGCCACAATAGCAGCATTTCCTGCTTGTATTTTGAGAGCCGCTGAGTGTATTCTTGAACTGCTGATTGGTCATTGTGTTCATGTGCCTAACAGATATGACTGTGATTGGCTATAATGATCAACGGTTTACAAGAGTGCTCATGTGGACACTGAAAGCAGTGTTTGAAAGCCATGATCAGCTGATCCGTCAATGGGTTGACACAGCATTCAAATGCTGACAGACATGAATTTTTAAACACTCTAGTGCCCAAGGACTTTTCAGTCCCTTCAAAACAAGTATGTGTGTGTCTAAATTTTAAAAGGAGCACTCCAAGTCAAGCAGAACCACACATATTTCAGGCCACAAGATCGAAATATATGGCCAGAATATATGTATAATTATAGATCGGTCATCTTTAAATGAGCTATCTGAAGAATGTACCGTACAATACATATAACAATACACAAAATACAACCAATATAAGCAGTAATATAATGAACCATAACATTTTTGACTGTGGATTATAAGACAGTTTGCATTTTGTTTAACTTTTTGTGTGTTAGTAACATCCATTAAACACCAGGGGTGCTCAATCCTGTTCTTGAAGATCTACCTTCCTGCGGAATTTAGCTGCAACTTTGACCAAACGCACCTATCTTTATTTAACAAGTGCTCCTTCAGATCCTACTTAGTTGGTTTAGTTGTGTTTGATCAGGGTTGATCTCCAGAAATGGGTTGAGCACCCCTGGGTGCTGTTTAAGAAAGGGGGATAAGTGAAAACTCAGAGTATGTTAACCCTGAAATGAGAGAAACTCTGCGTTTTCTGTTTCAAAATGGCAGGTTTGTTAAACTGGAGAAAGCAGGGTAAGTCAAGCCTGTTTCTGAAAGAGAGGTAACTTTTACTCAGATTCAGTTACCGTGGTAATCTATTCTGTGAACCTAACCTGGTCAGGATCAGGTTTTATTCTCTAAACTCTGAGTTCCTGTCAGTCTTCTCCCCCTTTTTAAAGATGAAGCGGTATTTCTCTGCCTACATTTCAGTCACAGAATGAACAAAGTTACGAGAATGGCTTGTCCTTTTTCGGAAAATTACACTTAGATTCAATACCATAGTTTTAAGTTTTACCTTTGATATAACTGCAAACAATTAATAATTAGCGTAAATTCACTGACCTTCGACAGGGACATGTACTGTAACTAGATTAATGGGATTATTACTCGTTCTAAAAACAATATTATAGTACTGCTTACATTCTAACTGTCATATTAACCTCCACCACATGATCAATAATAAAGGCAGACACACAAGTGCACTTTTACATCTATTAAAACTCAATTTTAGAGATTTTATCTTAAACTGATCAACATGTGTAAAAGTGGGAACCTTAAATGAAACATTTCCACAGAACATTAAGTTAACGTTATATAACTTCAAAATTACGGCCAATTGCCCACTTTTTTAAGTGAAAGTCTATAAACGTCACACATTACATTACTTATTTTTTAATTATACTTAAATATAATATTTTGAATGTAAACTTACTCATTAACTTGAGCAGCTATGTTTTCCCATGTTCGCCGAGGCAATGGTGTTGCTTTTTTTTTTAAATAAGTTTAGCTAGAGAAAAAAATGCTGATCTTATTTTTTCAGGTGTTGCCATGGTGACTCGTAATTTCTGTGCTCTCAATATGTAATATGTGCGCGCTTAAGTTTATCTACTCAAAATTGATTGACCTAACTCAGATCCGCTGTTCTGAGTTTTTAATCTCTCGGTAAGTGAACTCAGAGTTCAAGTTTAAACTCTGAGTTTGTTGAACCTTCTTATTGAAACAGGCCCCTGGTCTACACCTACCCCAACCCTAAACCTATTCCTTATAGCTGTTGTGTTTTAATGTCTACACTCGTCCCAACCAATGACTGTATAAAGTATCTGCACTATAACAAAGGCTCGCTAATATAAATATAAGCACTTACATTTAAAAACATGTAATAATACAAGATTTATTTTTTGAAAATTGTGTGATGTAAGCTGTTTTTAATAATTTAATTAAAAAAAATATTTGTTGGACTGCAGAAATAAACGGTCTTTCACTCTAGCCTAAGTTAGAGCTATGAGCACAAAAAATATTTCTGTTATAACGGGTTGTTGGTGTTGGTGTTATCTTTAAGGGGTGGAAATAACAGTTGTAAAATATGAACAGTAACATATAAACAACACATACATTAAAAAATATATATATTTATTTTTAATTAGCAATCAACAGAACCCAAAATATACACGTCGTTTAAAATCGTGTGTTTCAAATATAAAAAAATCAAGATTTCTAAATATCAACAGGATATTTACACATGCCATCCCTGCACTATATAAAATAATCCTTGTCTATTTGTACAATAAACTTAGCAGTATTAATACATCAACCGATGTCTATATGATATAGGCCTATCAGCTGCTGCAACATCGCTTGTATATTGTTTATCATGTTTTCATTTGGTTTATTCCATGCCTTTATATCTGGCAAAGGGGAATTTACATTCATTTGAATGTTTATTGGGTGTTTTAAAATAAAAAGCCATCGGTAAATGATGTATATAAATAATATATAACATTTACAGCTCTGTTTGTTATATAAGATTTGGTGGTCACAACCCTTAATCTCCCTCTTGAAGTTACTAATACAAATAACAAATACAAATTACAAATACACAACTATATTTATTGTTGGTCTGTGTCACAAAAGTGATGTTATATGTATGTGTACATTCTCATTAGTCGCAGATGTAACATTAATTAAGCTACTCACGGAATAAGATGCTGAAACTGAAAAGTCCCCCCCAATTGGAAGCCTGAATCAAGTGGTCTCAATCTAGTGTGGCCTGAAACATGTGGGTCTGCAGGTCCGCAATTGGATATTATTGGGTCAGTATGAGCCACTGACAATTTAGTGTTGATTGCTGTCCTTTTTCTCACCTGCCTACAGCTTCCCCTGCCCATTTAAGTTGCATTCTAGGGTAGACTTGAACTGAGAAATGGGGGTTTCATGATACTTTACGATTAATTGCTGCAATTCTAAATTCCATTAAATCACATGTTGAAGCTCTCTCAGAAATCCTCCACAATGTCAAACAGACACTATTTTCCACACTCTGCTACAGTGAATACCAACATAGGAATGAATGCTTGGATGATGAACAGGCTCTGTGTTCAGTTTAATCAGTATGCTGTATTGGATGGTGCTGGAGGACTGAACTGGTGTCACATCACACCATATCTATGAGAATGACCCACAGCGTCAGGTCAATTGGCACCATCACTCCATCAACATGTGAAAACTCTCATTCCAGAGTGAAACCTTGCCTTGTATCTCTCACTGAAGTTACTGACACAAGTCTTAGAGTCTCCTCCTCATGCCATCCATGTTGAATTTGAGGCGAATTTTAGATCTCTGAAACGTTCTCTCACAATTAAGGGGAGAAAGCTTTTTATAAGATTTATTAAGATAAAATTGCAAGATGATGCTAATTGGGAAGTTTTTAGAAGTATAAGTTTCTCAAAACAATTTTAGAGATGATAACAATAACTAAAAAGAAAAGTCTGGATTGTGCCAAACAAAAACTGAGTGGAAAATACCTATAAGTATGGTGGTCGAGAGAGCTTAACATGCTGCAATTTAAGAAAACATGTGCAATTACAAAAAATGCCAGCAAATTAAAAAGTGAAGTTTCACAAACTAATTTTGAGAGGAGCTCGTGAAATGATTGAGCATGACTGGCTTCTCATCTGTAATCATTATCAATCCAATCAGAGTGATTCAAGCTTACTATAAATGGATTGTTTTCTCCCTACTGCTATATTTTCGTTTTGGAAGAATCCCCCCTTCCACCCCATCTCCTCCTTTACCTCCTTTTTCTAAGGGGGAGCTCTCGCGACCTACCTGATCTCGGACCCCCTTTATATGCTTATTGACCAGGCGGGAGCCTTGTGCTCAAGTATCTCCGAACTCAGGGTTTTTCTTCCAGGACAGCATGCCAAACCTGCTATAAACACTAAACATATATAAGTGGGAACTCCCCACACATACACATTTTTCTCACAGCACAAACAATAAAATAAAACATGCTGTATTCTCTCACAACACTTTCAAAAACATCGGAACACACCGGTAATGTTTCAAGGAGACCCTAAAACATGACCGATGCTTAGTGAAGTTGTAGGTGACCTTTGAAAGGTGAGTTTTTGTTTGTTTATTTTAGCATTCTGATTCCCTTGTCTTTAGCATTTTAGGGTCTCCTTGAAGCATTTCCGTTGTGTGCCGATGTTTTTGAAAGTGTTGTGAGAAAATGCAGCGTGTTTTTTTTTAAAAATGTGTTTGCATTGTGAGGATTTGCGGCATGTGTGCTGTCAAACAGATGAAGATCTTTACTTAATTTGCTGGCATTTTTTATAATCGCATGTGTTTTCTTAAATTGCAGCACGTTAAGCTCTCTCGACCACCGTACTACAGTGTAAAGGTAAAAATCATTTTCGTAAGGGAAACTGATTTTAATGGCAATTTATCAACACAAATATACCCCATTAAAGACTGTTGATTAATGGTATGTGGAGGTTAAAGCCTGCAGCATTTCAGCTTATACATTTTTTATGATCCTGCACAGAAATTTCCAATCAGAATTGCAAAAAAAAGCATAAAATAATTGCAAAAATAAAAGGTTGTACAGCACCTGCCCACCTACACCTATCTGCTTAAATAAAACTGAAACATTAAATTCTACAATGTTTTATTGAAATCTGACAATGTCACCAGAAATACAGCATATTTAGCTCAAATGCTGCAAAAAAAAATATTAAAATAAATTCAGGCAGTTTCAATAAATGCACTTGTTGTGATTTTTGAAGAGAAAACAAAACTATGAAACTGACACTTTTAACTACACTGTAAATAATTTTGGTTGCCTTGAATGTTTAAGCTTAATCAAATTAACCTCATGAGTCTATCGAACTTATCTTATGTTAAACTAACTTAAATCTGCTCGTGTGGCTTATAAAATTAAGTTAGAGCATGACTAACTTAGTTTTAATAAGTTACAATGACATAAAACACATGCTCTCAGGACTAATTGATCACATAATTTGTTAGCGTATATTAAAACGACACATTTAAGACTTCATTACACCAGTTCAGTTGTCATGAAGTTGTTTATTTGCTTTTCTAATAGACTGCTGTCATTGACAAAAGCTTCTTGTTATATAAAGACTGTATTTGTGAAGTTAGAAGTTTGTAAAGGTACATATAGCTGGTGTTCAGGTTTGTAGTAATCTGACCAATGGCTTTCTGTTTCATTCAGACTGTGTTAAAGATGCTGAAACTGATAACCTAGTGGAACTGTAACATCCTCATTTTATCGGTGTCAGTTTGTGCCTGCATGCGCGATTATATATAGCACGTTAGCAAAGATAACACACACTTACCTAAAGGCTTTTCTCACCTCCCCAGAAGTATACACACATACACATGTATATTACTTGCATCAACAGCATGTCTATGCAGTGACAAGCTGTGAAAGACCATAATAAAGAGCCTCCAACAATCAAAAAGCCCTAGAAAACAGATAACTGCATGTCGCGCACACACATACACACACACAACATACATAACAGACATGTACTCTTATCTGCCAGCACACCCTTACACATATTTCTCTCTCACACACACACACACACACACATATACAGTACACACACACAGAGTGCTGTTATTTTTCCCATCCCCTCTGTCGTCTCTCTGTCCCCTCTAACGGTCATCTAATTGATAAATAATTCAGTGCGACAGGCTCTCTGGCAGCCCTGTCTTAAGTAAGCGAAGCCTCTGATTTAGCAGTGTCATCCACATGATCCTAAAAGCCAAGGTCATCTTTTGCAGATTACTAGCGCTGCTGGATCGATTCAGGCCGCTGTTGCTGTTTAATGAAGGAAGTCATACCGCTAGTGCTACACGCTGAACACATGAGACTGGTGAGTTTGAGAAAAAATTTGATTTTGATTCCACATTGTGGTTGTGACAAATTAAAGGCAGCAGGGGCAGCACGGTGGCGCAGGGGGTAGCACAATCGCCTCACAGCAAGAAGATCGCTGGTTCGAGGCCCGGCCGGGTTCGTGTGGGTTTCCTCTGGGTGCTTCGGTTTCCCTCACAATCCAAAGACATGCATTATAGGTGAATTGGGTAGGCTAAATTGTCTGTGAATGAGAGTGTATGGGTGTTGGGTTGCAGCTGGAAGGGTATCCGCTGCGTGAAACATATGCTGGATAAGTTGGCAGTTCATTCCGCTGTGGCGACCCCGGATTAATAAAGGGAAAAAAAATTGAAAAAATTAATAAAGCCGAAAAAAAAAAAAACGATGAAAGCTTCAGCATCAGGTCATGCAACGAAACAATGACCCCAAGTTCACCTGCAAACCTACTTCAGAACAGCTGTAGAGGACAAACCAAAACAAGGGGTTGCAAAAGTTCAGACCTCATCCTGACTTAAATGCTGTGGTCAGAGCTGTGCTAAAAAAATAATCAAAACCCAGAAAAAAAGACATGTAACCAAATTTAAGGTTTTTTTCGGCTAAAATTGGGTTAAATGTAGCTGGACTAGATCTGGTTTATACTTCACCTAGATGGTGAAATGACGGCTATTGCTTGCTGGGAATTATGGTTACAAATAGAATGTCACGAAAGTAGATGTAGTACTGATAATGCATACGTGATGCACACGCTGCACGGCCAAATACTACAGTGAATCAGTTTAGGCTATCAGTGGGCTATAAATAGCCGGCCGGATGACGAGCTAATTCAAGGCTACGCTCAGGCTATGAAAATAACATATTTTTAAAATCCCAAACACCTTATAAATGCGATTGACTTTGCTAACTTGAAGAAATATCATACATATCACAAAATATTTTGCCAAAAAAGACATGTAACCAAATTTAGGATTTTTTGGGCTAGAGATGGGTTACACATAGCCGGACTAGATTGGGTCTATGCTTGACCGAGAAAGTGAAACTACGGCTATTACTTACAGGTATCTCATAAACGTTATTGACTTTGCTTACTTGATGAAGTATCATACATACCATAAGCTTTATTTTACAAAAAAACCAACATGCAACCAAATTTAAGGTTATTCGGGCTAAAATTGGGTTACACGTAGCTGGACTAGATCTGGTCGATACTTCACCTAGATAGTGAAATGAAGACTATTGCTTGCTGGGAACTGTCAGTTTAGACAACAAATAGAAATGATGAGCTGATCTGTTAGGCTGTAATAACTCTTACAAAACCCCTTTCCCGATCTTTCTGAATGAAAGCTTCTTTACTACACCCATCCAGCTCGCGGTAGAAAAAGCAAGCCATGCCCACTGTTTTCTTATTTAATATTCCATTTCTCCAGGAACTGCGTCACAATACGAAGAAAAGAATGGTCACAGCTTCCGCTTCATGGAGACTTTATAAAGCTGACATTGTAAAGTTTCAAATCCCCTTTTGTGGTGATGAATACTGCTAGACCTCGTCTACACAAAGCTGTTTCTCAAATGTTGGTCATACACTGAAACATCTGAAAACACTTGTTACTGTATTGTAGGTCTGCATAAGTGAAACATAGGATGTTTGACCTGTGACTGTGGTTTTCTCTTGCACACTTGGAAATAACAATACAAAAGCTGTCACTTGGGTGGTACATTTTTAAAAGCTACACATTTGTACCTAAAGGGCCCCTATTAATACCTTAAGGGTACATATTAGTACCTAGAAAGTACAAAAGTGTACCTCTTAAAATGTTTAGGTACAAATATAAGCTTTTGAGGTACCAATGTGGACCCTTTAAGTACATATGAGTATCCTTTGAAAAGGTAACACCCCAGTGAAAAATCTAGGCAATGTATAGAGGAAAGCCACTATATTTATTTGTTTTGTTTTGTTTTGTTTTGTTTTGTTTTGTTTTGTTTTGTTTTGCTTTGCTTTGTTTTGCTTTGTTTTGTTTTGTGTTTTGTTTTTTGTTTTTTGTTTTGTTTTGTTGTTTTGTGTTTTGTTTTGTTTTGTGTTTTGTGTTTTGTTTTTTGTTTTGTTTTGTTGTTTTGTGTTTTGTTTTGTTTTGTTGTTTTGTGTTTTGTTTTGTGTTTTGTTTTGTTTTGTTTTGTGTTTTTTGTTTTTTGTTTTTTGTTGAGTTTTGTTTTTTGTTTTGTTTTTTTTTGTTTTTTGTTTTTTGTTTTGTGTTTTGTGTTTTGTTTTTTGTATTTTGTTTTGTTTGTTTTGTTTTGTTTTAGTGTTGTGTTGTGTTGTGTTGTGTTGTGCTGTGTTTTGTTTTGTTGACCAACAGTAAGGAGGAACTGTATAATGTTTCCACAATTGTTGCTGAACTGGTCACAAGATTGGGTCACATGACTAAAAATCCATCTGTTTTCAAAATACATTTTCCCACTCCACACTGCAACACAAAAACGTTGAAAAAAATTGTTCTACTTTAAGTAAAAATAAGTTTTTGGTGTGGGTGTAAGATCAGAACAGAGAGTAAAAAGCTTTAATTTGGTTGTTTTGTTTCGCTTTATAAAGTAGCAGTTCTGATGAGTGAGCACTGCTACTTCCCTGTGATTACATAACAACTGAACTTTAGGTTTCGAATAAATTGTAATTTGTAACCAGCAAACTTCTGTTTCTATATGGAAGGACAGGAATGAGAGATTTCAATGGCACTCTGTTTTTAACTTGCCTGCTCAAGGTGACTGAGCTCAGTGTAGTTTTTAATATTTAATCTTAAACACACACACACACACACACACACACACACACATGCCCCTTTCAAATCCAATGCCAGTGTCCACCAGGCTGTGTAACGAAACTGGTATGTTTGGTCATCCAATTGTGCTCAAGGTGCATATTATAACTGTAACTTTGCAAGATGCAGATTGAGTCAGGGGTTTCCCTGTGCACTTTTTACCTAGGCATGGGTTTTCGTTATTGTCCTTATTCCTCTTGATTATTTTGTTTTGACTTTTTGTTTTTAAATTCAGTTTGTGTTAATTTGTTTTTAGAGGTAGATTTACTAGTTGTTATTAGTTTCTATATTATGAAATTGCTTAATTTTAGTTTAGTTTTTATTATTAATTTTAGTTTTTTTTTTGTAAATTGGGATATTTGTTAGGTGCAAGATTCAAAATCATCAGAATAAATATTTTAAAATAAAAACTCAACCATCTTTTTGAAATGTATTCAGAGGACACAAAACACTATCATCTACCAGTACCGTCTACCCATCCTCAAATTCAAATACAACAGCCCACAAGATAGCAGCCCTAAGTATAATATGTGTGCAAGGCTGCTTCTGAGGTTAAATACACAGTAGTGATCGGAAGTTCAGATCTTTAACGTGAACCAGATCTTTTGTGACAATCCTTCATCCATGTTAGGACTCAACATACCAAAAATATGTAGTCAGCCATCATTACTTCAGTCAGTTAAAACATCACCATGATCTGAAAAGTTTCTTAAAACGTTTTTTTTTTTTTTAACTCTCGCTTTTATTTTTATTTCAGTAAACGAAAATGTTTTCATATTTTAGTTTTAGTTTTTTTTTCATTTGTTTCCTTAACTATAATAGTCTTAGATTGTTATCCATTTTTGATATGTTCACAAAAAGTTTTTTATAATGGACAAAGGTCCCTTGAATTATTAAAATGTTCTTCACACTACATAAAAATTGTTCTTTGAAAAACGTTTGACTTTGATAAGGTTCTTTGTGGTCACCGCTCACCCATATAGAAATGACACCAAGGCGTGCCACATCTTTACATTGTTTTCTGTTTGCCACAAATAGATGTCAAATAGCACCACAGGTGTCGTGTCAAATTCAGCACAGAGCGCAGGAGCATTGAAAAGGGTAGATCATGGAACAAGCATGCACCCGTGCTCTGTACATAGATGTGCAGTTTGAGTAGCAGGAATTCACAATACCCTAATAGAAAACAATACTTAGAACTTTAAAAGATGTGGTGCGATGCAATTGTGCTTTTTCATCTGGTGTGTGTGACCTCCTTTGAGTCCTTCAGCTAATGTCTGATTTCTACATAATTTTACTGATTTATATGCTCCGGCGCAACCTTTTGCACGGTTGCAAACCCCCGCCATGGCTGACGTTGACTAGCGTTTCTGAAGGGCTATTGCAGAGCAACACAATATAGGTATAAATGCATGACTACGTGCAAGGCAGGCGCTGTGGGTCATGCTGATTACTCAACGCAGAAGTATAAGTGGCAGATCACACCGAACACGCTTTTACGTTCCAAAAACGCGAGGCGCGCCACACTGCCTTTTTATTGATAAGAAAAAAAGAAGCACGGTGTGCTTTTATGTCCTTAAGCAACAACTGAATCAGCTGCGTAATGTGCGCAAGTGTTGCTGATATTAATATAAATATAAAATTTAATAATGTTGTGATATTCAACATTTGTGAGTCATATAGCACCGGATAACTCAAAACAACAACAAGTCACTTCTCCATCTTCAAAAGTCTCTGTAATTGTCTTGACAACACAAACACTGCAGGGACCTCAACAAAAACCCCGCCTCTGCTTTCATTTGATTGGAGAATGAAAAACACGACTGACGTAATGCGCTTTTTCCACTCAGAGTTGACTTTTTTCAACTGCGCACAGCGCGCAATTGCAAAAACACGAGCTGCAGCAGGTGATTAAAACGCTCGCACGCAGGGCGCATAAGCAGCACGCAAAACGCTCGCGGCTAATAGTAAATCATTCAAAAAAGGTGCAAAACGCACGTTCGGTGGGATCAGCCCCTAAACCAGCGGAATGAACCACTGACATCTATGGGTATGAGATACAAATCAATCAAACATCAAAGAAGGCGGGGTTCCAGAATACACCCACTGACAGCGTAATTACCGTGGACCAATGGTTGCTTAACGGCGTTTAGGAGGCAAAAAAGGTTAGCTTTGGCGAGTTGTTTCGAACTGCCAAAACCCAAATCAGCCTTTTGTTTTGTCCGGATTTTGTTCATTTGTTATGTCAATTCGTTCTTTGATTATGTTTCAAGTATATCAGGGCCTTAAGGCTAAACAGCACGTTTTGGATGCTACAGTAGCCAAGCCTCAAAGAAGTGACTGACAAATTTAGGAAGACTGCTTTCAATTCAATTTCAGTTCAATGTGTGCAGTTAAGTACGAATAGAAAACTTAATAGTGAATGAGCAATAGATTGGGTTAATGGAAGAAACTAAATGAGGATCAAATTTAAAAAGTTGTAGGAACACTTCATTCACCCTAGTTTAGTGATTTTATGGTCTAAACTGCCTACAAAGGGGAGTGTAACCTCAAACGCAATCAGTTTGGCTGAATCACTACAATGTTCAAGGAAAAATGAGCTCTGCTTAGCACGCGGCTTCTGGTTCCTCCTTCTTCCGTTTAATGGTCTAGAATGATTAAGTGTCGGGTATAAAATTCTCCCTCTACTAATGGCTAAGGGGAGAAGGAAGAGAGGAAGGGGGTTGGGCAGAATGACAAAGAGACATATCTTCCCCCATTGAGGCTCCATGCTGGGTCTGTCACACACACACAGAACCCCCACTTTCGCACTGTCCTCCCTATCCTCACCTCCCAAACGAGCGTTTGGCTGGGTTTGTTTCTAAAGTGTGCTGCAGAGCTTGAATAGACAGCAGGCCGGCTGATGTGCTGTGCAATCTAGACGGGGGAGGGAGAGAGAGCAATAGAGGGAAAAGGGTAAGAAGGCAGACCCAGCCCTCCCGGTGGCCATTAAGCTAACTCGTGGATCAATACTGGTTGTAAGTATGACTGAGCTCGAGTTGAAAGCCTTCTGTGGACCCGCATATAATGACGGCCTTACAGAGCAGCTGCACAGATGGACGGAGCATTGCCAGGCTATGAATCACAATGGGAGAGAGGGGTGGTTAAAAACAATGGGAATCCCCCTTGGAGTGTTTCAGCTTTTGTTTTAACACTTTAGTTTTTGAACCCACCTTTCAATGCTAGAAATCTGTGCTCGTTACAGAGAAGTCAGTTTATTGGGTGAGACAATCAGTTGTTTTTTCCAGCATGTTCTGCAGCAATAGTGTATTGACCTGGACCACAGTTAACCATTGACTTACATTTGTAAGGATCAACCAACAGCCTTCTTGTGGTCATATGACATTTTTTCAGCTCCTGGGTGCTGACTTTTACTCACATTTTCACCTCTTTGGGGACTTTTCCACTAGATTTATCTAAACAAGTCACCCAAAAAAAGTCAGTGTTTGATTTTATAGACTTTTATGATCTCTGAAACACACTAAACAGATCACAGCCACATCCAAATATCGCACAAATTCCTGTGTGTGAGTGTGTGTGTTTCAGTGAAATTGATTATTTTAACCAAATATATGAGGTAATGATGGATTATTTCTCATGTATTTTAATGCCACCAAAAACAAACAAATTATTTTACTAAGGTGAAAATTACACCCAACACTGAAAAAATATTGAAAGATGAGTCCTTGGATTTACAATTTGTTTTTAAGTTAAGTGGTTGTAAGCAATTTGTTTGGGCTGAATTTAAACAAACAAATTAAGTTGTACATTACTAAATTTAATTTGTTTAAATTCAACTCACTGTTTCCAACAATTTTGCAGAATTATTTTTTTCAGTGAAGTTGTAATCTTTTCTTCAGAGAACTTGTGCTTGGTATGTGAAGGAGCTCATTATGGTGGCACATGGGAACCCTCAGATTTCCAGCATCATCTCTCATAAAGAATTTCTCATGGAAGCCAATCTTCTTCTTATATGCTAACAGACACCGACATAATTACAAGCATACCCTGTAATCAGTTCTTAGTGCTTATGTGAGACAGTGTGTGATCCATTTCATTCATTCATTCATTTTTTTTTCGGCTTAGTCCCTTTATTAACCTAGGGTCACCATAGCGGAAGATCCACCAATTTATCAAGCATACGTTTTATGCAGCGTATGCGCTTCCAGCTACAACCCATCACTGGGAAACACCCATACACACTCAATCACACACATACACCATGGCCAATTTTACCTTACCCAATTCACCTATACCACACGTCTTTGGACTGTGGGAGAAACCGGAGCACCCGGAGGAAACCCACATGAACACGGAGAGAACATGCAAACTCCACACAGAAATGCCAACTGACCCAGCCTAGGCTCGAACCAGCAACCTTCTTGCTGTGAGGCAATCATGCTACCCTCTGCGCCACCCATGATCCTTGACACTGACTTTAAAGGTTTTATTAATAAAATACTCTAATAATGGTGTCAAGTAAGACTTTAATCTATATCGTTCTCTGAGTAAGGGGATTTAGAGGAGTAAAAGTGAAAGATCAAATGTTCTCATGTGGAGAAGGGGACAGGAAAGCATGGTAGGTTTTGTGCCAAGGCACCAGTATAGAACACATAGTGCTGGTGTATCCAAGCACTGCAGCTGCGGCTGCACAACTATGCACTGTGTAGAGAGCCTTTAAATCAAGATGCAAGCAGGGCCTCTCATCTGTTGTGCATGAAAGCTAAGGAAAAGAGAGGAAGAAAAAGGGAGGAAGGGAGCAAGAGAGAGAGAGAGAGACTGAAGGAAGGAAGGAACTTGCTCCCCAAGCACAGTAAGATGGGATGAGGAAACTGGACACCTTGTATAGAAAATTCCTCTCACTGGACCACTCCCCTACTTCAAACCAGAGATTTCTTTTTGATGACAAACAGCGGTTCATCTCTTAGACTCTTCTAGGATCATTTTAATTTTCAGTTTATGTAGTTTAATTAAGCATATTAAAAATAGTTATTTATTCAAAATATCTTTATCAAAGATCAAAATATCTAAGATCAAAATGTCTTGAAAGTCGTCTTTGGAAAAAAACAAAGACGAGCAGATTAAAAAAGCACAATACCATTTTAATGATCTGTCACTTTAAATAAGAAATGGCACTGGATAATATCTATCCAAAGGTTTTGTTATTTCCAAAGGGGCAAGAGGTTACAGAATATGTTAATTTGGCTTTCACGAATGTTAAACAGAGGACAAGTTTAACAGTGACTCAAAAAACACTGAAGCCAGTGAGTTCATTCACCCATCCCGCCCCCACCCCCCGTCAGCTTTAGAGAACATTCCTTTCATAAATCTCTATGCCTGTTTTTTTTTTAAGAAACCCGAGAATTCCTGCTTGGTATGTGGAGGAGCTCATTATGGTGCCTGCGGAGGGCACTTGGGAACCTTCAAATATTTCCAGCATCTTCTCTTGTAAAGCCTTTCTCATGCAAACCTCTTTTCTGTAACACGCGAACTTACTAATGTACCCTGTAATCAGTTCTTGTACATTAGTGAGACAGCGAGATGTGGGTAGGTGAGAGCAGCAAGATTGCGACTTACTTTTTTGGGCTGAGTATTTTCCTTTCTGTGTCAGGGCTGTAATTTGTGTGTATGTAAGGCATTATAGTGTTTGTCAAGGCCACTCTGAGCTCCCCTTTTATGCAAGAAATATTTCCCAGTCCTGTCCACCACGACACAATCTGCTGAAATATAAGGCAACACCATCTTGTCATCCTAAAATATTACTGTGAAGAATAAAAATGTTGCCATGTTTTACCGCAACCTGACTGAAGAATCTCTCAACAGACATTTGTATTCATGGCCATGTTCCATGTTTCTCAAAACAACACGTGTCTGGGGCCCAGCCCCACAGAACAAATTTACAAAGTCAATGACTCTTGGGACATTGTTGAAAAGGTGACCTGCCAGTCAGATCTTTTCAACCTCACAAAATGGCTGGAAACAGGCACTCAATGTAACAGTTGCAGTGTGTTGCGGTGTTACTGTACCCTCCTATATCAAACCAGAGATTACATTCCACATGCTGAGCACATGTTTTAGAAAACAAAATGGGGTCATACTTTATTATGATGGTCCGTTTGGTGAATTTAAGTTACATTGCATCTACATGCCAACTAATTCTTATTAGATTAAAAGTAGACTCTTAGGTTGGCGTTAGGGTTAGTGTAAGTTGACATGCACTTGCAAAGTTTCTTATAGTCAGTTAAATGTCTGTTGAAGGAGCAGTATCACAGATATTAAACAGACAGTCTACTAATACTCAAATGGACCACCAACATAAAGTTACCCAAAATGGGTCTGCTATATGGATCATACATTTATTTCTCTAGTTTTTTCAGACTTGAGTACACTCAAATAAAAAATTGATTGTCATAAACCAATATTGGGATACAAAAAATGTAACACCATTGGGTTTGTCCATATTTTATGACAACCCAGAATTTTTAGAGCGTACCAATTCAGCACATTTTCAAAAAATAAATAAAAACAAATAAGATAGAACTATTTTTAAGGTATAACAGAGTGTTTTATTTTCTAAGCCAAGCCATTAAGTTAAAAGGAACATTCCACACTCATTCTCCCAACATGAAAAGTTCAAAATGCTTCATCCTCACATCTCCATATTACATAGTGACAGAAATATGGTCTAAATTAGATTATATGCTATTAAATGCTAAGCCAGAAAACCATTTCAATATGCATCAGGCTTACACAAAAAGATGGGTTTGTTCATTCAGTTCATTTCTACCGTTGTTACTGTCCAGCATTTTTGTTCTGACATCTTTTACATTTGTATTTTTTTTAAGGTTCACATGTAATCATCTCTCTGGCTTACATATTCAACCGGGCCTTCAAGCTCACCCTCCGCATTGACAGCAGGACACTGGCCACAAAGACTTCAAAGACCATCCGCTCCTTCTCTCGCGCTCTCTCTCACTCTCTCCCTCCCATTTCCTTTTAGGCTTTTCACCCTCACTACTTCATTCTTTCTTTGTTTCTCACACTCTTAGCTCTTGGGTGGTTGCATTTCTTTTTGGTTAACCAGAAATCCCTTTGCCTGAGAGAGCACAACAGGCATTTTTCACATTAATTTTCAGAAAGCCTGTTGTCAGATGATTGTTTCGTTTGTTCGTTTGCATCAATATGGGATTCACATTTAAGGTTCGTTTCTCAGATTAGGTCGACAGTTCAGCTGGTTCACTGAGGCACCTCTACCATATCACCAACTGGAGCTGGTACTTGAAAGTCAGCAGCCAAACTCAAGTCCTTTTTCAGTTCACAGTCACTCAGCTCTTGAGGCGGTTCTTTGTCCTTCACGCCATTTACACAAGCCTCAACCGGGGACTCGAGGACATCCGCAGGAGCTACGTCTTCTGTCTCCTTATGGCAGTCCCCATTTACCTCAGTGGGAGCTGACACAGTCTCCTCTGCTGAGCCAGCACTCTCACAGTCTCCATTATTCAGCTTCTTATCTGTAACTTCCGGGGAACTCTCCTCAAGACAGAGATCATTGGTGGAGGTTGATTCTAAGATGACGATTGCCGGGATGGAGTCCAATGCACATTTTTCCTCTGGCATAGGTTCCTCTGGGGATGGTTCTGGATTTGCTGGTGTCAGTGTGAATTCGGGAGGTGCTGCTATTTCAGATTCAGTTGTGACCGTTGTTGGTTCTACTGGGGAGGAAACAGCAATCTCGACTTCTGCTGTGCTCAGTGCCTCAGAAATAGGTTCAGGTACTGGGGCAGACTCTATGACTGGCTCTGGATCAGCAACCTCAGTGACAGTCTCCTGCTCTGGTGTGACCTCAGTGGTTTCTGTAATTTCGGTGGACAATTCACTCACACTGGCATTTACAACCTCGTCAACAACTTTCTCTGCTACTTCCTCTGAGACTGGTTCCACTGGTGAAGCTGCAAGTTGGGGTGACAGCGGAGGCTCCTCGGGCTCATGTGCAGCAGGCTCTTGTGCAGCATCCTCAGGTGCAGCTGCAGATTCCTCAGCCTCTGGGGCGACTGTGTCTTCTTCAGGTGCAGCTGCAGGTGTCTTGTCCACTGCTGATGGAATCTCAGAAAGTGTTACAGGTTCCTCTGCAACTGGTTTTACTGGCTCAGCTGCTAGTTCTTCATGTGTAACTGGAGGCTCTTCTTTAACTGGTGTCTTTGGAGCAGCAACTGGTTCTTCTGCTGCAACCACTGGTTTCTCTGTCACTGGTGACTCTAGTACTGTAACTGCAGGTTCCTCCACTACTTGTGCAGCTGCTGGTTCTTCAGGTTTTTTAACAGGCGACTCTGGTGCAGCTGTAGGCTCCTCGGCTGCTGGTTCTTTAGGTGCCGCTGCAGGCTCTGGCACAGCTACTGCAGCTGGTTCTGGTGCAGCTGCTGCTTTCTCCTCAACAGCTGCTATTACCTCTGCTGATGGGGTCACTTGTGTAGCAGCTGTTGTCTCTACTGCCGCTGCCTCTGCTGCAGATGCTGGTACCTCTGCTGACTGTGATTCTGGAGCACTTGCTGGTTCCTCGGGTGCTGGACTAGATGTCTCTGTTGTTGCCACTGGTTCTTCTGGTGTAGCATCATCCTTTTTCACCTCTCCTTGTTCTCCTGAAGGAGAGGCAGTCTTTTCATCTGGTGCTTCAGATTCCACTGCATTTACTGCAGCAGCCTCCTGTGGTGCAGCCTCCGCCTCAGTCACAGGGGTCTCAGCCTTCTTCTCAGCTGGTTCAACTGACTCCACAGCATTCTCCTCTTTTTTCTCTTTAGGGTCACTGACATTGTATCCCTTCTTCCGTTTGCTTAGCTTGCCTCCCATGATGTCCTGTGGGAACAGACATCTTGTGTAAGCTATGAACATCACTGTATTTTTGGTATAATTCAGTTTATCTATTTGAGAGATGCTTTTATCCAAAGCAATATCCATTGGCTTCATCCATTTTATACATTTTTATCTGTTTATGCATTCACATGACTTTTCCATTGCTGGTGCTGTAACTGAGCTAGAGGATTGCATGATAATGTTGGTCTAAAACTCCACTGGCAAATAACCAATATTATTGGAACCTCATTATGGACATAAAATGTAAAAATGTAAAACCTCCTCCAAGGCCCACCCCATTTCTCCATTTTAAAAGACACTCAATAGTTTCAACCCAATGCAGTCTCTGCCAAGGACTTTGAATGCAGTCCAACTCTGTTAAAGAGGAGGACGTGGCTTGAGGACAAAAAGTGACTGGAAGGGAATGTCACTTATTTCTTGTAAACTTCTTAAGATATGAAAAACCCAGCGCAAACTAAGCATGCATTGATTTAACAGGACAGAAAGTACTTTTTATGTCTGGATTTGGCTGGTAAATCAGCTTAATATGAGGAGGAGGAAAACAATATTCACAGGAGAGGCTAATCAATAAAACATTATACTTTCCTTTTATAAAATATTTTTATTGTAACTGACAAGAATTTAAATTAATTATTGCAAGTAGATTCAAATAATAATATATGTGCATCATACATTACATTTTCTTTATTTCTTTTCTTCCCTTGAAATGAAAATGACACAGATTGAAACCTGGGTATTGTTAAATTATCTGTAAAGTAGTGGGGTTACAATAGGAGCTGTCCATAGTGCTGCACTGGGGCAAACAAAGACCGGATATGCAGTCATACCCCAATCCAACCTGCAAAAGGGTACAACTACTGAGATGTGCTGCCTATGTCAGCGCTCACTAGATACAGCGTTTATTACAGCATTACCGGCTCTGTGCCAGTACGCTCCACAGCCTCCATTATTTCTCCAGATCATACTTGATGAAGTTACTCATTAATATTACGAGGAAAAGAAATCTACTTAATGTCTCCAGTAAAACTTATGTCCTTGAAGACCGGTGAAATTGCTCAGCAAGTATAAGTGTGTGAAATCAAGAAGTACATCACACGTCTAAATGCAGGTTACAACATGTGTAATGATCAATGCTATAAAATTAAACAATAGGAAAACATGGGGGAACTAATGATTGTAGTAAGTCATGTGTTCAATAGTAAGCTATACGTTTTTGTATTAATAGTATTAATTGTAAGACATACCAGCCCCCACTCCACACCCACCCAACACCCATCCCCATATCGACCAGCTCCTCCTTAATAAGCAAATTCATAGTAAAGCAAATAAAAGCTTACCATTTCCTTAAAATAATGCTTATTAAGAGGTCAGGAAAGCGAAATACAAGCTTTGAGCAACTACTACCTGTAACCTATAGCTTCAATTAAACATATCAAAAATACAATAAATGTTAAAATAGCTATTTATATGTCGTTTAAATGTACTTTCAGTCATATATCTACATTCCAGTAGCTATAGTTTTTTAATGAAACACGTGTTATAATAATGTAAGCGTAAAATATTTTAACTATGACATTTGTAAAATGTCATTCCGACACTTCTATTGAATAAACGTTAACGTTTAGTTATTAACAGAGACATGGAACGAATCTGTTGCATATTTTATTAGATTTAAAGACTGACATGTGAAAATGAAGAGAACAAAGAACGGCTCGTGCAGTCTGCATTCAACTACATCTCCAGCCCCAGCTAATCGCTTTGTCTGGTAAGTGATATTCATTCCGCTATTCGGAGACTCGCTTCAGACATTTTACTAACCTGCTACTCCGCTTTTGTGGAAATCCGTGCGATAGAGAGCGCTGGATGTACTTTTTTGTCTCCTCCCGTAGTAGTGAATGTGATTCAGCAAGCGCCGGTCCTGCTCTCTCCCTCAGGTCCAATCCGCGACTGGGCGTTTTTTCTCCTTTCACCCCTCCTGTTAAAGCCACGGTTTGTGAGACATCTGTCGTTATCACAGCCTCTCCTGCCCACTGCCCACAATCCATATACCCTCCCTCTCCTCCTCCATTCCCTCCCCCTCACGTTGGGTGCATATTTTACTAGATTAGATGGGCTTTATAATGGGTTTTGGGAATAATGCCCTCTTTTCTTTCACTTTTTGAAGTGATCACTATAGCAACCGTATTCCTTTGACTTCAAGTTGGTGCATTTGCCTTTTTTCACCTGCCTGATTGGTTGGTTTACCATGCATTTCTCTCTCTCCCTCTCCGTTTGTGTGTGTGTGTGTGTAAAGACAGGGGTTACAGCACATTCTCCTCCCCCATGGCTGAAGGAGAAGAGAGTGAATTGTAAGCAGCCCCTTCAAATTCGGTTGCAGTGTAGAGTGTATTGTTTTTACAGTGTGAAGATGTCCGCACACTGATCCTGTTGTAAGCGGCTATAAACTGATTTGTGAATGTCACCATTGCTTGAACCAAAAGCGAAAGGGTTTTTTTGGGTGTATGTTTTCTGATCTCATTGATACTGAATGAGTCAAATTCTTTGCAAGTTTTTTTTTTTGACAAATCTCTTTGTCTAAAAAAATGTTGGGTAGTTTTAACCCAAATTTGGGTAAAATTTGGCCCCATGTGGATGATAAAACATTTTACCCAAATTTGAATTACAGTGCTCAGCATGATGGAGTACACCCCATTTTGGAAGTGAATATTTTGATTCTCAGTTAATATGGCAATGTATTTTGGTGCATTTAAACAACATAGATTTATTAAACAGATATGTTTATTAAAATAATATTTTAGTCACCAAACATATTTAGAAATTGAAAGATAATCCATTTAAATTCAAGCTAAATATTGCAAAGTAAAATACAACCTACAGAATAAAAAAATAGTTTTGCTTCTCTTGATTTTTCCTCTTTTTAAAATTTGTATTTAATATTTCTCTATAACATATACATTTGGGTGTATGCTACAAGTTTATAGACAGTTATTGTAAGTTATTTTGTTAGATAAGCTCCAGATTTGGCTTCAGTACTGATTAATCTAATGTTTATGCACAAATATAACATTGTATAGCTTCCTAATAAAAATATTAAAATACATATTTGTGAGAGGTGTACTTATGCTGAGCACTGTAAATCATCCCAGCCTTTTTGTGAATGTATAAAGCCTACTGGTTCACAAATGCGCAACAAGAAAGATGTATACAACAGTGTTAAGGTCATTCTGATTATTACATTCCACTTGAAGCAGCCTGACACATGGCACCCTTGTGTAATTTGGCTGCTTTGTGTTAATAGTACAGACAGAGGTGCGATGACATTCTTTAAGGCCCTTTACTTTTAGCTCTATAAACATGTAAATGAAAAAAACATTTGCCAAACATTACTGTTTCTTCCTCACAGATTCAACAAGTATTCACTGTCCTAACACCATATGTACATGATGCCTTAACATTTTTGGTGTCAGTTATGTTTAATTTGTTAATATATAAATTAAAAGAGACCATTGCTTTATGTTATGTTGTCATTTTATTGTTAAGATGAATGCCAGGGTGAATGACGCTATAAAAGTACACTGCCATTATTTTTGAAGATTTACCCAACGTATCATCGAGAGTTCATTATAAACTTGGTCTGAAAAACTTGGTTCCAAAAAAAAAGATCTGAACTTTGTGTAGGCTACTTGATATTGAGAAAAAGCCTCAATCAGGTACCGTGAATGTCGGCAGCCACGCCTCCGTTTTCCCCCCATCCACTGACACGACATACCTGCCAACATTCTCGTTTCTCCTGGGAGTCTTCCATATTTCAGACCCATCTCCTGTCACCCTCGCATTTTGTTATTTCTCTTGGAAAACTTCCGCAATTTCACCCACCCCCCATCCCTGGTCCTCAGTACAGTCTATTACACGCCCAGTGATATTCAGACACCTCACCAAAGCATGTTTAATTTTCTGAAGCATAGCGAACTGGTTTCAAAGCACTTCACCTCAGATGTTATTCGTTATTTATTTATTTATATATATATAGGAAATTTTCACAGTTTGTCTGATAATATTTTTTCTTCTGGAGTAAGTCTTATTTGTTTTATTTCGGCTAGAATAAAAGCAGTTTTTAATTTTTTAAAAACCATTTTAAGGCCAAAATTATTAGCCCCTTTAAGCTATATTTTATTTCGATAGTCTACAGAACAAACCATCGTTACACAATAACTTGCCTAATTACCCTAACCTACCTAGTAACCTAATTAACCTAATTAAGCCTTTAAATGGCACTTTAAGCTGTATGGAAGTGTCTTGAAAAATATCTAGTCAAATATTATTTACTGTCATCATGGCAAAGATAAAATAAATCAATTATTAGAGATGAGTTATTAAAACTATTATGTTTAGAAATGTGTTGAAAAAAAATTGAACAGAAATTGGGGAAAAAATAAACAGGGGGCTAATAATTTAGGGGCGCTAATAATTCAGGGGGGCTAATAATTCTGACCTCAACTGTATATAAATATATTTATAAACACACACACACACACACACACACATATTTATATTGCAGCCTCTTGTGATTAACTAATCGAAATGTTTCAAATTGCGATTGTGATTCGATTTCGATTAATTGCACAGGATATGAAAATAACAGTGTTGTATGTGCCTGAATGTTAAATATCTCTAGGCTCCCTAAATCTGTTGGGATACTTTCAGAAATTATAAAGACAAATACAGAAGACAGTAAATAATTTAACATTACAGCAATTTTCATCTACATTTAGTTGTTTAGCTTACAAAGAGGTACACTGTAAAACCCAAGAGTCAACTTTATCAAATGAAATGAGTGTAGTTAACTCAAAATTGACTGAAAGTTAATTCTACTCATTTGAAAAGAGTTTTGAACTCAGTGTTGAAGGTCATGAGTTAATTAAATACCTCATTACTTCAGCTTAAATGGAGTAAGTGCACAGTACACCTTAAGACTTGTTTTTAAACGCAAATGGTTTGTCGCAATCGGTATCCTCAAACGGTTTGAGTTACGTTAACTTATTGGGTTTTACAGTGCAATACTCACATCAAGTGCTACTATTAGAAAATGGTCTGATTGTAATAGTACTCAGCATAATTGAGTACACCCTATTTTGAAAATTAATATTTTTATCCATTTCTCAGTGAATATATGTCATATATTTTGGTGCATTTGAACAAAACAGATTTATTAAACAGATATATTTATTTAAATAATATTTTTGTCACCAAACATATTTAGAAATAAAAAGATAATACATTTAAATTCATGCGAAATATTGCAAAAGAAATTGCAAAGTATAAAATTCTATATATTTCTTTGGTATTTTTTGCTCTTTTTAACATTTTTATTTATTATTTTCCCCTAATATATAAATATGTTTTTGTTTTGTTTTTGTACCTATAATAAATAATTTTGTTGGATTAGTTCCAGATTTGGCTTCAGTAGTGACTAATCTAATGTGCACAAACATAATATAGTATAGCTTCCTATTAAAAATATAAATTTAAAAGATAGATTTGTGAGGGGTGTACTTATTTATGCTGAGCACTGTATATATTATAAATTTGATTTATAATATATAATTAAGATAATTATTTCCTTTGGATGCAGTGTATTTGTAATTTTGAAGAGGATGAATACTGGACACGAGTTATATAATATAAGAACTGTGACCTACTGTAGTGCAGGTGTATACAGTAAAGGAGGTCTCACAGAAAACACCCCGAAGCAGACCAGCTGTGTCAATAATTATAAGTCAATCCTCATGTAGACAAGCCAATTCAATATTTTGATGTAGTTTTTTTTTTTATCATGAGCTCGTGATTAAATCTCACTGAGGGGAGGAATGAACCAGCGCTGCCCTTTCATCACTGCTAGACACATGGAATGCGATGAAACGGTCGTGAGAAACTGGTTTCCTCTGTTTCTTTTGCGTTTTACAGCAGCTTGCATTTTTGTTGTACCAAATGTCAGGAATGGCAATCAAACTTTCTGATGCAGGATTGCACAGTCAGATCCTTAAAATACGAGAGCTTGTGGTCTCATGTGAAAAATGTAAATACATGTTTTGCTTCTTGACAGTTAAGATGATCTACACTCATGGCTACAAAAAAAGGCTAGTAATGTTTTGATTTTAGTCACACAGCTGGTAATTTGTTAAAATGCCCAACTATTCCAGGCAGAGAGTTCAAGGTTACAGTGTTCCCAGACTCTGTGTGCTGAAAGGTTTATGATCTGTGAGCTTTATGCCCCATGAAAGGCTTGGCAAGCATGTCATATGTGATTAATTGCAAGTCTCATGTCAATAAAACAACAAAAATGTTTCCTCTGAAAATTTCTTTTTAGAGAAAAAAGAGGACAGCGGCCTCTAGTGACTGAAAGATGATGGTGCATCAGGAGCAATGGCCATAGTTGTCCCTGCGTTTTAGACAAGGCCTGACAATAGAACAATGTGACTTTTGTTTTGACACAGAATGATAAGAATAGCATTGCAAAATAATAATTATATGAGTTGCATAACTTCAAGTGGCAGCTTTATGATGGATCGACAAAAAAAAAGGGATCTTGAAGATCTGAGATACACTCAAGCTACTTATTTAAAATGAGCTGAAACAACACAATTCTTGATTTTTTTGGAGACATATCTATTTTTCTATGTTAAATCCACTTAAATATATAAAAACTAATAAGTCAATTTAAATCCTTCATGTTGTTCAAACACAAATCTATAACCCAGCATTTTTTACAGTGTTAAGAGATGCTCACTTGCACTAAAAAGTATTTAAAATGAGCTAAAACAACACAATTCTTGAGATTTTTCTGGGACTACTTAATTGTTTTATTTTTAATCCACTTAAATATGTAAAAACTAATAAGTCAATTTAATTCCTTCATGTTGTTCCAACACAAATCAATTGTGTGGAATCCAGCAATTTTTTACAGTGTAAGAGGAATTCACTTGCACTAAAAATATTTAAAATGAGCTAAAACAACACAATTCTTGAGATTTTTCTGGGACTACTCATTTGTTTCATGTTCAATCACCTTACATTTGTAAACACTAATTAGTCAATTTAATTCCTTCATGTTTTTCAAACACAAACCGATTGTGTGGAATCAAGCAATTTTTACAGTGTAAGAGATGCTCACTTGCACTAAAAAACGTATTTAAAATGAGCTAAAACAACACAATTCCTAATTTTTGTTCAGGGACTACTCAATTGTTTTATGTTCAATCCACTTAAAATTGTAAAAACTAATTAGTTAACTTAATTCCTTCATGTTGTTTCAACACAAATCAACTGTGTGGAACCCAACACTTTTTACAGTGTAAGAGGAGCTCACTTGCACTAAAAAAGTATTTAACATGAGCCAAAATAACACAATTCTTGAGATTTTTGTGAGACTACTTAATTGTTATATGTTCAATCCATTTAAAATTGTAAAAACTCATTAATTTCTTCATGTTGTCCCCACACATATTGATTGCATGGAACTCATTTTTTTTCACAGTGTAAGAGTTCACTTGCTTTAAAAAAATATTTAAGATGAGCTGTTTTTTGTTCAATTCACTTAAATTGTTAAATTAACTTAATTGGTTTGTGTTTGGAACAACAGGAATTAATTCTGTAAACTCTGCATTCTTACAGTGTGAAAAGTAAAACTACACACACATGCACACAATTAATTTAGTGAAAATTATATTAAAATATATTACATATTGATTTATGCAATGTAGCGCAGCCTATCAAAAAAAAGCTTTTTGTTAATAAGTTCTATGATTGCAAAGCTTCTCATTATAACAAATTGCTAACACAATCTAAATAAGAGATTCACTGTGCAGTTTAATGGCTTAATTGAAAAATGGCACTGTGAGACGATGTATTATCCATTACTTATTTTTAATGCTGCTAAATGCTATCTACACACAGATATCTCTAGCAGTGTATGGGCCAAAAAGGTAATATGTCCAAGAGCAGAGTTTTATTTATATATTTATTTTTAATGAGGAGGGGGGGCATGGAAATGTTTGGAGAAAAAACTTAACCAAAAAAAAAAAAGATATTTTAATTAACAATTTATTTGAATAGATCAACAAAATTGTATAAGTAAAGCAAATAAATAAAACTAGATTCAAATAATATAATAAATATAAAATAATGACCATACAATTTAAAATAAAATGTGAATAAATTAATTATTCAACATTTGTTTAAAGAAATGCATAAACTTTCGACAAACAAACCAAAATGAGTTTCAAATAAAATGAGTTAAAGTAAATAACAATAAATGCATGGTAACACTTTAGTATTCACACTGTAAACTATAGCTGTGTATTAGCATTTTATTAAAATATTGGCTTTTTATTAGTACTTATAAAGTACATATTCCCTATGGTCATATTCTACATCCCTAATCCTACCCAATACCAAAACCCAAGTACTACCTTAATTACTATTCATAAACAGCTAATAGCTTAAAATAACGTGTCTCCAAATATATACTATGAAATTAAAATGAAACAAACATTAAAGTATAATTCAATAATATTCTGTATATATCACCCTCAGTGATTTTATTTAGGAGCTGGGTCTGTGTGTCAGTAAAAGAGCATGTTTTCTTGACAGCAGAGTGTTTGTGGCTGAAGAACAAAAGGAAGAAGGTCAGGTTACAGGCCGTATATATGACTCAGGGTATTGGCAGGCTAATTCTCCCAGGAGATCCCGGTCTTACCCCTCTGCTGCTGCCAGTAAAGCACAGTTTCAGTTTGCCAGCCATATGGAGCTGCCAGAGGGAAGAGCCTTGAGACATCCTGTAATTGTGGCAGAGCCTCAGCTGTCATCCCTTCACCCCATCATCTTATCTGGGCTCCAATGAGACAGAGCAGTGTGTCCCTCACTGAAAAAATACAAATAAAATTCTGTCAAATTAACTCATTTTTCTTGTGCAAGTTTTTCCTTTCAGTTTTTTTAAAGTCAATTTCGTGTATGGAATTAAATTGCTTAACTAAGTTATGCAAAGTAAGATTGTTAAATGTTTTTTTTTTAACACAGGTCACACAATAGTGGCAAAATAAAACATACAATACCGTCTATGAAAAAAGTAATGCAGCTCATCATTTTAATGGGACATTTGGAATGGGAATTCATATATATGGGACATTCTACCAGAAACGTACATTATTTGTCCCTGAAACAAAAACCTAAATACAATGAATAAAAAGTATTTCACCCCAAAAATTTCTTAAATGGACTGAGGGTTAATTTCTGTGAGTTGTTCTGTAAAGGACTCTTTTTTTTCTTTATTAAAAACACTTTACACTGTACAAACTTTGTCATTGCCCTTGTTCTCAGCTCAAGTGATCCTACAGTTTAATAGTTTTGTTATGCTAAAAACTGTTATTTAGATAAAATACTTCAGAAATAGCAAGTTTAAGTTGTTATCATTTAAAACATGAAATTATAAATAAATTCTACAAATAAATACTATTTTACAATTGTCTCCATGTTTCTGTCAATTCTGTCACATTTGCATCAAATTTAACATAAAATGCATCCAATACACATTAAGGGCTATGACTCGGAAGTGACATCATTTGCCAGAGAGAAGCTGACAATGATCAAGGATGTGTTCTATCATTGAATTGTATGATTTTATGCTTGTTTTTGTGTGATTTTTTTTTTTTTTGAGGACGACAAGCTTAAAATGAAAATGTATGTTTCTCATAGAATGTCATATATATTTAAAAGTCTGCTAACATGAATAACAACAACAAAAAAAGAAATATCTTACGTTCAATATAAATTAGAACAGTTCAGGAGAAAAGACTTTAGGAGAAAAGACTGCTTTTGTGTGTGTGTGTGTGTGTGTGTGTGTGTGTGTGTGTGTTATTCCATTATATGAGAAGGTCAAAAATTACAAATGATAAAAAAAGATTGCTATCCCTATTTGTAGATCTGCACAATTTGGCCCCTTTTATTTTATCTTATTATTTTACTAAAACTCTCAATTAAGATGATCTGAGAATAAATATTAGTCAGTTTGCCTTTTTAGTTGTCTTATGTTCACTCCAAATGGCTACAGAAGAGTTCAATTTAAGATTGTACTTGTAACGATAAGAACTATTATCTAATAAATAAATACTAGTGTCTAATAAATGAATATCTAATGAATAACAACTGATATCTAATGAAGTACTAAAATGAATATGTACTATTACCTAAATAATAAGAAATAATGAATAAGAACTATATATATATATATATATATATATATATATATATATATATATATATATATATATATATTGAACTCTTGTCGGACAACATCTCCAGGACGCTTCGTTCTGTCTGACTAGTAAGTCAAAATTTACAAAATTCACATTTTAGCCATATAGACTCTTGCTCGTCCCACTTAAATCACAGTAATGCATATCGGGCTAACCCCATAGAGACTGTGTCTGTTCCTCGTATTTTTAAATCAAGAAATAAACGTACTGTGTGCTCTAGAAAAATCTATTAAGAATCAAACCAGAAAAAACGCTAAAAACTGAAAGTACAATTTTCATGAAGCTCGGTCTCCTAAACATCAGGTCACTAGCACCTAAAGCACTTATCATTAATGAAATAATAACAGATAACAATCTTAATGCACTCTGTCTCACTGAAACTTGGTTGAAACAAAATGACTATATTAGTTTAAATGAAGCTCGTCAAACTGGTCGTGGTGGTGGAGTTGCATCAATCTTTAGTGATATTCTTAATGTTAATCAGAGAAACAGACTTAGTTTAACTCTTCTGAAGTATTAGCGCTCAATGTTATGCTTCCGGACATTATGCAAAAACCTATGTTATATCCCACTTTAATCACCATATATAGACCCCCAGGACCCTATGTCAATTTTCTAAAAGAGTTTTCTGATTTTATTTCTGACTTACTAGTTAAAACTGATAAATTACTAATTGTAGGAGACTTTAACATCCACATAGATGACGCTAACGACACATTAGGGCTCGCGTTTATGGATTTAATACACTCACTTGGGATAAAGCAAAACATTGTTGGTCCAACCCATTGCTTAAAGCAGACATTAAATCTAATTCTGTCTTATGGAATTGAGGTCATTGATGTAGACATTATACCACAAAGTGATGATATTACAGACCACTACCTCTTACTATATAAGCTGTGTTTATCTGAAATTAGCAGATCTGCACCGATATACTGCCCCGGCTGGTAGAACTATTGTTCCATCCACCAAAGATGAATTTATAAATAACTTACCTGATCTTTCTCTATTTCGAAATGCACCCGCAAACGCAAATGACCTTGATGTAGTAACCAGCAGTATGGATGCCATCTTTACTAGCACTCTAAATACCGTGGCACCCATCAAACTAAAAAAGGCTGGAGAGAATAAAACTACACCATGGTATAATAGTCATAATCGCGCTCTCAAAACAGCAACCCGTGCCCTGGAACGTAAATGGAAAAAAAACTAATTTAGAAGTTTTTAGAATTGCATACAAAGACAGTATGTCCAGCTATAGGAGGGCTTTAAAATCTGCCAGGGCTGAGCACCTCCGCAAACTGATAGAAAATAATCATAACAATCCTAGATTCTTATTTAACACCATCGCTAAATTAACAAATAATCGGTCATCTTTGGAACAAAACGTTCCACCGCAAATTAGTAGTGATGACTTCATGAATTTTTTCAGTGATAAAATAGAAGGCTTTAGACAGAAAATAAAAGATGTTAAACTTTCTGCACCGCCTTATACTTCAGATCCAGTAATTGTTACACTGAATCAAAATAACCTACAGTGCTTTAAAATCATAGAACAGGAAGAGCTAGATAAAATTATAAATAGCTCTAAACCAGCTACGTGTGTGTTGGACTCAATTCCTGAAAGAATTGCTACCTGTTATAGGAGAACCTCTTCTTAATGTTATCAACTCTTCTTTATCTTTAGGCCATGTTCCAAATCCTTACAAGTTAGCTGTTATTAAACCTATTATTAAGAAACCACAACTGGACCCCAGCAACTTAGCTAATTATAGGCTCAAATCTTCCATTTATATCTAAAATACTATAAAAAGTTGTTTCTGCTCAATTATGCTCCTTTCTGCAGACCAACAATGTTTTTGAAGTGTTTCAGTCAGGTTTCAGAGCTCATCACAGTACAGAAACTGCATTAGTGAAAATAACCAACGATTTACTCTTAGCTGCTGACCAAGGGTGCATCTCGCTATTAGTTCTACTCGATCTTAGTGCTCATAAATCTCATAAATCGCTTAAATTCTACAGGTGTCCAGGGACAGGCTCTACAATGGTTTAAGTCATACTTATTTGACCGTTACCAGTTTGTGAATATTAATGGACAGCCTTCACAAATCAGCCCAGTAAAGTATGGGGTGCCTCAAGGATCAGTTTTAGACCCTTTGGTGTTTACAATGTATATGCTACCTCTGGGAGACATTATTAGAAGACATGGGATCAGCTTTCACTGCTATGCAGATGATACTCAATTATATATTTCAACTTAACCTGACGAGACGTCTAAACTGTCCAAGCTAACTGAGTGTATTAAAGATGTTAAAGACTGGATGACCAACAATTATCTTCTCTTAAACTCAGACAAAACAGAATTATTACTTATTGTAAGTGAGACTGATTCCTGTCATGCTCCAGGCAAAGACAAGTCTTTGCTAAGGTCCAGCTTCCAGCCTCCGGTGCCTTGACTGCAGCTCTGCCCAAGACGTTTGGCCGGTGGAGAATGGTCGTGCCCAACTGAGTCTGGTTTCTCTCGAGGTTTTTTAATTCTTCACTTTTGCCAGTAGGTAAAGTTTTTTCCTTGCTGCTGTCACCATTGGCTTGCATGGTTCGGGACCTGTAGAGCTGTGCATCGATGGATTTGCTCTTCAGTGTTTGCACTCTCAGTAGTGATTATTAAACCACACTGAACTGATACAATCCAATAAGTACTAGTATCTAATGAATAAGTAATACACTGTAAAAAAAAATATATGTGATCAATTAGTCCTGACAGCATATGTTTTTAGTTCATTGTAACTTATTTAACTAAGTTAGTCATGCTCTAACTTAATTGGATGTTACACAAGCTGTTTAAGTCAGTTTAATAATATAAGTTCAATAGACTCATAAGTCTATGAACTAGTGTCTAAAATAGGTGCTAGTAACACTAGATTAGATACTTGTGCGGTTTATTTATTAACCGACACCCTCTGCTTTTATTTTTGAAAAACAAAGTATGAAGTGGGACCTTTGCTCACGTTGTCGTGTGATTTTTCCACCGGCAGATGTCGCCGCACATTATCGATGAAAATCGTTTTATGCTCATGCCAAAGATTTTAGATGCCAGCCCCAAATAAGGCGATCATCCTGCGAAATTATTATTATTATTATTATTATTATTATTTTTAAATAACCACAGACCCTATCTTGCGGTCCCTGTTTACTTATGGTAACGAATTGTTTTTTTTTATTGATTGTTCATAACAATTTTCATAGTTGTTCACAACAAAGACTATTTCAGAATTTTATTCATCATAAAATAAAAGTTTTCTTTTTATAGATTTTGTAATTACAAAAGTCAAAATGTCTTATAGTGTATTGATGTTGAAAACTGTTTGTTATTTACGTGCTAAAATGACTCGAAGGCAGCAGATCATGTAAGAGTAGCGTTATACTTCACACAACTGTGTGTTCCATGATGAAAACTGACATCTGATAGAAGAACATTTACAATTCAGACGGGTGCTCTGTTCGCTTAAAGAAGAGCCCCGTGGACCAGTTTTCTCTCCGTACATTCAGTTCTTTACCATGGCAAAGCAAAACAAACAACTGACCGCAGATCAGCGAGCGAGTCACATGCGTTAAACATCAGCGCGCGCGGCAAAGTCTGAAATGACATCATTCAAGCCAACGCGGATAGCGGTGTCTCTTCACATGCCTGATCACAATTCTAAACATCTAGGCAAAATAGGTATTTTAGAATTTCATATGTCCAACGCGGCGTTTTAAACAAACAAAATAATACGTATAGGTTCCGATGAACCACTTGGCTACATATCCCGCTTGTCATTCTGGGTTTTATTAGGTTGTCTCTCAGTATTTACGTTCTTTATGAGCACGTTTTTGACTCATACTATGGCGAAGACGTTGTTATGAATATTAATTTACTCTCACCGCCTCTTCTTCGGAACATATGATACATCCTGTCATGTGCCTATTTAATATTCATGACCCACTTACCAAGGTCTGCTTTAACTGGAAGAACGGCACGGTGCGTCGTCTAATATTCATGAGCGTAGCCTTCACCGTAGTAGGAGAGGCGTCTGACGCGAGGTCCTCAGGCGCTCAGTGTGCGCCTCCCTTTGTGCCTCTACACTCAAGATGGCTCCCGTTTTAGAGAAGAAGCTACTGGGCGCAGTCGGGACAGGCGACACTATGGAAAACAGCAACGAGGATGATGAAGGACAAAACCTCTGGTACGCACGAATCCTCACAGTGTCCATTAGAGCAGCTGGTTTTGCAAGGAAGTTGTTTATTTGACAGTGTGATGTGCTGCTTTGTCACCAGCCGGGTGCTGCCCAGTTCAGACGCCGGTCCCGGATGAGCTCCAACATACTTCACATAAACTTGTACTAAAGTGTGTGTCGGGCTGGGTTAGACATTAGGAGTCGGCTACATAATAAAGAAAGTCTCCTGAAGCGTTTGGACCCAGATTATCTTGATTTGTTAGCTCATGTCATTCTCACTGATGACTGTTGTGAGCTGTTGGTTAATATTTTGTTAAAACTCAACGGTTTACATGTTCTGTAGTGGTCAATTGGTTTCTCGACGAGGCTTTGAATCGTTGACTGTGTGTGTAAATATGCAGGTTTTATTTAGTTTTTATGATAAGTGTCAAGATGCTCGCTCTTGATCCCTGATGTGATCTAACGGTTGATTGACATTCATCTCTTTAGTGAACGTTTCCTTTTGCTAGCAGAATTTTTGTGGATGCTTTGGTAACATTTTATTACTTAGTTTTGACGGTAAACAACTGCAACTGTCCTCACAACTATCTGTTATCCCATTAAAGTCTGTTTACTGGTGTCATGAATGTCGAGTGATTTGTCATTTGTTGTTGTGTCTTTCAGGTCTTCAATCCTCAGCGAAGTTTCCACACGCTCAAGCTCTAAGTTGCCTTCTGGGAAAAATGTATTGCTTTTTGGTATGTATACCCTTTACTAAGGGTTGTTCTTAGTCAAGATTCATCGTTTATTAAGTGTGAATAACTTCTGTGTTCAATGTTTACGATTTCTTGTGAATGTGTGTGTAACGAGTAGGAAATTTATTTGTGTGAAGGAAAGTGATGTTAAGGGATTAATCACCCAAAACTGAACATTCAGCCATCATCTTCTTACTGTTGTGTTATTGCTAACCTGTGAATTTCTTTTGCTGAACACAAATTAATATATATGTAAATGTCTGCTAACCAGAACAACAACCAAAAAAAAAAAAGAAACATCTTACGTTCAATATAAATTAGAATGGTTCAGAATGAAAGAGTAAGAAAATTGTGCCAGAATTGTATTTTTTTGTGTTTGAGATCTCTTTATACTTGATTATCCCTTTGACTTGTGTGTGTAAAGCTGGAATAATTTGCTTTTTAATGACCAACAAGTATATAATATGTTGCGTGAAATGATTTTTTGGTGATGTTTTTAGGGGAGGATGGGTCAGGAAAGACTACACTTATGTCAAAACTCCAAGGAGCCGAGCACAATAAGAAAGGTAGAGGGCTGGAATACTTGTACCTAAACGTCCAAGATGAAGACATAGATGGTAAGTGCTTTTAAAGCAGATAATATAATAACAATAATAAATAATTATTATACATAATGCCAAACTACAACTGTCATTAGTTGTCATAGCTGTGATTATTTGATAATCTTGTTTATGTTAAATTTAGGGATGCACCGATCTTGATACTTGGTCTGGATATCGGTTTGATACCGTATAATTTTGCTGGATCGGGTATCAGCCAGCTGGTACCAATCCAAATCCAATTTTGCATGTGCGCTATATTCGGTGTAATTTATAAGCCAACAAAAGCCACGAAGGTAACCTATTATAAGGCACCATAAAGTTGTCATGTAGGCTACTATATCCCAAATGTTCTGAAGCCATCCTATAGTTTAATGTAAAGTACAGATGAATATTCAAGTGATTAAATTCATGTTCAGTTCAGCGCTTCCCGCCACTGTGCCTGTCAATCATTCTCCATTCATTCACAATTTAAACTGCGTGTCGCATTTGACAACAGGAAAAACTTTCTCCAAGACTATTTGTTCCTGTTAATATTAGTAATCAGTGGAGAAATGGATTTAGTTTAGCATAAAATGGCTTCATTTTGACCAGCAACATGGAGATCATTGCTTTTTCTAAATCATGTTGCGCTGTGTCTATTAGATCGGCAGATTGCATTCAAAGCACTGGAGTAGAGAGGGTTATTACCTGCTCTTCACACACAAAGTAGGCCTACCTGAAACTTTAAATGAAAAAAGGCTAAATAATACATTGTACAGATCCTCAACACATTGATTTCTCCCCTTTGTGCTGCTGTTTTAGAAGTGTCCACAGATACCGGAGGGCTCCGCTCCGTAAGATTATCCTCTCATCTTTCCAACTGAGTTTATTCTTCAGAGTGGATTACTTTAAGTGGTCCGAATAGTTTGTAAAGACTGGCTCATTGTGGTCAAAGTAGTTGATAAGATTAATAAAAGTAAAACTAGCGGCCTGGCACAAATGAATTGTCATAACAGAAAATTAATCAGCGTAATATAAGCTACTCTGAAACTGTGAAGATTTCACTGTCATTTTAACATTTTATTTAACAGACCAATGTCCGTTTGTGTGCTGAAGCATAAGCAGACCTTGTTTTGAACTTCACCTTAAATATTCTTTTTTTATTTTGTAGATAACTGACCAACAAAAATACATACCAACAAATTATACAGAACGAAATTCTTTTCAAAAAGATAATTTTTCAGACAAAAAAAAAATAAAAATAATTCAGACATTCTTTCAGTTTCTCCGTCTCACTCGCGGCGAGTTTAGGTGAGGGAATTTGTATTAAGTAAAACTGGCCTCAAACAATTTAGTTTAGTCTGCTTCAAACCTGCAGGAAAATATCAGGCTTTGCTAAGAGGCTGATTATTTTACCAACCATTAGTGTCAATAGTGATAGCCTATTAGAGATTTCATATACAGAGATGTCATATACAGCAGGCCTATAGGTCTGTTATTTTTACTAAAGAAGATATATTATTTGAGTTTATTATCAGAACTATAGAAACTGTATTATGTTAATTAAAAAAATGTCTAATAAAAAAACGGCACAGTAAGAGATCTGTATCGGTCGATACTCAGATTTTTGGTATCGAGATTCAATCGGTTCCAAAAAAAATGGTATCGGTGCATCCCTAGTTAAATTTAAATATTTGCTCTGAATTTGAAATGTATTTATATGATGATTTGTAAACAATTTGAATCAGTTTTTCTTAGTTTTATAATTTTACAATAAACTCTTCCAGATTTGACTCGCTGTAGTGTCTGGATCCTGGATGGTGATCTGTATCACAAAGGCTTGCTAAAGTTTGCAGTGACCGCAGAGTCGCTGAAGGACAGTCTGGCCGTTTTTGTAGTGGACATGTCGCGTCCGTGGACCATTATGGAGTCGTTGCAGAAATGGACGAGTGTGCTGCGCGAACATGTGGACAAACTGAGAATCCCACCCGAGGAGATGAGAGAGTTGGAGCAAAGAAGTGAGTGCTATTTTAATTTTAAACACCTTACTGTTACTCATTCAGATTTGAGCATGATTTATAGTTGATGGCATGTTTGTCATCCATCTTTCTGCTGGACATATTAATCAAGTGTTCAAGATAAGTATTTATTGTATAGCTGAGCTAGAGGATATTTTGTTGCCACAATACTATGTGTTAAGTTGTCAAATTAGCTTCTTGTGTGGTGAGAATTGGTCTTCTTTTGGTGTGTTTAGCAGGCAAAGACTACAGAATACACAAGACATGTCACTCATTTAGTTTTAATTGGGGAAAAGTGTAAAAGTCCATATGTTGAATAAAGCCCGCCTTCTAGTACTGGAGCCAATCATCAATCACTATAGACTGAGGATTCTCCAGGGGAGTGGCTCAGATCAGACCAGTGTTTTTACGACAGTTCCTGCAGTTGTTATGCACCCTATTTAGGGCTAAGGTCTAGATGGAATACAGCTGTAGATACTCTAATCAATATAGCACAATTTTTGTGACACTGTACAACAATAAATAATATTTTTACATTACTGTGAGGGTAGGGGTAGTGGTTAAAAAATACAATTAATGTATAATTTAAAAAAATATTATAACTAATTCTTGTTACCTTCCGGCCGCAGCTGTATCCCTTCTAGCAACAACCAGCAAGCGCACTGAAATCTGAGCGAATACTTACTTCACACACATGAGAAATGTATTAATGTAAAGCTTGAAATCTCTTATTTTAAATGAACCAACTGCTCTTGAAAAGAAATGTTCTTTGGTTTTGTAATTTGTATGAAAAGAACAAGAGGTACAGTCTATCCCCTCAAACTTGTAAACAAAGGTCACTTAGATTTTTTGGGGGGAAATTTTCCATCAAGACCAAGTTGGGAATTACTTCACAAGATCAGCGGGATTGGACGAGGCATTATTCAGAGGATGATAATGTGCTACATGTAAACATAAACAGCCATGAATGAGGTTGGTGTCGTGATCTCGTTCTAGTGCACATGTGCGTTAGATTGGGCAAACTAAAAAAATGCAGATTTTGTTTGATTCGGACGTTTAGAAATGTAACTTAAGAAACAGTTGTTGTTTAATTCTATTAGTGATTCCAAATATGCAATTCAATCGTAAGCTCGGCAAACAGTTTTGGAGAATATGATGTTTCCCCATTCAAACAGTGTGCCCGAGAGGCATTTCAAAGATGGCAGATCAGAGTGAAATTACTTGCCTTGAAGGGACTTTGGTTTAGGTATGTAAATTTGACGAATCAGCAGCAGATGATGATACTGCTATGTTTACATATTCACTTGGAGAGAAACCAAATTAGTTAAGAGTACAGCAAGTGAAAGATTGTGCTGAAAGTCATGCAACAGTAATAAATGCATTAATTCCTCCTAATGCAGCAGGGGTGGAGGAGGTTAAGGTTTTTGTTATTTTTATGTTATGTTTCATAGGGAATGATATATATATATATATATATATATATATATATATATATATATATATATATATATATATATATATATATATATATATATATATATATATATATATATATATATATATATATATATATATATATATATATATTAAGTTTGTTGTTGTGAACTAATTGGATGTAGTTAGTTATCCTAATATATCATGTTCTTTTTTAAAAAATATGTTGTTTTGTTATTGAGTTATAATACAATCTTGTGTAAGCAGGATCTACTGCACTGCAGGATGGTTTAATGACTGTTATGAAACACTGTTTGTGCCTTGAATTTGCATGACCCATGCTGTTCAGAGAATCCGAGATCTCAAATGCTGCCTTAGACAGAAATGCTGTTTATAATTAATATCAGCCATTTGCTAAGAATCATCATGATTAAAAAAAAACTTTGGGGTGATGGGCTACAAAAGGGCCTCATTCTTTTTTTTTTTTTATTCTTTTTTTTTGATGTGACCAACCGCCAGTGCTGCATTTAGTTCATCCAAAACACATTAAAACTTTAAAATCACATTAAAACTGAATCAGTGTTTTTAGTAAAGCGGTATGTTAAGCTTCCACTGTCTTTTTTGATCATTGCATCCTTGCTGAAATGAAGTATTAATTTCTTTAAACAAAACAGAATTGTGCTCCCTGTTCAACTCTTTAGGTGAGCCTTTCTGACTTCAAAAGTTTAACCTTCAAAAGTTTGTTTTTAACTTTTTTTATTTAAACTGATGGTTTAAATAAAGGCTTAGTTCACCCATTTTTCATTAATTATTTTTTGGTGAACTGACCTTTTCAGTGCTTTATCCAAGCTTTTGTGCCAAGGCATTTGATAGCCATTGTTGACTATATGAGCACTCCACTGTTGTACCAGGTGTGTCTTCAGTAATTTGGGATGTTTAAGTGGTGTGATGTTAGCATCAGAGGGTTTAGACGTGAAGTGAGAGGCTATTTCTGAGGATAAGTGTTTGTGCATGTGCCCTATAAATGGCTGTGAGAGCAGAATGGGGAAGTGGTTTGGCAGTGGTATTGTTTTTAACTTCTGTATGGAATCTAAAGCCCAGTGGTTTTATCTGGAAGCACTAATGTGTGTTTGTGTGAATATATTTATGTATATATGCTGCTTTTTGTGTGAAATGCATACAAATTACTGTTATTATATTAATTTTTATTCCTTTGATTTCTTCTGTGTCTCATGGTGGGTTCAAAGAAATGTTCTCTAAGAATATGAGCATGGGGAGAGTGTTTAGTATTGGCTGTGTGAAACTAGCATGTTTTACTACTGGTAACGTGGAACAATATTGAAAGTCTTGTATTGTTTCAAAGGGGAAACTTATTTGTGCAGTCTGTATAACTGCAGTCACCATATCAAAAAACTAAAGAAAACTATACCTTGAAGTAGGGCTCCACAATATATCGTTTCAGCATCTGTATCGCAATAGTCACATCGCAGGATATGCAGTGTTGAGTGGGGATTATAGTTGACCAGAATCCACAGGTCTAAATGCATGAGATTTGTGGAGACGCTGCAGAATTTGACCCTAATAGTGTTTTAAGGTCTGTGACTGTGTTTAAATCATTTTAATAGCGCATAAAGTTTAATAAAAATAAATTTTATTGAATTATTTATATGATGAAGATTATGCAATGTTATTTTGTTTTATTATTCAATTTCTGTGCCTGAATACTGTTCCACTCTCTCCAGAAAACCATGAAGCACTGTTTGTTTCACTTTAAGATTTGTTCCATTGTGTTTATGACTGTAGTTTATTATATGCTTATAATAAATTACGTGAAAAATATTTATAGTTGGGCAGCAAGGTGGCGTAATGGGTAGCATGATCACCTCACAGCAACACAGTGTATGTGTGTGAATAAGTGTGTATGAATGTTTCACTGGGACAGTCTGCGGCTGGAAGGGCATCCGCTGTGCCCCCAGATTAATAAAGGGACTAAGCCGACATGAAAATAAATGAATGGATGAATATTTATAGTTCACTCCTCTACAAAATCATCCCAGTCAGTCTAAATTAAAGACTTTTTAAATAGAGCCATCCAAGTCATCTGGCGAAAATGTATTTGTATTGCAATGTATATCGCAGAGAGAGAAAAAATATCGCAATGTCAAATTCTCAGTATCGTAGGCCCTACCTTGAAGTGTTGAGTAATTATTCTTGCAATATTTGCAGTTTGTAGTGTACATCTACATCTCATATATATATATATATATATATAATGACAGTAAAGAAACACATTTAAGTGTGGTCAAGCAAGCGGTTGTCTTGCTATCAGACTGCTATACGTTTGCATGTGCTAAATTTCATCAGTTCGTTTTGATTTAAGAAAACAGGTTTAAAATATTGAGTTATTTATTATGACATAAATTGTGCATGCTTATTGGCCCTACATACTGTAGCTCTATGATTCAGTTATTTGTAGGGCTACACGGTATTGGAAAAATCTAACATTGCAAAATTAGTTTTTCATCCTGTGATATGTATTGTGATGGGAATACAATTTCACTAGATTTGTTGAATAACTATTTGGACAGAATTTATAATTTTTAGATTAATTGGGATGATTCTGTAGGAGAGTGTATGCATAAAATGTAAGAAACAATCTACAGGCAAAGATAAATTCAATAGAGAAAAAGATACAAATTAAATAAACAGCATTTTATTGTTTTCTGAGTCGTCCAACTGTATTCAGTAGTTGAATAATCAAAAGTAAAATAATACTGCATATTCTTCATTTTATAAACAATCCAATAAAATTAATCGTTATAGATTTGTCAAAGTTACAAATGGTACAATTTCTTATGCCTGAATACCCTCACAGTCTTCAAAAAACACTTGCTAAATGATGATTTATAATCTAGACTCAACATTGCGTATAGTCGGGATGTGACTATCGCGCATGATCATGTTGCTATATCAGTGCTGAAACGAAATCTTGTGCTGCGCTAGTGTCTAAATGAGCTAATGTTCAATAAGTGAAGTTTAATGCACAATGATAACAGTGTAGCAAGCACATGGCTTGTATGTTGCATTTTGAATTAAAATATTTTATTAGGCTGTTTGGATTGTTAGTAAAGTGGATTGTTTATGCTATTCTGGTGGTTTGTTACGCTAGTCACTTATGAAATTTCCATTTAGACATTGAGATTAGTCATGGCGCACAGGTCTAGTGTAAATTTGTCTAAACCGACTCGGCTTTGTAAAACTGACCCACCCAGAAAAAGGGCAGTCGCTGCTTTAAGCAACGTTGAGATTAAGAAGCACAAGCAGTTTCTTCTCACTCCTCATGTTATTCTGGACTCAGTGATGTCAGCGCTGGTGGGAAGGACAGTTCAGCCTCTCTTACAAGCCATTGCATCATGGTCTTCTCAGCGAGACGTTCCTGACATTTCACTCGTGGTTCTAAACAGGACATGAGCACAGCGGCCAAGCATATCTCAAACCACTGTGCTGAAACATATTCTCACAGCTCTTAGTCAGCTCACACATTGACTCAACGTTTATTTTACAATGTACAGACATCTGGATGCACTTAATGTATTGGTATTTAAAGTTATTGTTCTTTGACATCAGGCTTTTTAGATGTACGTGGCTTTCATGGGAGTTGAATGCCTATAAATGCAGACTGTGTATATTGTTGACTGTCCCCACCCTTGTTTGTGGAAGCTGGTCAAAGTCGACACGGGAAAGTGATTGTAAACTAGGACTTTATTTGAATGAGGAGATTAAAGTAGGCCATATATTGTTTAGGAAAGCTAGTGGATCTAGATCAAAATCTGTAACGACATATTACCATTGACTGTCTAGTTAAAAACAGGCTGATCGAGTTATTTCAAATATGTTCACTATGTTTTTCAGCCTGAGTTTGTTATGAGAACCTCTGAGGGAACATGAGGCAGGAGAAACGAAGCTATTATTTTAAATTCTCTGAAGATGGGGCCTTGTGATATTCAGCTCTTGCCTATTGGCTGTTATCATTTAAGAAGCACTGCGTGGTGAACATCGGTTTGCCTTCTGGAAATAATTAAACTTTCCTAATGGACTCTTTGTTGAGAACAACACGGTAGCTTATTGGTTTGCTTGAAATGCACCAGATTATCTTGATCTCTGGCTCCTGTGGAAACATGTATACCCTTCACTTCACAGGGTGTGGGTAATTGACTGTGACATAACCAGTTAATGGAGAGTTTCAGAAGCGATGACTGTTCCAGTTTTTACACTGTGTCGTTCTGATATGCTTGGTGTGCAACATACATTATTATGGATACACAACTGTTTATTTATTTAAAAAAAGAAACATTTTGCTGAGCAGAATTTTAAAATTTATTATTTATTCCTAATAATTATTAAATACTCGTAATTAGTTATTCCTGCAGTTGTTCCTTTAATAGTACGCTAAAGGAAGCAGTGCTGCTTTTCTGGTTTCTGGGTCATCTGGAGCTGCATTCTTAAGGTTCCTGAGGAAGTTCCCCTTCCCTCCCTCTCTCCCCTGAGCACCTCCTGAATTCACCGCTGAATAAAGAGCATTCCAGCCACTCATTTCTGCATATCACCACCACTGTGCCCTCTCCATTTACTCCAATTTATCAGTTCAGCAGATAAAGATCCTGCTTTTGGTTTCTGTTTGGGGTCCTGTTGAAGTACTGTGTGAGCATAAGGGTTTGGGTGAGGGTCAGTCTATTGAGAAGGTGCTTTTAGATAATAAACTGTTGGGTTGAAAAGTGGTGAAGATCATCCTTGCCTAATGCCTATTCCAAAATTAATTTCTGTAATGATGATCTTTTTTGATATGTTGTTTGGGTCTTATGTAACCTTGGAATGGAATGTCCTATTTCTCAGACCATTATGTAAATGTGTTTCATTTGTTGAAGTAGGGTATTTAGAACTGTATTTTGACTTATAACCATCCCCAAGTTTTTATAATGTCAAGATTTTCATTCATTTTAAATAGGATGTCAAAATAATTGTTTCTTGGGTGCACCACGATGCAGACGCGGACAATTCGGTATCTGTTCAGTAAAAATCATAACCGGTTATTATGTACTGACGTCATTTATCTCATATGCGCTATGTCGTCGTAGCTTACTATGGCGAGGGAGGCGAGCGTGAGTATTTAATATGCTCCAACTTCTTAAAAATGCAGAAACTGTGCACAATTTCACTGCGTGTGTGTTTGCTGGATC
Source organism: Danio aesculapii (assembly GCF_903798145.1). NCBI lineage: Eukaryota > Metazoa > Chordata > Actinopteri > Cypriniformes > Danionidae > Danio > Danio aesculapii. Next base: position 43,548,181 of record NC_079441.1, on the reverse strand, counting down.
AGTATTTCACTGACACTTGCTGCAGAAGCCCCTATTTCACTGCGATTGACAGAATGAAAGTGAACTCCATTTCTCTCTTACTGTGGCCTATTTGACCTGCTGGCGTGACTTTTCCTCTCCTTTCGGCTGTTACACCGATACTTCTGGATAGAAACACGAGCGCATGTCTGCAGTTTTCTCCACCGTGTCTATCATTGATCAGCTGTGATCGCCGCTGTTGTTTATCAGTGTCACTCATCTGTGAAGAGTGCAGCATGCTAGAGCCAATCGCAGCCCTTTTTGTTGAGCGTGTGATCAATCAAAGGGGTGTAAGAGAACTTTGTAGACAAGGATCAGAAAGCGAGCGGGATATTTAAATTTATATTTGTTTATATTATTTGCTATAAATGCTTGTGTTGTTTAAAGGTACAGTTTATATATCTGACTGTTTTAAATGACAAAATATATTTATACATTTTAATACAAGAATTGCTGCTGTGAAGAAAAAATAAAACCATGTATGGAAAGCATCGTTGATGCACAGAGAAATCGAATTGAACCAAATTGATGGCATGATAATCGTAACCGAAGCGTGAGACCAGTGTAGGTTCACAGCTCTAATTTCAAACATAAAACGTATGTATTTTTGAATTTTTATGTGACTTATAAAATTTAAGGCAAGATAATTGTTGAATATTTTGTTAAAAATGAATATTCTCTTGTATAGCAAGTTACATGCAGGGTTGCACATTTCCTCTGTTAGATAGAAAAAGACATTAAAGTGTGAGTTAAAAATAATAAACAATATTCAGAGACTGAATAGCTCTCAGAAATTTGATTGTGTATATTCTTTACCACAACTGTTCACACATAGTTTTGCTAATTTTCTCTCTAAAGTTGTCTAAATGCTAGGCCTGTACAATATATCATTTCAGCATCGATATCACAGTGTGATCATTAGCAATAGTCACCTTGCAGGATATGCAATGTTGTTTTTTGTATCATTACTTATCATTTTAACGTGTTTTTGATGCCTGTGATCGTATAATGGTTTTAAAAACATTCAGGTATAAGAAATTGTACTATTTGTGACCTTAACTAGGATTCATTTTATTGAATTATTTTTATTTTTATCATTCAGTTACTGTACTTGAATACTGTTAGACTTGGGAAACGATATAACACTTTATTTCAATAGTATCTTTTTCTTGATTTGTATTTATAGATAGTTATACACACAACACATGCAAATTCAGAAATGCACTGCAAATGGCACAGACCACAATGAAAATGTGTTTGGGGGACCCTAAAAAGTTTATAGATTGTTTATTAGATTATATGGCGATGCATTCCCACTGCAGAATCATCCCAGTCCATCTAACATTATAAATTCATTCCAAATAAAGATATTAAGTCATATGGTGAAATGGCAAAATAAAACAATATCGCAATGTTAGATTTTTCCAATATCGTGCAGTTCACTAAATGAATCAGTTTATCATGATCATTGAATTTAGGCTTTTATTTACATCTAAATGTTGATTAGTGCATACAGCAAGAACAAACCTCATTGTTTTGTCTGTCAAGCACAGTTGACCACGGATATTTGAAAGCAGCAGGTATATTGATTTTATTTATGTACTTTTACCTCTTAAGGAGCGAATACATTTCTGTTATTACTTAGAAGCTGACGTTGAATTGAAACTTTTACTGGTCCAACCTTTACATTGAGTCAATTAAAGAAATTAAGAGACTCATTCTGATGCGTGCATTGTTGTGATTTTCAATTCAAAATATTGCATAAGAAAATGTGTATGCTTATTGCTTTGCAAATGTATCTCTGCATGATCTGTAGCTTTGCTTACTAAAAAGCTGGTAATTGTTGAAATTGTTGCAAACTAGTTGGTAGAAATGTCAATGTAATATAAACAGTGATGTATAATTCAGTGGCTTTGATGCTTCTGTTATTGTTGTAAACTGAATGCTGCAGCTGCCACTGTTTACTGTAAATGAGAAAGTCAAATTTTTGTCCCTGTTCTGTTCCCTTCAGTGGTGAAAGCCTTCCAGGAGTATGTAGAGCCAGAAGAAGCCACACCAGGCTCACCTCAGAGACGAGCTCCAGCAGCCGCAGGAGAAGATGAGAGTGTGCTGCTGCCCTTAGCAGATAACGTCCTCACACACAACCTGGGCATTCCCATGCTCATCGTTTGCACAAAGGTAACTGGAAGTCTTAAAATCATTATACCAGCCAAGTTGGATGCTTCTGTATGAGTCTGATCTAATTTGAGTTCAGTGTAGTAACGCCTGGTTTCCAGTAAACTGGTACTACTGAACGGGTCACTCTGATCAAGCTTGCCTTTTTTTTTTTTTTCCAACAGTATCTTTATTTGGTGGGCATGGTGAAGAAAGTTTGCAACTAATGTTTTTAATTGATTAAAGAAGAAAGCTGTACAGGCCATTCAAATATTCACATAACAATCTGTGGTTGTGTTTGTTTTTGCTGGCAGGATTTTCTAATATAGCTGAATAACCCACACATAAATTAAGCATTTGAATAGGGCAAGAATTACAGAGATTTATTCAGAGATTAGAGATTTTTACAGATAACAAATTCAACCCTTTTTCTGGCTTTGCTACATGCATATTGGAAACTGGCCTTATCAGTCTTATCAGTGTAGTGTTTATATTCTGTTGAAAACATGACTTAACTGTGAAATAAACCGAGGTCACTGTCATAAATAGTGATGAGTCTTAATTTAGGCTTGTGCAAGGGTAATTTAGAAAAGTAAAGAAATCGAACCCCAAATTGTTTGAAAAGTATTGCATGTCATCATTGTCGTGTGTATCAGTAGTGGGAATTTGAGTGTATATTTTGAGTTGTTTTGCTTCGTGTTTGGGGAATGGGTGTGTTGTTTCTGATCATCATGTAGTGTCTTTAACTGGATGAAAAGCTCTCTTTATGGAGTCTCTCAGTAGCCTGCAGGGTCAGAGCTGCAGACTCACCATGCCCCCCTCACATGCTCTCAGATCAGAACACTCTCAATGATCGCTTCTATTGTTAGACTCCCTCCAGCTCAGAGTGCATGAAAGACAACCCTTTTTAAATTAGGTAGTTTAAGTCAGAGTAAAAAATTCACCCTTTGTTCAGCATGAGGCAAAGTGATCAAACGGCCCCACCCTGGGATAGAGGAGAATAGATCCTGATTGAATTTCACAACACAGTTACAGTTTACTTTAAAGAACAAAATTCGCTCTTATTAATATGCATTAGACTTCCCATTACTGATCTGTTGACAACAGCCTTTTACTGACCTGCTAAAGAGCTTTAAAGGGATAACTCTCCCAAAAAATGTAAATCCCATCACAACTGGTTTTAAGATATAGTTTGGTTTATCCACTCACAAATATGCATTACTAATGGCACAGTTTGGACAGTTTCCACTGTCAAAACGTACCAATAAGCAGAATGACGAAATTACTTTCTAACAAGAGGTTACACGTACTGGTGAAGATTAAAGACACAGATGAGAGGTTTGCACTGACTGTGCTATATGTTGTGTGTTGTTTTTGAACCCAAATAAGGACTAAATGTGTGCTGTGTAGTTTTTCTGTAATTGGTAACATATCGGAGTGTTTAAACAATATCTGTCTGAGGGCTGGGACACACCAAGCTGACGTCAAACAATTAGTGCAGAGAAAAGAAAAAAAACAACTGTTGTCGGCTCAAGTGTGGTTCTGTCTGGACCAAAAAGCTGCACATGAATATCAATCAATCAAACTTTAATTTTATAGCGCCTTATTACAACCAGGAGGCTGCCCAAAGTGTTTTACAGTGATAAAAACAAAATTAAACATTAATGGTAAGAACACAAGTGTCAGTAAAACAGCATTTTGTTCTACCAAATATCAAAAGCAAGTCTAAATAAATAGTTTTATTAATAGTTAAACGGTGCCATATTTGTGATGATGCGAAGTTCTAAAGGGAGAGTATTCCACAGTAATAGGACCTGCCACTGACAATGAACAATCTATGAACGACCCAATTGTTTATACCTGGATCTGGAGACCTCCAGCAACAACTTTCCTGCTGATCGTAGGACCCTGTTCAGTTTGTAAACCTTTAAAATCTCACATAAATATGAAGGTGCAAAACTACTAACTGCATTAAAAACAAACAACAGTAGTTTAAAATCCATTCGGAATTTAACAGGGAGCCAGTGATGTGCCCACGTTTGCAACTAATTATCAGTATGGACCTTTTTCTTAGAACACAAAATTACCCATTACGCTTTGCGTGTATGCACAAGGAGAATGCTTAGAACTTCCGGTCAGCAGCGAAAGCGTATAAACTGTCACAATTGGACCGCTTTGAAACAATAGTTTTAATCTATTTTATTTGGTTTTAACGTCTTTGAACTAATACTGCTGTCGATCAGCACCACCTCCTGGACTGGATGTTTTTAAAAAAAGGTGTTCTAACGTTAATAGGATGGAAAACAACTGCTGCAAGGCATTTTCCCCTCGGTGTCAGACGGCATCTTGTGCCATTTAAATGAATCCTCGTCATCGCTAAAGTCAACATTTTCTCTTTCTTTCAAGTATATAACCAACCCAAACAAATGTAATTCACCAAAATGTTTGACACACACACACATGACCTGTACTGTCCCACTAACACATCGATTGAATAAGTGTCACGAAGTGAAAATAAAGTGGCATTTTGAAATGACAGAAAAACACAAACTGTGGTAAATACTTCACAACATAAACTAAATAAATGATACCTAAACGGCTCCCGATTAGAATCAACATGCGAATCAGCCAGCGGAGTATCAGTAACGGACTTTTATTGGTCATTTTTTAAATTGCATGACTTGTATACCTGTTAAGTTTCATGCTAGTAATCTGGTTTGCTCTATAATGCAGTGAAGTATTGTGCGTGTGTGCGTGTGTTCATGCATTGAAGAGTCGCTCTGCTGACAGGTCGGGAACACACACACACTGTATTTCTGTCGGCAGACACGTGAATGAGGAGAACGTTTTTCTCTCACCCTTGAATCACATCTGACAGATTATAACAGCTTTAACACACACCCTTCAAAGTTGTTTGTCACAAAAACACTCCGTGATCCACTCAAAAGGCTATTGAAACCCATTTTCGGATCGCAAATTACCTGTTGTTAACGCTGTTAACGGAAGTTCTAAACATTCTACCGGAAGACGCTGGTTGCTATAGGGCCCTTCATGCAGCATCCAAGAAAAAGGTCTATATGAACATGCCAAACAGATGTCAGCCGACTGAAACTAGAACGCATGTTCTGCACCTTTGTGAGTGCACATGTCTTTTCACACCCACGGGGGCAGTAGTCTGTTTTCTCATTCCACAAAGGGTGAAATGTGCACAGACCAAGTGTAAAGACAGCACCATTTAGTACCATTATGACAGCAATTGTCACTTACCATGGAGTGATTCATTTGTTTAAATGTGTCCGATAAACTAATAATTCATATTGTTTGCAAATATTTGAGAAATGTAGTGAAATTACAGTCGACTTCTTTGTGTTCTCGTTTGACTTGAATTGTTTACTTGTTTACATCACTTCAGTTTTTGTTCTTGTGCTCGGATTTGTTGCTGAATAACCAATCAGATTGTTCTCTTCAGGCAATGTCTATTCTACATGATAAATCAGGTCATCTCGATCCGATGTTAACCTGACAAGAGATGATGTGGAAAACAGCAAACCAGTAAGCTCAGGGGTGTCCAAACTCAGTTCTGGGGGTCCGATGTTCTATAAAGTTTAGCTCCAACCCCAATTAGACACACCTGAACCAGCTAATCAAGCTCTGGTAGTGGACTAGAAACTTCATGGCAGGTATGTTGGAGTAAAACTCTGCCGGAAACCGGCCCTCCAGGACAGAGTTTGGCCTGAGCAAGCTGGATGACTCTGGCTGACAGGTCCACAAAGCCCAATGGCAGATTATCAACTCGGTGTGTCCCTGGCAGATTTTAACAGGGGTGTGCCGTTGGTGTTGTTTCATGATCACATTTGTTTCTGTTTTTTTAGGTGGTCAGGATGTAATTAATATCAAGTGAGAGCTTGTCCTGTGGTTCAGTAGAAGGTCAGTGGTGTCTGTGACGTGTAGAGATGAGTTTGCATTTGCATTGGCCAAGACTGATCTGTCCAGGATATTTTTGTCATGGCAGCCTCCTAGTTTTTTTTAAAGCAGTCTAGTCAGCAACTCCTCTTTCTGCCAGACCCATTATGACTGGCAATCGGCCACAACCATTCACAGATATGACTGCTGCATTCAATTAAGATTGTGGATTTGTTTGGGATTTTTAGGGTGGGATGTCTAACAGAGGATCATTGATGAGGTTGTTGGCCCCAAAAGGGTAGTCTATGCACCCTTGTGTTGCCCAAATGTGTTAAGTGTTTTCCCCTTACCGATTATCTGTCTCTGTGTTTTAGTGTGATGCTGTCAATGTACTGGAAAAGGAGCATGACTACAAAGAGGAGCATTTTGACTTCATTCAGTCACACATCCGGCGGTTCTGTCTACAGTGTATCCTCCTCACTTAGTCTCTTCCCCCCGCGTAGAACACTGTAAAGATAATGTGTTGGGAAGTGTAATTGTATTTCTCAATTAGTGTTACAATACTAATATAACAGCCTACATGAACTACCAAAATGTGCTTTAAAATGCACTGATAATCACTAGAATACAGCAGGTGGTTAAAAAAGAGAGCCAAATGAGGACGTCTATTAGAGCTGCATGATATTGGTAAAATGATATTGCGATATTGTTTGCGATTTAATTATTGAGATTTGAATGGTTTCACAAGATAGTTTGAATGGACCCTTTTCACAATCCTGTTATGATGCATTTAACGGTCAGCATCTTAAATCATTGAAAGTTTCTAATATTTAGATTTATAAAAAAATGGATATACATTTATTTGTATTTATTTATGTATGTATTATATTGTCTTTGCTTCAAATTCAAAAAACGAATTACAGCTTATGCGAGGTGTTTCTAATGCAGCGTCTATGGGGCTGAGAGTAAATTTGACATTATATTCTCTTCTGGCCGCCGTCATCAGTCTCATGCTATCCTTTTTTTTTTTTTTTTTTTTTTTTTTTTTTTTCCTTTTTCTGAAAGTCTTCAAAACATAATTGTAGAGTTTTTCTTTTGTTATTTCAGCAAATAGTATTGTAAAAAAAAATGTTGGTATTTTCCCATTCACTGCGTGCTAAGTTTTCCCAACTATGAGGAGAAACCCAGAAATGTGAAAAGGGTCTATAGCACTATTTAATGGTTTTCTGATGAGTCTTATAGTATTCAGCTAGAGAAACTGAATATTCACAAAAGCAAAAATGCTTTTCTTACTTTGTCTCGTTTCTAGTCCAAATATCAAAAAAAAAAAAAAATTATCTTAGAGCAAGTGAAAATAATGTTTTGTTTCACCTTCAGAAGAAATGTCAAAATTAAGAGTGATTCCTTAAAACAAACTAAATGTTTAGCCAGTGGGGTAGCTGATCTTGTTTTCACTTTGAAATGTGGATATTTGGACTAGAAAGAAGACAAAAAATATTATTATAATGTTTTTTTCATAAGTCATATAAATTCTATACAAATACAGTAATTAGAATTCTGTAGCTCCTGGTCAACTATAATTAAGACTCAAAATTGCATATATATCGACAATTGCAGATACGCACATTGTGATAATGATGGAACGATCGCTGAAATGATATATTGTGCAGCCCTAACGTCTATAAAACATTTTCAAAACCTGTAAACAGACAATGTATAGGGTCATATGCTTTAAATAAAACAAGTAGCGTCAGATGACACTATAATAGTGCAATAAACAAACTCATGAGACGTATACAACTTGTTAACAGATGTTTTTTTTTTTTTTTTTTCATTGTAAATTTTTCAAAGATTTTCTTTTATACATTTCATGCAATGTGATGTTAAACCATTTACACTTCATATAGTTTGTGTATTCTGTTTTTAATTTTAATTTACTGGTAAGTTAGTTAAGTTTATACTTCTAGTATTGTTAGATGCTTTTTTAGTAGAAGTTATGATCTTTTTTTTTATTAGTATATAGATCCTTAATCAAATATGACAGATGGAGCTGGTTTGATTTACACTTCAGTCAAAGAGGAGAAGAACCTGGACCTTCTCTACAAATACATGGTGCACAAAATATACGACTTCCAGTTTTCATCGCCTGCCTTAGTGGTGGAGAAGGACGCAGTGTTCATGTGAGATCTCTGAAATCCCCTAAACTCGTTAAATGATCTTTTTACGCTATTAATTGCATGGTTTCTGTTAAAACACCATTCCTCTGCAGTCCATCAGGATGGGACAATGACAAGAAAATTGGCATCTTACATGAAAACTTTACAACGGTTCGGCCTGAAGATCCCTTTGAGGACTTTATAACAAAACCACCTGTACGAAAGGTAAGTTTAAAAAAAAAAATTAATAACTTCACCTTAATCTTTAACTGCTTTTGTAAGTTTCCTCCTTGCTTTTTTTTTTGTTTCTAAAGTTGGTGCATGACAAGGAAATCAGTGCTGAGGATGAGCAGGTCTTCCTCATGAAGCAACAGGTATGTTAAATGGGTTTAGCAAAAAAAAAACCTACTTCAGGATAATTTATGATATATTTTTAATATTTAGTTCTGATCTTGAAAGGCAGGCAAATGTACCGACTCCGATCAAGTGATACATTCTTTGATGTAGAAATGCGTTTCTGGCACAGCTCTCATTTAATTAGATGAGGTGAAATCCATTTGTCTGGTTTATTTTTGCTCATGTTTCCAGAGTTGTCTGGCCAATCAGAAGCTGGTTCGTTTTCATAGGTTGACCATGGCTGGGTTTACATCATTCTGTTTACAAACACAATGTTTGGTCAGACTGCACTTCATTATGGGTCATGTCACACATTCAGAGTGGCTCCATGTGGTTTAATCAATCGTGCACAGTGTTTATGTGAGGGGATTTTATCGAGAACAGTCTCTGACACTATATCAGGCTGCAGAGTGCATTTAGCCTAATTCTTTGACTTTGAAATGAAGAGATCGCTGTCTGCGATTATGTCAACCAAACATACTGTTATGAATCATCTAGTTGTATAATACTATTTTGTTTTTTTTTTTTTTTTTTTATATAAACTTTGTGCACTGATTTATTTTTTTTCTTTTCTGTATATGAAGGGAATTTGTTTTCACCAAGACTTCATTCAAAAGCCCCTATTATCCATTCAAAAATGTCATATTTTGGTTTAGTGATCTCCAACAACAGGCCGATACGCATGCAAGGTCAAAAAACACTTTCATTGTCGTATAGTATGCATTTATTTTTACCTAATTATCCCAACGACTCCCATATGATTCGTTCAGCGATTTATTTGTTCCCAAACCCCTCAATAGCGCGATGCTAATCTGCGCTGATTGGTCCGATGACCCGGTCTATTGGTCGACTGTGTTAGTGTCAGTGACAGAGAGAGAGAAACGCCAACTACAGCTTATCAACATTGTTGAAGAAGTCAAGTGCAGTGTGTGTGAGCCCAATGCAGGAGTGCATTAAAGCAATGTAGTTAAAAACCAGCATATTGATCTATTCTTAACCATAAGACACACAATGACACGTTCAGTATTAATCCACACAGCGGCAAAAGCTGAACTATTTTGAAACTTGACCGCTGCACGTGTATAGGAACAGCTGACAGTGGCCATAGCAACGGCAAACGGATCGTGAGCTCACAAACACACTTAAATCCGTAAAGAAAGCGGCATGTGTCTCGATATGTAATATAAAGAGTTGACAGATACAGTACAAGCCACGTGGAGCGATTACAAGTAACAAAACACAATTATATACATATTTTGCAAGCTATAGAAAACAAGGAGGCAATCATTTTGCACTTACTTACACTTGTAAAATGGAGGAAGAAACTGATCCATGAACTGTGTACTGATAAAGTTCCTGTCAAGCTATGACAAAGTCCCATACATCAATTGTCTTTTCTGATCCTTCCTTAAACAAACGACTGACAAATCCCCTTTTGCATTATTGCATTAATCACCAGAACGTTCACTTATTAATGTTCACTTCAGTCGTGATCAGTCCATACACACCCGCACTCTGCTGGTGTCTGAAGGGAAAGGCAAGTTCACGTTTTACCGGATCCGGCACTTCATATTTGGTATTGTTTCGTGTCAACGTCGACGCAAACGGGTGAAAGATCTGTATGAATGACGAATCATTTAAATGTTAAAAAATGTATAATTATTTAAAAATCTATATTTTTAAACAAGATGTACTTTCAGATTTAACCCTCAGCTGGATGTTTTCATTCATATAGAAGTGTGGAATTCATTCATCCTATAGAGCTGTGTGGCACACTGTATAGAAGGTTCAAAAACCATAATAGGGGCTCTTTAAGTTACTTAAATTCAAAGAAACTGTAATATTAAAAGACATGTTTCATTTTAAATTAACTATTCTTTACCACATATGTTGACGTTGATGATGACGACCCTACATTTTTAACCGCCATTACTTCAGTCTTTAGTGTTTGTTATACTTTAAAAATAGTACTTACTCGCTGTTCATCAGTTTATTACATCCTTGCTAAATGAATGCATTTATCTCTTAAAAAATCTTCTTGACTGCAAATTTTTGAATGGTTACACATATTAGTTATAAAACCTGAAGCAGTACAAAGGTAATTAGATGTCTTGAAAAAGTATTTACACACTAATATTTAAGCTCTTGTGTCTTAATTATCTTTGTTTCAGTCTTTGTTAGCCAAGCAGCCGGCCACACCCACAAGAGGAACAGTAAGTGTGTCTTCAGATCACACACACACACACACACACAAACACACGTTTAACTGTGACACTGTTATGTTGTTGTAAGGATTTTCTTTGTTTAAAATTCTTACACATAAACTTTGCAAGTTACCAAAATGCACTGAATCATTTTGCTAAAGTTGCATTTCACATTTGTTTTCTTAATACTGGCTGAATGTGTTGGGAGATGTGAATCTACCAGATTACTTGTGTATTTTCGTGACATGTATTGTGTGTTTTAATATAGGAGTCTCCTGCCCGGACTACGTCTGGTTCACCTCGGCCGACAGGTCGGACAGGACCCACCAATGTGGCTAGTGTCTCGCCCATGACCGCGGTGAAGAAACCAGACCCCAACATGAAAGGTAAGAAATCTTACCTTCCAAGATTACACGCACCAGTTGATGCAGAGCCTAAATGAAGCATTGTGATCTCATGGCTCTCTATTCATCTGGGTGGCACAAATAACACATGATTGTGCAGTCAAGCAAAAACTGTGTTTTCGTGGGAGTCTAAATATGAGCACTTTGTTCTCTCTCTCTCTCTCTCTCTCTCTCTCTCTCTCTCTCTCTCTCTCTCTTCTTTCTCAAACAAGCTCGTCTATTTTTGCTGGTTAGTTTCTTTGCCTACCTTATGGTGCTTTTCTAATCTCTTTGAAACACTGCCCTCCTGAGGAGAGGATTTGAATAATTCCCTGCACAATTCCTGCACAATTCAGTTGTGGTGAGGGGGAAAAAATAGAATATTTCCCATCATTAAATCTCAGCTGGACAGCATATCTTATACCAGCAGGACTACATTCATTCAGTTAATGAAATCCACTTTAGCTGAATTGTTAGAGGTTCATATCCTGTAGGGCAGGGGTTTTCAACCTTTTAGGATACACTCCCCCACCCAAGTCTGTCCAATTTCACTCGTGCCCACCTACCCCTTGCATGTGCAAACATCATTCACATATTACTTGCTTTGTTTAAAGTGCGTAGCATTAATTGCATTGAAACATAAATATCTAGCTTACCTGATTCAGTGTGAGCCTGTTTCTGTTAGGACAACATACTAATCCATGGTTGGATTCCTGACACAACTTACCGTAAATCATCTTCCACTGTCAATAAGGGTGAGCCATAGCCTACTTGCTTTTGATGTATTGTACATGCATACAAAAAATGCTGCTTTGCAAAGCCAAGTTCGCAGAGCCCTCACAAATTACTTTAATCTGACTAAAGTCATAATTGAACTAAATAGAAATGGAATTAAGATGTGGAGTATGCGTATATTGGTGGCAATCAATCAAACGATTACCGTCATGTAGGACACTTTGCTGCATTTTGCGACAAGATCCACACACACACCACAAAATGCGGAAGTTTTTTTTTCTTTCCTTTCAGTGTGCGGTATCAAATTCCATTAAAACAACACTCCTTCATCAGTCCTTACTCCACACTCGCGTACAATACCCCAGTGTGTCACGGGGGCTTAAATGAAATGTTCATGAGTGAAGAGTGAAACTGCCGAACTGCAGTTAAAGTCGACAAATTAAAGCTGAAGTACCCCAAATTACATGAGACTCTGCAGGAAACGTGGATAGCCTGGTGAGGCAACATTCAAAAAGCTCTTCACGTAAACGCCTAATTATTGTCTTATTCAGATTAAGGCAAAGAACTAGATTACAGATGTCCATCTAAACATAGTCATTAGTCTTCAAAATAAGTGAAAGATCCAGAAGGGCATTCTGCTGATTTGATTCAGAAGGGCACTTTTTTGTCAGATGGCTCACCAGTTTTACTTTCATTCACCAGCACTAATTTTAAAAAGCTCCCAGTCCATTTTATTTCTATATATTTTACTTGAACGCATTATCTCTACAAGTGCCTGATAGTTAGCTGTGGAACTAACGTTAATCAGATTCACTCTAGTGAATGGATAAGAATCGTCACCATAATTTACTCGAATGCGCTCCTCAAATGCTCGCGCCCCTTTTAATAGGTGAAACCCACAGGTTGAAAATCCCTGCTGTAGGGTATCAGGGGTCATATTTCAGATGTTTTAAACCTGTTCTTTTTCACCATTATTTAGTTGGTAACTAGATTACATTGTCTACACTCGGTCACTTAATGCATTTTTTGTAGTTTGATAGGCAGTCTGATTTTTGAAAATGGTTTTTATTTACATTTGACCACATGAATGCGTCTCTAGTATATCGGCTATATGCAAATTGAACCAGGTTACATCAGCTAAGGCGGCAGATACTCCTACCCCTTTTACAATGTACAAAGGCTTAAGCTATATATATATATTATATATATGAAATTTACAATACATTATAAATGAAAATACTTAATGAAACCAACATCTCAAACTGTCAGCTGTGTCATTCCATTACTTAAGCATTTGCTCTGTTATCTTATGGCCATATAGTCCATAACACGTGCATTCATTCATTCATTCATTCATTCATTCATTCATTCATTCATTCATTCAATTAATTAATTTTGGGAGGAGTAAAATTTACATATGTGTTTTCAATAACCAGATGCATTTGGATCTGTCCAGTTTTCATTAGACATTTAAAAAAGCGAGCGATTGCTCCATGTTTTAAATTTCTGTCCAAAGAGGTCCTGTTTTGATCCTCGATTGGTCTCACGCAGTCAAGTGATGCGGTTTCGCAGGTCAGAGTTCATCAAGCTTGAACTTTGCACTGAACTGCAGCGAACTGCGAAACCTAAAGCATGACCCTGCGTTTCCTGTCTGACGCATTCGCGTGCGTATGAATGGAAGTCTAAAGGAGTAAAGTCCAGTGTGACCGCAGCTTTAGTGATTTATTGACGTCCGGCAATGCTAAATAATTTTTTTTATTATTATAATGGTGTTAATATGAATATAAGTTTGGGCCTCTTCATTGCCATTTCATGTCATTACATTTGATTTGTTTGGGTTTCTAGGAGCTGCTGCAAATGAGGGAGTGCTGGCCAACTTCTTCAACAGTCTGCTGAGTAAAAAGACAGGTGTTCCAGGGCAGTCCTGGGACACCAGGGGCTGGAGCAGGAACAGGAACGGGAACGGGTGTACAAGGCTCTGCAAAGAAAACAGGTACATTTTTGCCAGCATCAACCATAGAAATGGATAAACTCTCATAGTCATGTATGGGTTATGCTTCTGCCCAAAGTGATTGGGGGGAAAATTTGCATGCATATAATGTTGCAGTAATGAGAGTGAAGGCCTGATGACCTTTAGATTTGCTCTTGATGACTTTATATTTGCAGTTATTGCTGGCAATGTTTGAGTTTTTAGTTTTTTTTTTTGTTATATTCTTCAAATGAATTTGCCATGCAGTTTGTTTTTTGCCTTATGATTTGGTTTAAAGGGATGGTTCACTCAAAATTAAAAACAAATCTTCATTCACTCGTACTTGAGTAGATCTAATCTTTTATCATAGTTAAACACAAAAAAGATATTCTGAAGAATGTTGGAAACCATGGTAGGAAAACATACTACTGATGTCAAAGGCTGCTGCTTTCCAATGTTCTTCAAAATATATTTTTGTGTTCAACAGAAGAAAAAAGCTCAAACAGGTTTGGAACAATTGGAGGATGAGTTAAATGACAATTTTCATTTTTGGGTGAACTGTCCCTTTTAATCATGCCCCATACAGTCCTTGGTGGCGTGTTTATCAGAATGTTTTAACAGTTCCTAGAACTATTGTAGAGCTGCGCATCGTTGGATTTGCTCTTCAGTGTTTGGACTCTCAGTAGTGATTATTAAACCACACTGAACTGAGCTAAACTGAACTGAACTTAAACACTACAAACTGAACTACACTGTTCCAATTTACTATGACCTTTTATGTAAAGCTGCTTTGACACAATCTACATTGTATAAGCGCTACACAAATAAAGGTGAATTGAATTGAATTGAATATTGGCACAAGCACCTACATTTCTTTTTGATTAAATGCAGCACTTGATATTGCAGTTGACCAGCTTGTGTTGTTTTCTTGGAGATCAGAAAATTGGTCTGGGGGAAAATTAGTTCACCGCAACCTGGAACCTGGCTTATTGGCTAGTTCCTATGATTGAATTTAGATTCAGCTTCTCTTGTTCCTTCTGGATATGTTTTTTTTTAAGCTTTATCCTTAGAGCCTGAGTAACCAGGAAGAATGGGCTAAAAGCCTGTGTGAGTGATGCCACCATGGCTGGTGATATCTCATACTCGCTGGTTTTCCTACCTAAAAAGATGTTCATACCACACACACTTTGTATTCATGTTTACAGTGCTTCCCACAGGTTTGAAAAATACTTGCAGTGGTAGCCGGATTAAAACACATCTTTACCCACAGCACAAACTATATGTGACAAACAAAACATAATTAGATTTTTTACACAATTTTTATTATTTTCTGTTTTCAACTTTTTCATTTCAATGGGTTAAAATAAAAAAATAAAAAGACTGAAATAAAAAATTTAAAAAATCTATTTCTCTTATGCTATTCAGGAACCGTATGCACACACTGACAGCTGCTTCTCTTTATCTCTCATTCTTTAGGTTGCTTTATTGGCATGACTGTTTGTACAGTATTGTCAAAGCATTTTAAATAAAATATTAATAAAATATACAGCAAATGAGGAATAAATGACAGTAAAAAATAAATAAAAAAAAGCCAATATCTCAAAATTATAATAATTACAAGAATTATTTAAATAAGACAAATGAGTTGATTTTCCATTTCTAATATTCTGCAGCCAATTTAGATGTCATTTTGTCCTCTTCGAGTATCTAGTAAAGTTTTTCTGAGTCGTTTAGATTAAAGAATTAATTATTTAATGTCTCTTAGTCTCTCATGGCTGTGCGCATAAAATTAATGACCGCTTAGAAAACGAAAACAAACACAAATCCCGGACATTTTAGTACATATTAATACGTTTTAGTCTCAAACTGGATTCCAGGAGGGCTGCAGCTCTGCACAGTTTTGCTCCAACCCTAATCAACTACAGCTGATCAATAATCGAGGTGTTCAGAAGATTCATGAACAGAAGATTCATGAACACCTTGATTAGTTGGTTCAGCTATGTTTGATTAAGGTTGAAGCAAAACTGCAGAGCTGCAGCCCTCCTGGAATCCAGTTTGTAGGGGGGTCAAAAATGTTTCTTCTGTGCACCGGGATGCAGACGCGGACAATTCGGTATAGGTTCCGTAATAGATCATAACCCTCTCACTGTGGCCCCGTTTGACCTACTGGTGTGAGGTAATTTTTCCTCTCCTCTCGGCTGTTACTAGCGATACTTCTGGATCCAGACACAAGCTCTGCATAGTGAGTTTTCTCTTCCGCGTCTATCGTGGATCAGCTGTGATCGCCGCTGCCGTTTATCAGTGTTTATCATCGGTGAACAGTGCCAGAGTGTTAGAGCCAATAGCAGCCCTTTCTGTTGAGCACGTGAGCAATCATAGGGGTGTAAGAACTCGCTAGACAAGGCTCAGAAAGCGAGCGGGATATTTGCATTTGTTTATTTGCTATGAATGCTCATGTTGTTCTGTGCATGTACTTGAGTTTTTAAAAGTGCAGTTCATAAATCTGACTGTTTGTTTTAAAGGACAAAATGGTATTACAAGTAATATATACATATATTTATACATTTTAAGACAAGAATTCCTGTGCTGTAAAGTAAAATATAAAATTGTGTATGGAAAGTACCGTCAATGCACCGAGATATCGAATTGAACCGAATCGATGGCATGATAATCGGAACCGAACCATAAGACCAGTGTTGGTTCACACCAGTTTGAGACCTATGATTTAAAAAAACCCCGGCTAGATGCAAAAAGGTGCGGGTCTCTGTGGGTCTGCAGAGCATGTGAGACTGTCTGTGGGGCTGTTGAAGCAGTATGAAATGGGTAAAAGAGAAAAGGTTTTCCACTACTTAATCACTCGCGGATGTTTGTTTATATTAGGTGGATACAAAAAAAGTGTAAAAGGATGATGATAATAATAGTAAAAAAGTGTCACTAAATATACTTGGGTGGACGTTAATATACCTGGATGCCCACTCAAGTAAAGTCTGTGTGGGAAGCACTGTGTTTTGTTCCAGTCATTTACAAGTGCTAAGCTAGTATATTAACACATGTATGTGTAACTTGCCTGCTGTTATGGCTTCAGCATCTACATTGTACTCGGATAAAGAATCGCATGCTATTTGTTTTTCCTTTCCTTGTCCTTCTCAGTATGTTCGCATTTGTGTAACCACACAGCATGCTGCTTTTGAATGCACACCAGCATGCAACACTCATCCACCAAAACTGGTTCCCTCATAACCAACCTGTATTGTTTTGAAATACAACACAGAAACTACAGGAGATTACTCTGTTTCTGTCTTCCTCTCTTTTTTCCAAGGGCAGAAGCCGGGTTTGACTGACGTCCAGGCAGAGCTGGACCGAATGACTCGTAAACCCGATTCCCTGGTAACGGCCAACAATACCCCAGCGACAGAGAACGAGGCATGAGTGCACCAACAGCATTGTCCGCTCTGGAAATCAACATGTAACGATATAACAGAGGAAAAAAAAAGCTTTCAAGACCAAAATCCCCCCCCACCTTGTGTGTCAATCAGCAAACAGAGCGTGGTTTACAGAAAGTGTTGGGATTCTATCAGATGAGTGGACTCTGATGTTGTGGGGGAACGAGAGGTAGAAATATGGAAAGATGCGACTGCTTTTCTTTGTTTTCATTTCCAGCCCCCTTTCTGTGTTTGTTTGTTTATTTGTGGTGATTAATTTTTGGTGTGGTATGGCAGGTCAGGTTATGGGTGCTTTTCTCCAGAAGACGACGGTCAAACCTCTCAAGTGTGGAGCCTTGCTTTGCTTGGGGAACTATTAAACGCACCCGTTTCCCTCCTACCGAGCAGAAACGCACTGCTGCATTCAACCAGCAGTCGCTTCAAGTGTTGCAATCCGCTACAACTACTGCTAAAAGCCTGAATACGTTCACTGAAAACAAGAAGTACTTGCAAAAAGAAGTATATAGTGTGTACAAACGTAGTTACATATATGCTGATGTATTTATAAAGAAGAAAGCAAATCAAGCTTTTATTTTCTCTGTGTTTTATCAGTGAAAGCGTCACTTAACACTGTTAACATCACTGATGTCATGACACTAATGACAAACACCCATTGGCCTTCAGCATACGAGAACGGCAGACGCCGCCACACCGCCTCTTTAAATGATGTAAATAGATGCGCTAAATATTTGCTATACAAGCTTTTGATTTGATTTTGTATAAAATTTAATTATTTTAACAATTTATGAAGAGCTATTGCAGATGAAACGAGTATCAGGCTGAGCATTTTATTTAGGCTGTGGTTTTTGGTTTTGTTTTTGGAGGAGAGCGGCAGGACGGCATCTTTCCTAGTATAACTCCCAAGTGCCTGTGTCATAGTGGAGGTGCTTGTCTCCAAAAGAGGAACTGCACTGTAGCATCAACAGTCAATGGTTCTTTTTTTTGGTCCAGCTTCATGTAATTTATTTGTTGTTTTTTTCCATGTCTGTGGTCATTGCTTTTTTTGCTTAAATTACACATGTTGCTTACTTCAGTGGCCTAGATCCTTTTTCTTTTTGCTGCCATAGGGAGCTTGCCTTTCTTTTTGTGAATGTCACGATCTTAGTGGGGCATTTCATCCCACCTCCCAGTTTAAAATTCTGGCTTAAACCACTATAGCACCATTTTTCATGTGGCCAAGCGACAGACTGTTCGTCATGTCAGTCCTTAAGC
Organism: Danio aesculapii; assembly: GCF_903798145.1. Classification (NCBI taxonomy): domain Eukaryota; kingdom Metazoa; phylum Chordata; class Actinopteri; order Cypriniformes; family Danionidae; genus Danio; species Danio aesculapii. The sequence goes on along the minus strand of NC_079441.1, from coordinate 43,529,569 downwards.
ATGTCTTGTTTCTGATATACAGCTTCTTGAGGAGTGTATAGTGATCAATGTAAAACATTCCCCCTTTTAATTTGTCTCTCCCCCTTTTATGCGATCTTTCTGGAAGTGTCAATATTGCCTTCGGAATGTCTTTTCACTCAGGGTAGAGTGAGTCCATACATGTCCGCCTTCATTTCTCAACATTTCTATTCACTACTGATACTGTAACTCATTAAATTTTCGATTTCTGGTTTAGCTTAACTAATCAGACGCAGGCATGATGTACGGTTTTGATCCTTAACGTTCTTCTGACGAAACTTTAAAGAAGCAGCTCAAGTGGCTTTGAAATGAGCGTCGTGTGTTCAGATGAAAAAGGAAAACAGAGAATTGGAATCTGGAACCAAAGATGTAGAATCCACATGTTATGTCTATGTCGAGTAGCTGCCCTGAACTCCTCCCAGGTGGCCGATCTTGGCTGAGCCTGGAGAAGCCATCATTCCACAACAGATCCTCTGCTTACTGCGGTGGTCTGTGTTCGATGTCTCACATTTTTCCACTAGAGTTTGAAGTTTTTGTCCTTTTTTTTTTTTTTTTTTTTAAAGCTCTTCAAGGGAATAGACCACAAATGTGTAGCGTTTACTGTTGTTTTGCATGCACTTGTGTTAGACAAATCTCAAACCAATCTAGAGGAACTCGAATGAAACTAATGACGTTTATTGCTGCATAATATCGCTTAACGGTTTCCATTTTATGACAGGCAGGGCTAAAGCATTTGCTGATATTCAAGCACAACATTAAGTCTGGACTATATACCTCTCGTTTTAGTGGTTAAGGTTTTCATCCGTTCAGATTGTGGGCTATCAACTTATGAAGCCTCGGATCACTTGTACTATTATAAACCGCTCATATAACCTTAAAAATGCACTTAAAGTATTTCATCACATTTCTCTGCATTTGCTGTGTGACTGAAATCTCCTCGTCTAAATATCACTGACACATTCCTCTGGAAAATACCTTATTTCATGGCGCTATAACTGTTTTACTGGACGTAAAAAGAAATTTTGTTATACTGTCGAAAGCAGCACATTTGTTTCCCTCCTCAAATTTCATTTCTAAGTAGTGGCTCTGTGCAAATCCAGACATAATGGGCTAAGAAATCGAAAAGCTAACAAGCTGCTCCCAGGTCGCCTGAAGTACTTGAAAAAGCTTCCTAACTCATGATCCATCTGTTTTCCCAAAGGAGACACTCAACGGATAAAAGGGTGGCCGTCAACAGAAACAAGTTTACTTGGCCTCAGCTTCATTGATTTTTTTTTCCCTCGTTTTGGGGACGGTTGCCGTTAAATAAACAGCACATTTTGTATGTATTTAATTAGGACTAGGATGAAAGTTGACGGCTTCGTTCTGTATAATCCTTCTAATATGCACTTACCCCTGTTAGTGAGAAAATGCTCTGGCTTCCAAAATTTTCTATACAGGAATTGAAAGACCTTTTTATTCACACGGAGGACTGTGTTTGTGTGCTATACCTTAAAGTGAGTCTGACTGTATGGCTTTAACTTGATGCAGTATGTGGCCATGTGAATTCTTGCTTTTAATGCAAAGATAAGGAAATGTCTTGTTTTTCAGTCCTGGCTTAAATTAAAATACAAATCCAGACTACAACTCGCTTGTGATGGGTTTTATTTTTGTTTAGTTTGTTTGCTTGTCGGGCTTTGCAGTTAAGTGCTTGGCAGTTAAACAGCAAATGCATAACACTACAAATTAATCCCCTGACATGTTTAATATTTTATTCACCAGTGCTTGCTGGGATCATTTGAACCAAACTTCTCAGATGGTTGCACAGTCATGAGAACCGAACCAGTAGAGGGCAGTGCTGTTCTCCTAGTATATATATATATATTTGTTTGGTTTAGATATTAAAAGAAAATATGCACTTTCATTCATTGATGCATGTAATATTTAAGATGCACATTTAACATTATATACGTTTAAGCATTATTAGCGATTTATAATTATTTAATTAAACTATTCTTGTCAAATGTTATGATTGATATTAGTCATGTATTCTGTTAAATCAATCTGCATATGCCTCTCTGCATATTAAGATGGTGAAAGTATTGAAACATTGAAAAAATGAAGTACCCCAATACCAAATTTGCTGCCTGGTAAGTCTGTACTAGAGTTTAGAAACAGACCATGTGGCAAGCCAATTTAATATGTATTCGTTTAGATTGTATTAGATTAGATTAGATTCAACTTTATTGTCATTACCCTATTGTCATTACACATGTACAAGTACAAGGCAACGAAATGCAGTTTAGGTCTAACCAGCAGTGCAATAGCAGCAAGTGCAGGATACAGGTATAAGTTATAAAGTGCAGTTATAGAAAAACTAAGGTAATATTTACAGATGGATGTACTATGAACATTATATACAGGTTGTATTAGCATAATCTATTAGCATATATATATATATATATATATATATATATATATACAAGTGTAGTTTTTTTTTAATAGGTAGTCTTGTAACATGAGCACTTTAATACTTAATAGAGCACACCAGGTTTTTTTAGCGCATGATTACACACTATAGATATTTTACAGAATGTGTTTGTGTTATAGACTTTTAAGGAATAATGTCAAATAATGATGCATATGTGTTGATCTGATCCTGCCTCCCCCAACCCTTCAAGTTTCCACATTGGACTTTAAAACTAGTTTCTTTTTCAGCATGCCAACACTGAGCTGTAAATGTTGGGTGTGACTTCAACTCCATCCATGCACACAGACCAACTTAATTTTAAGTGTTAAAGCTTGTCTAGTTATTTTAGCTGCACTTGTATTCTTGTCTACCATGCGCATACCTGCATGTTAATATGTAGGGTATATATGTACATACATGAGCACACACATGTTGGTATTTGTGGTTTAGGAGGACCACCCATAAGTGTAATGTATTTTATACATTAAAATGCTTACTATATGGCCTTAGCCCAGCTCTAAACCCAGCCCTCACAGCACTTCTGGGGCAAATGTTAAAAGTAAAAAGACTCATTATGTTTTTATGTGTTTTGAATTACGAGGACATAAGACATGTCCTCATAAACCACCTCAATCATTGGAATACCTCATACATGATGTCATTATACAATATTGTGTCCATGTAAACCACCCAAACAAGCGTGCGCACGAAAGCTGACTATTTATAAGCAGGGATGTGCAGTATTTATGATATATGTTTCAAAGACTTATTTTAAAAAAGAAAATAGTCTTTTGTCATTTGTATTTGATAGGGTTTATGAAAATGGGTTCATATTTTGTATCACTTTGAGTAATGAAGTTTGCCCTGCACACTTTTTTGGTGCGGAAATCTTGTCAGTAATATTATTGAGGGTCATGATTCGCACTCATTAAATAATTGCTTTAGTACAGTTTTTATTTTACATTTTTCAGGTGATACAAAACACAAACGTTTCGGCACAATGCCTTCCTCAGTGTGTGACAATCCTCTCACTCCACCCTTTAGTCCCACAGTCAATCACATTGTGTCATTTGTTAGACGCCCACTCGATAATTAAAAACATCTCGTTTTCATTTTAATAAACCATAATTAACCACACAAGAAATATCTGTCGGACTTTCATTGTATTGATGTAGACATGAATAAGGGAATAATGATAATTGATATGCTATTTTCCTGTGAAATTATGTTTTGAAAGGTGAAGGTAAATATTTCTTGTGTGGTTAATTATGGTATATTGAAATGAAAATAGGATTGTTTTTAATTATCGAGTGGCCGTCTAACTAACAATGTGATTGACTGTGGGATAAAAGGGTGGAGTGAGAGGATTGTCACACACTGAGAAGGGCATTGTGCTGAAACATTTGTTTTGTATTACCTGAAGAATGTCAAATTAAAACTGTAATTATTTAATGAGTGTGAATCATGACCTTCTGATTAATATTTTGTATGAAAATACTTTAGTGCCTTGTATTTTTAAAATAGTGGAAAAACACTTTATAAGACATCTACATGAATGAAAATTATGCAACACACAAATAAAATAACAGACAAACAGCAGGGGTACATTTGAGTACAAGTCAACCATCATTGAAAATAGTATACTGCACAATGCCTAGACAAGTATTATGTAATTGTAGTATCGTGTACAACTCGGCATCAGCATCTTTGCTTAAAAAATGAGATGAAATAAAATATCAGTCCTTAAGAACAGGATGTAGAGCCTACAACTCATGATCTTTCTCAGTCTCAGTGCTGCAGCTGGAAATACAGAGGAACTTTAGAAATATAAAATACCTAAAGACTGTGTACTGGTGCTCACTGAGAGGGTAAACTGAGACTTTTCCAGTTGAAGGAGAACTGAAAAAAACTTGGGAGAATGCATAAACTCCACATTTAATAGTAGTTTTGGATGAATTGCTGTATATGCCAAGACAAGCAACATAAAAACAAGTCAGTGGCTGACTTAAACTTGCTCAGAGAAAAGCTGTTGTTATCAAACGTCGTTTATTCATTCATTCATTTTCTTTTCGGCTTAGTCCCTTTATTAATCTGGAGTCGCCACAGCAGAATGAACCGCCAACTTATCCAGCAAGTTTTACACAGCAGATGCCCTTCCCATCTCTGGGAAACATCCACATTCATTCAAACACATACACTACGGACAATTTAGCCTACCAAATTCACCTGTCCTGCATGTTTTTGGACTGAGGGGGAAACCGGAGCACCCGGAGGAAACCCACGCGAATGCAGGGAGAACATGCAAACTCCACACAGAAACTTCAACTGACCCAGCCGAGGCTCGAACCAGAGACCTTCTTGCTGTGAGGCGACAGCACTACCTACTGCGTCGCCTAATGGTGAAGGGATATGATCGAATATGCCTATTGAGTGAAGGTTCGTGAAGAAACTTTACACTCCATGTAAAAGTATTTTATTTTGACACTTGTGGCTGCTGTACTTTGTAGTGTATTTTAATACACGTAAAATTCAGGTATTTGGTATTTTATTTTAAAATACATTTCAATGTAACCCAACCCTGATGATAAGCTCCTAATTGCATTCCTATAAAATTCACCGTCAACTAGCTTGACTTTAAACATTTAATGTTACTTCGGCGTGCCATACCGTCATATTAAACTACCGTGTGTCGTCTCACGTTTGATGAATCGCACATAGAGCGATCTTCACCTGCAGAACTCCGAGAGCAGAACTCGAAGCTGAAGAGGAATGCCAGTTTTGTGCTTTTGTTTCTCTGACATCAGTCGTCGGGACTCCAGATGAAAGCGTCTTTTCCTCGCAGGAATGTAGTTTGGAGGGCGGAGACTCGCAGCAACATTACATTCTGCATCCAGAAACTGTGAAATATGGACACTGCCATGAGAACAGTGGCGATCGTTCGAGCTCGTTCAGCTCTATTCATGACAGGATCCGAGCACTGTACGGCGCCAGGAACGGGACCGGAGATCACGGAGAGGTGGATGTAGTTGTTCGGGATCCGCGGGTCACACACAACACACGGCTGGAGTTTACGCGTTTTGTAGCGACGCTTGTTCTTTGTTGAGAGATTGTTGTTGCGTTCTGCCTGACTGTTTTCAGAGGAGAGAGTCGCTCTTCATTTCGGCCACTCTTGTTTCTTGGGCGGGACGAAGAGATAAATAAAAGAGTTGAGCATGAGGAATAACGAGGAGACTGAGGGCTTTGATGGCGAGGCCTCCAACACCTCGATGATTTCAGGAGTCAATAGTCCGTATCAGCCGACCACCGAGCCCGTGCTCTCCAGAAACGTGTTCAGGGCCATCAGGTGTGACCGGGAGTACCTCAAGTCACATTTTGGCATTTTAAAAGTTATTGAAGTGGTAAGTTGAAGTAGTCTTAGTGTTTCTCTATTCAATTAAAAACTTAGGAGCCTGAGGTTTGTATTGCTGAACTTCAGCAAAGTGTATTGGCAACAGTGACTTGACAAGTTAGGATGTTTACATCTTCAACAGCGTCATTGGTGAATTGCGACCTTTCTTTCTTTCTTTCTTTCTTTCTTTCTTTCTTTCTTTCTTTCTTTCTTTCTTTCTTTCTTTCTATCATTCTTCTGATGCTCTTCAAATATCTTTGACATTACCTAAGACCCCTGTGTTTTTATTTAAATACCATAAAGTACACTAAAAATTTGAGGCAATCAGGATTTTTTAAGCTCAATCAAATTAACCGTATAAGTTAATTGAACTTATATTGTGTTAAACTGACACAAATCTGCTTGCATAACTTATAAAATTAAGTTACAACATGATTAACCTAATTTAATATGTTACAATGAACTAAAATATTTGCTGTCATGACTAATTGACCATATTAGGCATGGGACTATAACCGTTTTCAAGGTATACCTCGGTTTGGAAAAGTCAAGTTTTTAAAACCACCTAAATTTTCTGCTATACCATTCCTATGGTATATGTAAGAAAATTTCCAAAGATGCCGTTTTAAATTGTAAAGAAATCTGTGTTTTTGAAGACAGAAGTCAGTGATTCATTTTCATTATTCAGCCTGACATGTTCACTGCTCCAAAATATATTTTTAATAAGTATATTCTTGTGTTCAAAGGGGAAAAGTTTTAGTTTTTTACCCAGACATTTAAAAAGAATATATTTTAGAGCAGTAATCACAATATTGTGGAACTGTGGTATTTTTATCCAAGGTTATCATACCATCCAAATCTTATACCGACCCATGCCTAGTTCATATAATTTTAATCAGCCTTTTAGAAACAAAGACATAGTTTTACTTCTCAAGTTAATGTTTATTATTATTATTATTATTATTATTATTATTATTATTATTATTATTACAATATGGCATAAAGAATGTCCATATTTTGTGGTTGACAAGCTTTTTTTGTCAAATTCATTACAAGCAAATGACATTTTTAGGAAGTTGTATATTTTAAGACTTGAAATTGTTGCTCCGAACACAATTTTCTTAGTATTTAAAATGTCTTATTTTATGCCTGTGTTTATAATATATGTAATTACAAGATGTCTTATTCAAAGTTTCTTTCTCTTATTGCTGGCCACAGCATATCTGTTTTAGATGTTCCTCCCTCATTACATTCTTCTCATGTTAAACTGCATTAGTGTAATCAAGACAGATTTATTATTTTTTTAAGTAGCCTATATATTTAAAATCAAAATATTCAAGGCAAGACAGTAATACCTTTATCATCCAAATGGTGTCATAATTAAAAAAAACATAGTTTTTCCACATTGGATAACAGATCTTCATTCCACATATTTCAGTTAGATATTCACTCATTATAAGTTTCTCATATTGGATTAGTGCGAGGACGGCAGATTTCCTCTTTTTGAGTTTTTTAAATCAAAATATTTCCTGTTGGATACAAGCCGACATGCGTCAAAATCTCTGGAATGCATCAGTGACAGAGGAGAATGTTGCCTGGAGTTTGAATGAATTAACTTTCCGATTGGAGTTAAGTCCACTTGATTGGCAAAACACCCAAAAACGCTATACAGGGCCACTATGGGCACACAAAACAAAAACTCAGAGGCTTGTGAACCTCTGCCAGATGTTGAAAAGGAGTGGGGAGCATAAGAAGAAAAAAAATTACGGCTTTCTGTTGTTCTGCTGGCTCAGCAAAAGCAAAGCATCTCAGATCAGGCCCTCATGGTGATGCACATTTAAGAAACTGCATGCATGTGGGAAAAACGGAGCAAAACTAAGGAAGTCATTAGGTGAAATAAGGACTTGTGTACGCTGCCAAAAGAAACAACCTGTGAGCCAAGTACACAAGATAGCTAGTCTGCTAAAAGATTGCTTAATGAATCCTGTTTTTCTGCTTTTGTGTTCATCTTTGAGTCTACAGCCAAGTTTTAATTGGATTTATGAAGTGATGAACACAATAGCTGAGATATTGGAGAACATGCGATTCTATTGTCTTTGTGAACACAGTGCATGGCTTTGTTGTCTGTGCTTTTTTTATGTGAACCCAGAAGCTTCATTTGCCCGTGGAGTCAAATTACAGGTAGTATAGTAATGCTCTATTCAATGCCGACCTGAAACCAGTTTCCTCAATCTAAAGTCTGGTGTGTGTGGAAGGTTTAAACTCCCGATTTCAAGACTAATGTCATAATTGTGAAAGAAATTATCTTTTTGATTTCTCTATTGTGATTTCTCTATTTTGATCTCTTTATTGTGGGGTAAAATGTAAGGTGTAAATCACAGCTACATATGGGAGCTCATTTCTACCACAAAATAAAAATAAGTAAAAGGTATTTGCTTTTTCATTCCTCTACAGTTCCACATTTTTTCTACAATAGGGTATATGCACATCTAGTGTTTTTCCCCTAGCCATAAACATCTGGTGAATAGTTATTTTTGTAACAATTTTATACTGTTCCTTTTACAGCATCCATGTTATAATTTGTTCAAGTGTAAAACAAGATGAAACGCCGTTTACACACACACATGCCGTCAGGATCAGCAGGCTAGCACAGAAACTCCACTGAGTAAAATACATTTTCATATTTTTGCCGGTAGCTAGCTGTCTGCATCTCTTACATGGTCGCCCACTGAAGCTAAGCAGGGCTGCGCCTGGTCAGTACCTAGATGGGAGACCACATGGGAAAGCCTTTATTAGTCTTGGGTTTCCAATACCAAATGGGTACCAATGGTAGCCTTGGTCGGTGTGGTGCCCGACAGAAAGTTTCAGTTGACGTCGTTCTCACTCAAGGAAAAGGCAAAGTAAAGCTGTACGGGATCATTCACAAATCATATGATAGCACTTCACATATCATAGCATTTCTCACTAAACAGATTCTTTATACACATAAATACTTGTGTATAAATTTTCATTACTAACCTTTCTATGAACGTGATTTGATTATAACTGCAGATCAATGACAGTGCGAAATAGCCTACTGTAACGTCTGCGATTATATAAAATAAATAAATAATTGCAACATATATGAAGACATACAGACCCTTACAGTGTCCGATATGTTACCAATTACAGAAAAACTACACACAGTATACATTTAGTCCTTATATGGCTTCAAAAACAACATGCAACATACAGCACAGTCAGAGCAAACTTTTCATCGGTGTCTGTAATCTTCACCAGCACATGTAACCTCTGTTAGAGAGTAATTCTGTCATTCCGAGTTCATAATAGTCCAAAAGACGATGATAATAGTTAAACATGGCAGTTTGTTCATGGTTAAGGTTGTTGAAACAAATCCTTTGCTCATTTGTTTTTTTTTTTGTGTTTCACTCTCGTGTTTGTCAGTTTCTGAAAGGATCAGATATCAGAAGCGCTTCAATAATCACGCGCACGTTATTATCATCAGCTCAAGTTCGTTATGCGTGGCGAGCCCAAGCGAGAAGGCAAAACTGCTCACGCTTTAGACGGCTTTGAAAAAACACTAAGGGGCACAGGGTAGATTCCGCTCTCCTTTTTGGCTTTCAAGACGACGACAAGGTTTTTTTAGGCTCGGATCGACCATGCCTCGTTATTATTTGTATATATTATTGCAGTGTAATGTCTCGGCTGTGTATTTAAAAATTATACTTTGTTTGTTTATTTATTAATTTATTTTATTTTATTTTATATATATATATATTTTTTTTAATTCTCCTGGCTTGTGCACGCGCGAGTGACGTATCTCTGTAAACCAATAGTGTTCAGCTGCGTGTCTTGCTCCGCCTTCTGGTTACCCTTTTGTTGTGCTAGGTACCATTCTAAAAGGGTACCCCAAAAGTGGTATGGTACGGTTCACTTTTTGGTACCTTTTGACAGTGGAAATGGTCATAAAAACGTACCAAACCAGATCATACCGTACCATACCAGTCAGTGGAAACGGGCCATTAGTGAGACCAGCAGGGGGGTGCTCAACCTGTGGTCTGTGTGGGTCCTACCACCCCAGTATATTGATGGGTACTCTATACTGCTTAGTGAGCCCGTCTTCGTATGAGATGCTAAACTGAGGTCCTGATTCTCTGTGGTTGTTAAAAATTCCAGGATGTCGTTCGAAAAACAAATTTGCCCACTGGCCTCTGTCCATGATGACCTCCTAACCATCCCCCATCTCCTCTCCACCAATCAGCTGATGTGTGGTGTGCGGTTTGGTGTAATATGGCTGCCGTTTCGTCATCCACGCGGATGCTGCACACTGGTGGTGGATGAGGAGATTCCCCCAAAAATGTGTAAAGTGCTTTGAGTCTCCAGAAAAGCGCTATATAAAATGTAAGGAATTATTATTATTATTAAAGACATGGTTTGGAAAAAATGAAATATAATGCAGTGCTTCTTGTACATTCTGAGACCCACTTTATATTGTATATCAATCAAGCAATGAATATCATTGAATTTATTTTTAAAAGAAAACAGACCTTAAACATGGCGATTTTGTAACAGCATACAGTTCACAGGAAGTGCTTTAACATGGTTACTGTAAATTAAAAGTCCTTCTGTAAATGTATATATCACAATACTAACTTTTTGTAACTAAAAGATGTCAAGAATGAGATTTAAAAGTAATTTTGAGATAAAATGTCACAATTAGTCTTGTGACTGTGGTGGAAACCAGCTTTAATTTATACGTTAAAAGTCTGAGAGAAAAGAAAGCGAATTGTGACACTTTGTTCACAAATGTGCAAGTCTGTATTGATTTAGTTAGTTAGCGTTGAAAAAAGCTTCCATAGTTTTGACTTTTGTAAAACAGACGACAGCTGATCTGATCAGATGAACAAAAATGTCATAGTATACCACAGAAGAGGAAGTACAAGTTAAAGAACAAGCCTGTTGTTTGTATAATCACACATCAGAGATGTTTATGTTTCGTAATGGTCAATGAAGGTCAAACTCCTCTTAGTCTACGAGCTTATTCGTCCCTCTGGTTGACAGTGCAGTATTTGAGGTTGCATGCTGCAGTAATGATGCCTGGTTAAGGAGAGGGGATAAATTAAAATAAAACTGAACTAAAAAAACTCTGCAGGATGTGATTCAGAAAGTTCCCACATAACTTTTAAATTGCAGCATTCCAGTAATATCCCTTGGGGTGTTTGAGCCATGACCATAAAATCTTAGACTTGTTTAAAAATGTGATCAGTCGTTCCTCGAAACAGAGATTTAATATATTACCCATATGCGAAAGGCTGAGAGCTCTGCTAGTTAGGCTGTAGTTTTATTAGGTTCTTGATTTTGTCACATTAGCATGTTGGCTTTTTTGATCCGAGGGATTCCTCTGGGCCCTGTACTGGATCTCTTCCAATTCTGCTAACAATCTGATTGGAATTTGGATTGTTTTGAATGTTTTTTTGAGAAAAAGAGAGGAGATTGATCTGTAGCGCAGGACTTTTCACGTGGCTGCATGACATGTTTCCTTCAGCTGGCTTGCCAAGGATATTCAACCATGGCTTTTCCTCCATGAACTGGCCAATGATTTACCTAAGGCCCCCATGGGATAAGGAGGGGTCTTTTTGACTGTTTAATCTTTTCAGACTTCTTTTTGTCCATCTGTAGATTTGGTTTTCTTGGCTAATATCAATGGTTCGCCTCGTTCCAGTCACAGAGGAACAAAAATAATCACAGGACTTTTGTATACAAATATCAGCTGTTGGGTTTCTGCAAAAATATCCTTTGTAGCGAGGCGTTTCTCAGGGTTTACATTTGGTCTTCTTTCTAATCTAGACAAACTCGAGTCTCGAGACACTTTGTTTTTGAATGAATAATATGTTACTGTGAAATAAGTAACAATTTTATGCTATAACTATCACTATAACTATAACTATACTGTAACTATAATCCTTTTATGTACATGTATGTAAATGTTGATAAAAATATATATTGCTCAAGAAGTCATTTATTTCATTAGATTAGTTTTGAGAATACAGCAAAAATGATACATTCTTTCTTTTGTAATGCATTTAGAAATGTAAAATATTCCTATTATAGCAAAGCAAAGCAAAGCAATTTTTTTCCAAACATAAATTCACTTTATCAATATTTAAAACAGTTCAGCCTTTTGGATTTTCAGGATTCTTGATTCCACTGTAATTTCAAAACAGCAGATCGATTCAATTGTGTAATAACATAAATATATTTACTGTCACTTTTGATAAATCCTTGACAAATAAGAATTGATGTATTAGAGAGGAAGATGAATACTGAAATTAAAGTCTTGGTAAACCGCCTTAGATTACTAATCGTTTATTCTAGTATAAGTAATCTGCAAATAAAACACTCTAAAGTCCTCGCATATATATGCTTAAATATACTCCACCCTTTTGTTTTCATACGGCTTTCCTCTATAAACACTTTGACCTGAAGGGACCAAGTCTATTTAAGGTGTAGTTTCAGCCATGAAGAGCAAAGCTATTGACATTTCAGCTGTCTATGTGAGTGTTGAGAGTGACGCCTGCTTCTGTAATTCTGAATTTGGTCCGTTCATTGACAATAAAACCTGATAAATGAAAACTAATAAATCATAAAAACAAATGGTTGACAGGGTGTCATGGTGGCGCAGTGGGTAGCGCGATCACCTCACAGCAAGAAGGTCGCTGGTTCGAGCCTCAGCTGGGTCAGTTGTCATTTCTGTGTGGAGTTTGTGCATGTTCGTGTGGGTTTCCTCCGGTTGCTCTAGTTTCCCCCACAGTCCAATGACATGCGCTGTAGGTAAATTGGGTAAGCTAAAATTGTCTGTAGTGTATGTGTGTGAACGAATGTGTATGGATGTTACCCAGTGATGGGTTGCAGCTGGAAGGGCTTCTGCTGCATAAAACATATTCTGGATAAGTTACCCAGATTAACAAAAGGGACTAAGCTGAAAAATAAATAAATGAATGAAATGGCAGACAGTGTGGAATATACTACAGTAAAACAAAATGTGCAATCAGTTCTAATTTTAGGGCGAGTAGCTTCTATTAATTTACAAATGATTAAACCAGATTGTCAATGTTTGTTGCTGAATAGAAACATTCTAGGATTACATACAAGTTTTAAATCTTAGGAAAAGTTCTACTAAAATGTTATTTCATTCCTTTATAATGGAAATTATTCCTATTTAATGCGAATGATCATGAGTTCAGCAAATGCACACTAAATTCAAAAGTGCACACTAAATTAAATCATGACGTGGACTAGTGTCTGTGTTGTTTAAACTGCAAAAACATCATCTCATTTAATGTACTGTTCAAGGCAAAATTATATTGCTGCTTAACACGTTTTTTCCACACATTTTTTAAACAAACTAATAACTAACTTTAACAATTAATTCCTTTTTTGTTTGCTATGATGACAGTACATCATGTTTTACTAGTAAAATACTAGTATTCAGCTTAAAGTGTAATATAAAGACTTTAAGAATTTCTAAAGACTTATAAAAGAATTTATTTTTTTTCCTTCAGCTTAGTATCTATTTTAGAGGTGGCCACAGCGGAATGAACCGCGAATTATTCCAGCATATGTTTTATGCAGCGGATGGCCTTTCAGCCACAACATTCACACACACATACACACATTCATACACTTTGGTCAGTTTAATTTATTCAATAGACTGATTTCACGCGGCCGCCGTTTTAAAAGCGAAACTGAGGCTGTGGTGGGATGAAACCTGGAAGTATCGTCTGGAGTCACACAGGAACGTTGTCTACCTGGCTGTATACCTTATCAGCGAAGAGAAAGTGACTCAAATTTATCATTTCACCACCTTCCAAGTGACCCGAAGGTCCGTTCTGAATGGAAAGTGAAAATAAAAAGAGATATCAGACCTGATTTTCAGCTAAGTTAAGGGAAATGGCACTAGTTAGCTAACTTTTTCTTTCCCAAACACACATTTTAGATGCCTTTTATCAAACTCAAGTTAATTAACTGATTCTTTCACTATATTAAACTTGTTACGAAACTGAATTTCGATACTGAAATTAAAAAAAGGTCAATTTCTTGCTAACATTTAAGCACTATTGAACGTGTTCTTAAGCGGAAAATAGACGTTTTTAAAATTTCAATACCGGGACAACACTATTACAGACAACACGAGGGTGTGCTACAGAGGACTGCATTGTTTTATCGCTCACTGGGTTACATAGACTAAAGCAGGGACGCATCCCCACTGTGTTTACCTGGTGCCATGAACTGAAGCCTAAAAGGAAACTTAAGCGCATTACTCTTAAAGAGATTATAATTTTGTTTGATGCCTAATATGCTTTTAACTGTTTAAATTAAACTTAACTGAATGATATTAAAGTGATGTTTAAACCATTTCTGCATTTTGAAATCGCAGCAACAGCTGGAGGTTTGTAGTTCACAGCATGTTGTTGCAATGTTTACGCTGCTGATCCTATACATACGGATTTCTTCCCACCACAGCCTCGCTTTCGTTTTTTAAATGGCGGGCACGTGAAATAATGGTATTCACATATAGCGCATGTCTTTGAACTGTGGGAAAAATCTGAAAACCCAGAGGAAACTCATGCCAACACAGGGAGAACATGCAAACTCCACACAGAAATTTCAGCTGGCCCATTTGGGACTCCAATCAGCGACCTTCTTGCTGTGAGTTGACAATGCTAACCGAGCCACCGTGCCGCCCCTATACAAAGACTTAACTAGGTTATTTCTCTTTTACATAAGTATTTCTCAAGGGGGTTAATCATATAAAGACTTTCCCTAGAAGATAAAGCATAAGTTATATATTGAATAGAATGGGAAATACTGTCAAACATTTCCTTGCTCAGTTAAACATCACCTGGGAAATATTTGAAAAGAAAAAAAGTTCAGAATAAACACAGGAGGTCTAACAACCTTGCCTTCAACTGTAAAATTAATTTGAAATTCATTCATTCATTCGTTTTCTTCTTGACTTAGTCCCTTTATTAATCAGGGGTCACCACAGCGGAGTGAACTGCCAACTTATCCAGCATATGTTTTACAGCTTTTTGGATTTTCACTCTAGATACGTTGTCTCCAAGAGGTTTAAATGAGAAGTTTGATTATTCATCCTTTCTTTTATGTTTAATCTTTAATCAGTTGTTTGGGTAAATATTTTTTGGCTATAATTTGTTGCATTTTTATGTTTTATTCTGTTATGTTTATCTTTATTTGGAATATTTTATTAAGATTTGTTTTCATATTTTCATTTTTAATATGTAAGGTGTGTAATTTAATTTAAGTTGTGTTTTTTTCTATTTTTTGTTGTGAGATAATATATGAGATCATGTGATCTGGAAGTGTATAAAAAGAGCAACATGCTGTGACGAAAGCATAGACTGTAAAAGATATGGACATAGTATCCGTTACGTCACCCATAGGTTTCTGAATAACACAAAACAAGCTACAAGTAGGTGCATCATCGCACTGATGGGGGAATACCGAACAAGGGCAAAGAGGAGGAGTGTGAGAGGAGCTACAGACCCTTGCTAGTATTTTGCTTAGACAGGCTTTTCTTTGGGAGAAATGCTTAATACTTTATTACCTGCGACTCGTTTGTTTTCTGACCACATATACTTGGTTGTATATTATATCAATAAAGTGTTTAGACTTTTAAAAACACTGTAGTAATACATTGAGCCACTAAGCATTGTTCTTATGACGTTTTTCTACAGGAGGAAAATGCAAATGACTTCCAAACACTTTAGATATAGTGTGTGTTAGTAAATGCAAGACTATTTATAAAATCAAGGCATAACACTGTATCTCAACGTTTCAGATGACTGTTCTATAGCCTACAGCTAATCAATCTGTCTGATTCTGGAGTGCTTTACAGGTCTAAAGAAAAATATTAATGATAAATGATCTTAAATAAAACAAATACATTTGTAGAGATGGTATACAAGTATATAATTTCAGTCACCTGGGAAACGGAGGCCACGTGAATAGTTTGTGAGCACAATTAAGTGCACACAGCATGCCCAACACAATCTCACGGCAATTCGTAACTTTTTTTTAGTGGCTAATTCGTACGAATTCGTACGATCTAATTCATACAATTTAGTACGATTTGCTCATCCTCCAATGACGGTTGGGTTTAGGGGCGGGGTTAGGTGCCACGCCTCCTTTTTAAAATCGTACCATTTCGTACGACTGAACTCGTACGAATTCGCACGAATTAGCCACTAAACTGTCAAAACGTAAAATACTTACGTTTTCTCGTGAGATCAGGCTGGCATGCCATATCATCTGGTAATTGTAAGAAATAAGTCCAAAAGGCAAATGACTGTGTAAAGCCACAGAAAACAAAAGAAAAATACGATGAATATGCCGAGTTCAGCAGCTAATCAGCTGGAATCAGCTGAGGTAAAGTGACGGCGACCAGCAAGACCTAGCTGTCACTCAAGTGGCCACGCCCTTAATTATGCAAACTTAATATAACTTAATATAAAAGAAACGGATGAGTTAAAAAAAATTCACCCCCTCACAGTTGTCATGAAGGGTAATATTAGCTGTATGAACCAAAATCGTTCTTTGTACCAGGCTGTAAACACCTTTTTTCTCCTGTAAAGTTGGCCATTTTAACAGTGGGCTTAATAGAAATTTGTTCTATTATGGAGCCAGGACTAGCGCAGTTTCAGTTGCTTCATGAGGAGAGCGGGAGGTTGCCGATTGGACAAAACATTACACGCTTTATGTTAGCCTTTTTAATTAAAATGTTTTTTTTTTTTTTTGTGTTGCCGCATTTTCGATTGTAATTTTGGCAGAAATGTTATAATAGTCTGGTGGCACAGTGGCGGAATAGGGATGTTGCCTCGCAGCAAGAAGGTCGCTGTTCTCCCCTTGTTCATGTGTTTTTCCTCCGGGTGCTCCAGTTTCCCCCACAAGTCCAAAGACATGTGCTATTGGTGAATTCGGTAAGCTAAATTGGCCATATTGTATTTGTGTGAATGAGAGTATATGGGTGTTTGACGGTGATGGGTTGCAGCTGGAAAGGCATCCGCTGTGTAAAACCTATGCTGGATAAATTGGCGGTTTGTTCCACTGTGGCGACCGCATATTAATAAAGGGACTAAGCTGAAAAGAAATTGAATGAATATGTATTTTACTGTAAAATATAATTGTATTTCCATAGTAAAAACTGTAGTAAAAATATGCTCACTTTTATAATTAAGAGTCTTTGGCTCATGTTGGGAAATGGTTGAGTTTTTTGGATTTTTTCTTTTTTTTTTGCCCGCTCTCTCTCACAAAACCTATGTAATATGAAGAGTTTGCGTGTCTGCAAGCATCTCCAGGGTTAAGGAATAGTGGCTTCAGTTTTTGCACAAGGAGCAATTCCCTTAAGGCGAGGAGGAGAAGTCAGTTGGCTGTGAGCTGGAAGGCTCGTTTCCGTTTAAGTAGGAGCTCTTGGAACACAATGCAAGCTGTCAGAGCAAACCTCCCACCATTCACTTTGCGGGCACAACAGATGGCGTGTGTACAAACTAGGGATTTGACTCCATGTGGCCATTGCTACAGGGAACTTGTCTAATGTAGGGAGGGTCTCTGAAGGAGGACGAGGGCGGGGAGTGACATATAATCATTAAAATCTGGGCCTTTTTGCACATCAGACACCTGCTGCCTTGTGGGACATGAGCTGTACTGCTTTCATCATGACCTCATGCCTAAATGCACTTCTTTAGCCTGTCTTGGTGATGATGCGTGACAGTGGACTGAAGGGATGCTGGCGCTGTGACAGTCGTTTATCTTTAGTCCACACTTCCCTAATGTGATCAGTGCAAATAAGCCGGATGAGATAAAGAAGGGCTTGTGTTGTGTCAGTACGACATTAAGCCCACATGATGACAACACTTCAGGATAACCCCAAGCCTTCATATGACATTTTGTGGAATGTTTAAATTAGACATACACATATGAAATAATTTAAACGGGTGGTCCACAGTGTATTTTTAAGGTTTGGTTGTCACAACACAAAATAAATATGAAAAAAAAGAGATAAACATTAAACAGATGCGGTTAGTCAAGAAACCTGGATGTTGAGTTGTATGTACAGATTGTTATAAATATACAGGTTATTGGGTGCTGTGTACAAGTGCGGATGAGAAAGTATTGCACATATTTATTGCACAGTAGGGGAATATTTAACTGTTCATAAGGTAGACAGCCTGAGGAAAGAAACTTTTCCTGTGTCTGGCTGTTTTTGTGCTTGGTGCTCTGAAGCGCCAACCAGACGGTAACAGTTCGAACAGGTAGTGTGCTGGGTGTGAGGCGTCCAAAGTGATTTTGCGAGCCCTTTTACTCACTCTGGAAGAGTACAGTTCTTGAAGTGTAGGAAGGGTTGTCCCAGTGATTCGTTCAGCAGTCCAGACTATTCGCTGTAGTCTACGGAGGTCGGTTTTGGCAGCTGAGCCGAACCAGACGGTGATTGAAGTGCAGAGGATGGATTGGATGACAGCTGAGTAGAACTGTACGAGCAGCTCCTGTGGCAGGTTGAACTTCCTCAGCTGACGAATGAAGTACAGTCTCTGCTGGGCTTTCTTCACAATAGAGTCTATGTGAATGTCCCACTTCAGATCCTGAGAGATGGTGGTGCCCAGATACCTGAATGACTCTACTGCAGCCACAGTGCTGTTCATGATGGTGAGTGGGGGGAGTGCAGGGGGGTTACTTTGATTATACACAGCTAACATGAAAACAACCTGAAAGGCCCACCCTAAAGATGCTGACTGATCAGCTTCATGTCACCAGGAAAAGCGCCATGCTTCTTCAAGCACGTGCTGTGCCTCTGCTGTATAAACACTGTCAGTCAGAGTAATTGTTAGCCGTATCAGTGTGAGCCTGAATCAGACAGAAATTGAAGAGGACACAGCTGAACCTCACACCTGCTCGTTAAAATAAAATCTGACAAGTGTCTTTCACATATATTCAGGTTAAAAGCATGTGTAAGTAATATGAAACGTTCACATATCTTTTGCGAGCTTGTTATTTGAGATATTGAAGGCAGGGAAAGCGGCCACATGGAGACACTGCAGCGCTGGAGATGATTGTGGCTGCTTACACATTGTGGCTGCTTGACGGATAAATATGAATTTGTAGCTAAATTGTTAATGGTGCCAAACAGCATTTCCTGTGGTTTACATCCTTGTTTACAATCTTGCTACAACATACCGTTAACGCTAGAAAATATGCATGTAATAGATCAATTTTAACAAATAAAAACACTTACAGGTTGTGACTCACAATCCACAGCTTCTTCTATTATGGTTGGAGCTGCTCCTTCTTTGAGGAACTTTTAGCCGAATCCAGCACTGAACTGGGAGAGATTCTGGAAGCTATCCTTTGTCAAATGCTAGAGCTATATATTTTTTATATAATTCTCTGGAACATAATTTAAATTCAATTGTAAGCACTTCTGTCTTTGTGTTTTGTCCTTTTGGAAGCCCAGAAACCGAACAAGCTCTGTGGAAATAGCAGCGTTTGGACGGCATTTAACTTTCTCAGTGCCTCTGACCACACCCCTTTACTGCGTGAAGTGTATGCGCGCGGTGAATGTGCATTACCTAAAGCGTTTGTGACCTTACTAGCCAGCATATATATTTTTTGTACTCCCCAAACTTCATTCGCTGTAGGCTTGAACTTTGAGTGTATTACATTCAGAGATGTTATTTATGTTCACACAGCTACATTAGTGGACCACCCCTTTAACATATTGTAATACATTGTGAACATGTAGTATACTATACAGTGATATTTTGCATGGGTGCTTCAAAATACCAAAAAAGGGTTAGATAATTTTGGTCATCTAACCCTTGTGAACTGTTCAAATGGACTACCTTTTCCTTATAATTATGGCTGTTTTTTTGCCCCATTGGCTTCCGTTATAATGACTTTTTTGATTGCAAAGCCATGACAGCATATAATCATCCATTCTTGATTTGTGGTTTTGTATTGTATTTGTGGTGTACAAAATGTATCATAGAAATACAGTGACTAGTAAAAGTTTGTGAAACCCCCCCAGCCTGATCTCACGAGGAAACGTAACTATTTTACGTTTTGTCAGTTTAGTGGCTAATTTGTATGAATTGGTACGAGTTCAGTCATATGAAAATTTAAAAAGGAGGCATGCCAGCCAACCCCGCCCCTAATCCCTACTGTCATTTTGGATAGGCAAATCGTACTCAATTGTATAAATGAGATTAGGCATGGGCCGGTATAAGATTTTGACATTATGATAACCTTGGATTAAAAAATATCACGATTTCACAGTATTGTGATTACTGCTTTAACATATGTGCTTTTTAATTGTCTGGTTAAAAAAACAAAACCTTTTTTCCCCTTTGAACACAATATAAATTTATGTTAAGAAACATTTAAAATATTTTGGAACAGTAGCTAAACATGTCAGGCTTAATAATTTAGACTTTTAGTCTTCTTTAGTTTTAAAAACACAGATTTATTTACAATATAAAATGGCATCTTTGGATATTGTTTCTGCTGGAGATACTGTTGTCTTAAAAAACATAAAAAAACATTACATATACCATAGGAACAGTATAGCAGAAAACTTTGGCGGTTTTAAAACCTTGACTTTTCCAAACCGCGGTAAACTTTGACAACGTCTCATGCCTAAATGAGATCATATGAATTAGCCACTAAATTAAATGGTTACCCATTGCTGTGAGATAGTGTTTAACCCCCTGCAGAATCAGTGAAATGTGAATAATTCACAAGATGGAAACATTATTAATATAACCCCCTGACAATTTTTTGTGAGATTCGACTGCTGTGTGTGGTTAGTTGATGATCTGTGAATTGCCCGCTGTTATTCAGAAAAGTCCTTCATGCTCTGCAAATTCTTCGGTTTGCAGCATTTTTGACATTTTTGAACACTGTCTAGCAGTGACTGTGTGATTGTGTGATGCATCCTTTCACAGTGAGGACAATTGAGCGACTCCAACACTACTCATAAAAATTGTTCAAACGCTCACTGATGCTTCAGAAGGTAAAACTAAAAATACAGTTTTTTTCCATTTCGTTCTGCCCTTCAGAAATTCTGTTACAGACTGTTTTCTGAAAGAAAAATTAAGTACAGTTTACCTTGAACTTCAAATACAAAAAATGTTTAATGCTCTTAATGCATCGTGTTTCCTTCTGGCGCATCAAGGAGTGTTTGTACCTTTTTTTGATAATTGTGTTTAAGTTCCTCAGTTGTTCTCAGTGTGAAAAGATAGATCTAAAAACATAATAAAGTCACCATTGGAAAGGTTCATATACAGTATGCAAAAGATGCTGAGATTGCTATGACAGATTGCAGGGTGTTACTTTAATAATTCATTTTTGAAAGTTTTTTACCGACTGTTAACATTTATTAAGTAAAATAATTGAAATAATAAATAAAAAAATAATAATTAAATAAATAAAATAAATTATTTATTTTTACTGACTGTAAACATTTATTAAGTAAAATAATTTGAATAAATAAATAAATAATAATTGAATAAATAAAATAAATAATTAATTTTTACTGACTAAACATTTATTAAGTAAAATAATTTAAATAATAAATAAATAAATAAATAAATAATAATTAAATAAATAAAGTAAATAATTTATTTTTACTGACTGTAAACATTTGTTAAGTAAAATAATTTAAATAATAAATCAATAAATAATGATTAAATAAATAAAATAAATAATTAATTTTTACTGACTAAACATTTATAAAGTAAAATAATTTTAATAATAAATAAATAATAATTAAATAAATAAAATAAATAATTTATTTTTACTCACTGTAAACATTTATTAAGTAAAATAGTTGAATAAATAAATAAATAATAATTTAATAAATAAAATAAATAATACATTTTTACTGACTAAACATTTATAAAGTAAAATAATTTAAATAATAAATAAATAAATGATAATTAAATAAATAAAATAAATAATTTATTTTTACTGACTGTAAACATTTATTAAGTAAAACAATTTAAATAATAACTATATAAATAATAAATAAATAAAATTAATAATTTATTTTTACTGACTGTGAACATTTAAGTAAAATAATTTAAATAAATAAATAATAATTAAATAAATAAATAAAATTAATAATTTATCTTAACTGACTGTAAACATTTATTAAGTAAAATAATTTAAATAAATAATAAATAAATTAATTTAAAAAGTAAAACATGTTAATTAAAAAATATAAAATAAAATTTTATATTTCAATCAATTAAAAAGACATTTAACTCACTTTTTTGTTACCTTTTTGATATGCCAGAATGCATTTTTCACATACAAAATTTTAATATTTTTCATATTCATGTTGCAGTGAATGTGCAAATAAATAGAAAAATGCATTGCAGTTTGCACATTCCTTTGCCATTTCGCTTGTTACATTTCAAAATGAATTTTGCTCTTGATATGCTTCCATACATTTGGTTTGATCTCTTTTATTTTGTAAGATGTTTAATATTTTTGCTGATTCTGCAAGGGGTTCATAAACTTTCGATTACTACTGTATACAGCATCTGTGCTCAAATATTTCTTATGCTTCATTTTTCAGTGTTTGTTTATGTTAAAAAAAAGAGAAAAGGGTTTTTTGTTGTATCAGGTGACTGCTGTCATGGAGAATCTGACACATCTGTTGAGGTCTCATACAGTAATTGCAGTCATGCTGGCTGATGTTGGACTCAATCTGCATTTCAAATGCACAGCATGGGCTCAAGAGGAGGTAGCGCAATTTAGTTGAGTCTTGTTTTCTTTAATTGTGAATGGTAGTATTTTGGGGTGTTGGCAGGTTTGCTTTTGCCAAAATAAACTCTGGTGTGATTGCTCTGTTAGTGTGCTTCATTTGAATAAGTGTGAACACTGCTTTATGAATCTTTGTGCACAGCAAACAAGCAGACAGAGAACACAGAAAAGATGGGTCAAAATGTGACCCAAAAAGACAGTGGCACTCGAAGGTGACAAAAGCCCAGAATGCTTATTCTGGTTGTTGTTGTTGTTGTTTTCTTGTCACGGTTGCAGAGTTGCTTGTATTCAATGTTCATTGTGTGTTTAGCTAAGTAAACAGCATTGTTTTTAGATTATAGGTAAAATCCATTTTAAAGTCAGTGTTCAAAAAACAACCTTATTTGTTTGGTTGTTTGTTTGTTTGCAGTATTTAGGTTCAGTAATAAAAGAACCAAGATATCATTTCACTTTACTTCCATGTCAAACAAACCAACTAAACCAAACTAAAGTATTAATACACCTTAGATAACATTTTTTTTTGTGTGTGTGTGTGTCCATTCACATGGCTCTTTGGTCATGTAACGCAAAAACAATGCAGATGTCGCCAGTTCACTCCAGTGCAATGTAAAAACGCAACTCAGCAACTCAAATCGATTAAGCTGACTCAACAAATATGTCAATTGAACATAAAACAATTAAGTTGTCCCAAAAAATCTCCAGAATTGTGTTGTTTCAGCAAAAAAATAATAATTTTGAGTGTGTGGATTTCACTAAATGTGCATTATAGCTGCTCCTTGGCCACCGTAAAATGACAAACTGCATACCCTGTAATGTCAAGCTCCAGAGAATGCTTTAGCTTTTTTTTTTTAACCTCAGTCAGGTCTGAATTTGTTGGCAGTCCTCATCATTATCATTCCATTGCATGACAATACATCCATCCAGCTCTTTATTCATCACAGAAATCATCTTGCAGGGAGCTTTTCACATTCTGCATCCATTCCTCGATGTGTGCACTTTATTTTGTGTCTATTCTATGACAGCATCCGGTCCGGTCCAGCTGGAAGTGGCCCCCGTCTGGATGCTGGAATGTATTGTGGCGTTGATTCTGTCTCCCCTGTTGGATCGTGCTAACCTGTAATCTGTCTGAGGTTTCGTGCTGGATAGTCAAGGCTGCATAACACCTAAATAGCACGTTAACCTCAGAATTCTTCCCATGCTGCGGTTTACTGATGAATGCGGCAGGAAAACATCGGTGAACCCTCTGCGACTTCAGTAGGGTTCAACATAACCCCACAAGGCCCTGTTATGACCATGTGGAAAACGCATTACTAAGTAAACTCTGAAAGTAGATGAGTCATTTCTACCTCCAAACAGCCAAGCAAAGTTTTTCACTGCTCTTCACAAAGGATTGCATTGTATCATATTATTGTCTTAAACTAGACACGGTGATTTGCATAGAGATTACTTATTTCATTTGTTGTGTTGTCAGGATAAGATGCTGGTTTTGATTTTCTGCTTGATAAAATAAAGCGATGTGTTTACTGCTGGAACAAACGCTTATTGTCTTGTTGTTAAATGGTTATTTTTCTCGTTTGCGTTGCAGGTTCTGGCTCTCATCTCGTTCATCTTCATTGAGACCATAATGATGTGCTCGCCGTGTGCCGGCGTCTACCTCTTTGAGTTTGTCAGCTGCAGTGCCTTCGTTGTGACTGGGGTCTTGCTCCTCATCTTCAGTCTGAACCTGCACACCAAAGTGCCGCACATCAACTGGAGTCTAACAGTATGTAGCGCTTATTGACTTGATTTCCACACAGAGCTGCAAAATCCTTCATAATATTTGACATTTAACGGATTTTTTGCTCAGAAACCGAAATGCAGTCATTTAATTCTTAATTCTTGTATACGTTATATAACATAGTTTAAAATTGAGAACGGCTTAGTCGCTTATCGCCCGTTTTAACTGAGGGGTGCAGTACGGTACGGGTCGGTATGGGTCACTTTTATTAGGTTTGCGTTTCCACTGCCAAAAGGGTACAATGGGCGTTCACATATCAAATGGGAAGCACTTCTCACAAAACAGATGCTTTATACACATGTGTATAAATGTTCATTACTAACCTTTCTATGAACGTGATTTGATTATAACTGCAGATCAATGATATAAGCCTACTGTAATGTCTGCATTTATATTAAATAAATAAATAAATGCAACATATATATGAAAACATACAGCCCCTTACAGTCTCCGATATATTAGCAATTACAGACAAACTACACACAGCATACATTTAGTCCTTATTTGTGTTTAAAAACAACACACAACATGTAGCCCAGAGTCCGTGTAAACCTCTCATCTGTATATTTATTTTTCACCAGCACATGTAAGCTTTTGTTAGAAAGTAATTCCGTCATACAGAGTTCATAATAGTCCAAAAGGTGATGATAATAGTTAAACATGGCAGTTTGTTCATGTTTTAGGTTGCTGAAAGAATCATTTGCTCTGGATTTTTTCCGGCTTCTCCTTTGTTTTTTCGCGCTTCACCCTCGCGTTTGTCTGTTTCTGAAAAGATTGGATGTCAGAAGCACTTCAATAATCATGCACACGTTATTATAATCAGCTCAAGAAGTTTGTTATTTCAAATATAGATTCCCGGCGAGTGCACGCGAGCTCTCTGGAGAAAGTGAAAGCGCTTGCGCTTTTAGACGGCTTCGTAAAACAAAAACAGCAAATGGCAAATGGCATTTTGTTCTTCTTGCCTGTGTGGCTGCACATCAAGACGACGACAAGTTTTGTTTGAGCTCAGATCGACCATGCTTGTTATTATATGTATGTATTATTATAGTGTAATGTCTTGGCCGTGTATTTAAATATGGCGCTTCCTTTGTTTTAATTCTCGGCTGGTGTACGCGATAGTAACGCTTCTCTGTAAACCAATAGCATTCAGCTGCGCATCTAGCTCCACCTTTTGGTACCTTTTTTTCATACTAGGTACCCTTTCAAAAGGTTACCCAAAAAGTGGTACAATATGGTTCGCTTTTTGGTACCTTTTGACAGTGAAAACGACTATAAAAGTGTACTTAACCGTACCATACCATACCGTACCACTCAGTGGAAATGGGCCATTATTTATCAGGGGTCACCACAGTAGATTGAACAGCCACAGTGGAATAAACCACCCCTTTTTAAATTAAATTTCATTTAATTTCATTGAAGGTCAGACTGTTTACATTAGGGTTGGGTAATATGTCAAAAATTTCATAACATGGCTCAGTGGTTAGCACTGTTGCCTCACAGCAAGAAGGTTGCTGGTTTGAGTCCTGGCTGGGTCAATTGGCATTTCTGTGTGGAGTTTGCATGTTCTCCCTGTGTTGGCGTGGGTTTCCTCTGGGTGCTCTGGTTTCCGCCACAGTCCAATTACATGCGCTATAGGTGAATTGAATAAACTAAATTGGCGGTAGTGTATGTGTGTGAATGGATGTTCCCCAGTACTGAGTTGCAGCTGGAAGAGCATTCGTTGTGTAAAACATATGCTGGATAAGTTGGTGGTTCATTTCGCTGTGGCGACCCCTGATGAATAAAGAGATATATAAATATATATATATATATATATATATATATATATATATATATATATATATATATATATATATATATATATATATATATATATATATATATATATATATATATATATTTATATAGCACATGAAAAGGATATTTTACATTTTAAAATATTTACTCATAAATGTAGACATTCATATGTGATTTATATTTCTTACTTTTTTCAGGGAAAATGTTTGATCAGAAATGTAGAAATAGCAAATAAATGTTATTTTCAAGAGTTCACACTTGATGATGATTGATTATAAAGCTTGTTTGGCATGCTATCCCGGGAGAGAGTCCTGAGCTCATAAGTTCCTCGAGCCCTGGGCTCCCTCCTATTTACAGGGCGAGAGGGGAGTTTGAGCTCAGGTAGACCTTAAGACCAGCAACTCCCTTGCTGTTTGTAGCTAATGACCAATAAGGGGTTGCTATAAAGGGATCTTACTTCTTACTAGGAGTACATCTATGGAGCCCATTTGAATTAGTCAATTACTTTTATCACATGTTTTTGGATGGTGGGTGGAAACCGGGGACCCAGGGGAAACCCACGTGAGCACGGGGAGAACATGTAAACTCCGCACAGAAACGTCGGCTAGCCTGGTAAGGACTAGAACCAGTGACGTTCTTGCTGTGAGGCAGCAGTGCTACTCCAACATTTACTGGGTATGAGGGGGGGGGATTCTTTAGAACAAAGATTACTGTGGTATGGAACTTTGGCTATTTTTGGTGACTTTGAAATTTTCTGATTGGTGAATCATGAATTGGCTAATACAGGACCAGCCGTGATCAATCATAAGCACGTGATCCTCTCGAAATTAGTTTATAAATAAACTTCACAAAATATAAAACACTTTTCAAAAACATTTGATTTACAAGTCAAACATAAAAATAACACAAAAACATATTGCTAAGTAAAACGTGAAATAAAAACTGTACTTTCAACATCGCAACTTACTCATAATACTTTTATTCATGTTTCTATCTGCATCCTTCATTACAATATTTATTGTCATATTCCACAGCCCTTCTTTCGATTATTGTTGAAATGGAACATTAAAAAATGGAGAGCATTAAAAAGTAGTAGAAGTTTATTTACTGTAAAAAATTGTACTGTAATAAACATATACACCACCACCGGTCAAAAGTTTGGGGTCAATTTAATTGTTTTAAAAAAAGCTTCTCCTGCTGATGAATTTTTAGCTTCATTACTCCAGTCTTCAGAGTCACATGATCCTTCAGAAATCATTCTAAAGCAGGTCGCACACCGCGCCGCTCTGCGGTGTACCGCGTAGCGCCACACATTTCAGAATTCTAAGCATAGGTTTCTATCAGGGTACACACACTGGCGGCGCAAGTCGGTGGCTGTCCGCGGCGCCAAGCCACGACTCAGTTATTTCTCTGCTGCGCCACAGAGCGCCATCTGATTAGTTTCATGTTAAATATCATGCGAATGTCCGCGTCTGGTGTGTGATCTGCTTAATACTAATTATTATTATGAATATTATTGTTCATTACTATTATTATTAATGGTAATAAAAACAATAATGACTGGACTAATAATTTCATTTGATAATAAGAAATACAATAAGAAAACAGTTATTTATCATTTTTATAAATATAAATATTTTTAATTACATTTAATAAATGCCACCTTGATGAACAGAATAATTTTCTTAAAAAAAGTTTTTACCAGTATTGTATATAATACATTTTTTACAATTATTCTAGGGTTAAAATTTGTTACATAACCAAAGTCATATATCTGACTAAGCACTGTTTCATATTTCAAGTTGTTATAACAAACACTTGAGGTTCATATAAGATTTTGTTTAGGCATTAAACCAAAAATAGACACCAGGTGATTCATTTTTCTGTCACAAATCAGTCAATGTCTATGACTAAAATATGCAACCAAATTTGGAACCTTGACTGTCAGACCAGTGATGCGTCAAGGTTTGAAAACAGATTTGATTATAAAATATTGTAGATACATTTTAAGGATAAATCTGAACATCACATTTTGAGAAGCTATTCATGTGAAAGATTTATGAATTATCGTTATTTATATCACAATAGATAATACAGAATAAGGTTTTAAGTTGCCATGACATGCCAATAATGTGTTTTAGAAAGATAAGCAGCTCTCTTGTGTGGACAGGGTCTCTGTGAGCACAGGGTTCATATTGTGTGCTCACCGCTCTCATTAAACCCCCTTCTAGCAAACATGAATGGCTGCTCTTGGGAGATGAATTTACTGATTCACTGAAAGATTAATAAGGCATGGTTCCCTTTGTCCCCCTGCCTATACACACACACTCACACACAAAGCTCGGCATAATTGGACCTCAGTGCTGTGGATCTGTTACAGAGCTTATGATGGAAAACCCTGAAGAGTTTTATTTCCAGAGCTGTGCACGTACCAAGAAAAGTAACAGCAACTCACATCCAACCATAACTATCGTGTTGCAGTATGGTATATGTGCAGGAATATGTGTTTAACCTCACACAGACAACAAGGAAGTGCCCCTGCCATTTTGAGTTTGAATTTCTGTTTTCTTAAGCACTTTATTTGCCCACGCAAACGCAGGAGTTTGATGCATGTTTGCAGAATAATTCACCTCAAATATGAATTCATAAGAAAAATTAAGGCATTGAATTTTGATCGTTTTTCACATGGGTTTTTGGCACATCTGATTGATTGATTGATTGATTGATTGATTGATTGATTGATTGATTTATAGATGGATGGATTGATTGATTGATTAAGTTTTTGATTGATTGGTTAATTGAGTGATTGGTTGATTTATTCATTAATTGAGTAATTGAGTGGTTGGTTGATTGATTAATTGATTGATTGATTAATGGATGGATGGATGAATGGACAGTTTTATTGATTGAATTTTTGATTGATTGGTTGATTGTTGGAGTGGTTGGTTGCTTGCTTGCTTGCTTGCTTGATTGATTGATTGATTGATTGATTGATTGATTGATTGATTGATTGATTGATTGATTGATGGAGTTAGGGATTGATTGTTTGATTTTTGGATTAATTGATTGATTGATTGATTGATTGATTGGTTGATTGATTGATTGATTGATTGATGCATAGATGGAGAGAGGGATTGATGGATTGATTAATTTTTGGATTGATTGAGTGGTTGATTGATTGATTGATTGATTGATTGATTGATGCATGGACAGAGGGATTGATTGATTGATTGATTGATTGATTGATTGATTGATTGATTGATTGATTGATTGATTGATTGATTGATTGATTGATTGATTGATTGATTTTTTGATTGATTGGATGGATGGATGAACAGATGGATAGATGGATGGATTGATTAATTAGTTGATTGATTGATTGATTGATGCATGGACAGAGGGATTGATTGATTGATTGATTGATTGATTGATTGATTGATTGATTGATTGATTGATTGATTGATTGATTGATTGATTGATTGATTGATTGATTGATTGATTGATTGATTGATTGGATGGATAGATGGATGGATGGATGGATGAACGGATGGATAGATGGATGGATTGATTGATTAGTTGATTGATTGGTTGAATTATTGATTGATTGAGTGGTTGGTTGGTTGGTTGGTTGGTTGATTTCTCCTGCCCAGAGCAAATGCGTGACTGCCGTCTGTTTGTAACAGTCTTACTAGTCACACTTTCGTTCTGCCCAATCATAATTGCGCAACCGGGCTATATGGAATATCCACAATAAAAAACAAACAAACAAGAATGCGCAGACAAGTGGGATAATGGCGTCTGCTGCTTCAGAAGCATTAACAGACGAATTAATATCAAAGAAAAACAGCACGTTGGTAATATGGGAATATTTTGGTTTTAAAGTCACAGACACCAAACAAAAACAGGTCAATTTTAAGAGCTGTTGCGGAATTGTTGCCACTTCACGAGGAAATACAACCAGCACCTAAAAAAGCACTGTCTTGCAAAAATGTCAACTGATAGTATTACCAATGACACTCAATCTAGTAAATGTTGGAGTAAGTTAATATCTTTTCAGCTTGTTTTTTAACTAACACTCACTGTAGTAAGAAGCTACAACACAGCTGAATTTTGACTATAAAATTATCGCAATCGCAATATCTGTCAAGAAAAAAATCACAATTATATGTTTTCTCCAAATCGCACTGCCCTAAGTGAGGAATATGTTAAACAGGGTTTTCAGGATGACCGGTTAATACGCTTGTGTATTTTGAATGCTGACTGGCTGGGGTTTTCTTGGTATTGCCATGGTTCAGTGTAAGAACTAAGATCTTTAGGATCATTTCATCTGTGGTTTTAGACTGAGCGTCAACTCTTGCCAGGCAGACCCCTTGGGCCCGGGTCTTTCATTTTTTTCTGGAACGGATGCTCTGGGACAGGGGGTTGTGTAATAGCCTGGCTTTTTTGTGTTTGTGTCTCTGGCTTTCATAATTTCACCCCTTCTGAGCTTCAGGAACATTCCCATAACACGGCACTAAAAGTAAACGGTACTTTTAGGTCCTGTAATTGTGGTCTCAACCTCAGAAAAAGGGTTTGTGCTTTCATTTTGAGATAAAGTCCTCCCAAACCCAACAGCAATTAAACTTCTGCTTGTAAAGAGCAGAAATGTGGCTAAGTGGACATTTAGGTATTAAAATCAGCACTTTATTGGGCCTTTAAATGCCTTCATTTGACGGGACAGTTCAAATCACACAGTAAAGCACAGGGCAGAGAGAGAGGGTAATATGATTGGCAAAGGATCTTGATCTGAGAATCAAACTTAGGTCACCTCAGACTCATTTCCACTACATGATCAGTGGACTGCACGATACTGGGAAAAAGTCTGACTTTGTAATATTTAGTTTTTCTATGATATATGGGGATATAAATACTATTTAACCAAATTACTTAAATAGCTTTATTTGAAAAGAATTTTGAATTTTGGATTGATTGGGTGGTTTATGGGATAACACATACATAAAATATACAAAATATAAAATAAACAAATTACAAACGTAGATAATACATTAAGTACATTTACAAGTAATAAATGTGCTTTATAGTTGTCTGGGTGAGTCTAGTGAATACCATCATATAAATGATTAAAAACAATTTTTAATTATCTTTATTGTAGTTACATACTAGGGATGTACTGAATTTTGGGTCACTGAAAATTATCAACCAAATTGTGTGTGTGTTTGGCCAAAAGAGAAAAATGACCAAAGATCTGAGTCAAAACAAAGGCTATGTTGTTCCGCTCTACCCAGCAATGTTCAGCATGCTGGTTTCACTTTCTCTTCAGCCTTATTTAATGGTGCAGCGTGCCTTACACACAAGACATGGAAAGTGCTGCTCTATGAAACCCATTCATTTTAATGGCTTGTGCGAGTTCAAAAAAGCTAAATTTTCCACATATACTTGTCTATAAAAAAGATTGCTGAAATAGTGTGCCAACATGACATTTTTATGTGGAATACTTGTACCTGCTTGTATAGTGCTACTGTGCTGTAATGGTAAACTGATGCTGTCAAAATTAAATACAATTTTACTGTCAGCATGGCTTAATTTGTGCCGGAACAACACCTCTCAAATCTGATCCGGCACCTCATTTTACCGATCGCCCTCCTCACATGACTCTTCAAATTCTTCAGTTACTACAGCACCCCCCACCCCCCACCGCCACTTTCTACTTTTGTCCACACCCCCACACCACTCCACCAGCCCTTTCTTCACTTTCATCCAACACCTCTCTTTTTTTTCATTCATACTAGTGGACCTGTGCATTGGTGGAGTTGCTCTTCAGTGTTTCGGCTTTCAGCAGTGACATTCACATTACACCAAACTCAACTAAACTGAACTGTGAAAACTGTACTCAAGCAGTCTTGATTTACTGCTTTCACACAACCTACATAAAAAACACTTTAGAAATTAGGATGAATTGAATTGAACTGAGTTTTATTTAAACAGTCTTCCACAATTACTTTATAGTATTTAATAAATAATTAACAAAGCATTTTCGCCACCAAGTGCATCTAGAGTTTTCAGTTTCGTGCATCCCTGTTATCATCATGTATTATCCCTATTATCAATTCTGATCATTTCTTTATTTTCTTTGATATATTGATCACTCCAGCCATTGAAGACGGATCTATCTCTGTCAGAAAGAGATGCATAAATGAGAACACTAGTGAGCAGTTTATGATGGTCAAGAATCTTGATGTGATTCTGAAGTCAGATCTGAATTTTAATAGTCAAAGCAGTAACTAAATCAGCATACTATCATCTCAAAAACATCGCAAGAGTTAGATGCTTTTTTTCCAGTGATGACTTAGAGAAACTTGTTCATGCTTCTATCAGCAGCAGAGTGGATTACTGTAATGGATTCCTAACTGGCCTTCCCAAAAAGACAGGGAGGAGCTGGCAGTATTCTTACCAACACCAGAAAAGTAGAGCTCATCACACCTGTCCTCAGGTCTTTACACTGGCTCCCAGTTACATTCAGAATAGATTTTAAAGTATTATTACATGTATATAGGTCACTAAATGGCCTAGGACCTCAATACAATACAGATGTGC
Source organism: Danio aesculapii (assembly GCF_903798145.1). Lineage (NCBI taxonomy): Eukaryota > Metazoa > Chordata > Actinopteri > Cypriniformes > Danionidae > Danio > Danio aesculapii. Next base: position 43,496,704 of record NC_079441.1, on the reverse strand, counting down.
TGACTGAATACAAACCTAACAGATTAGTCAGATCATTAGGATCAAGTAAATTAGAAATTCCAAGAGTTCAGTTAAAGCTGGATGAATCCACCTTCAGCTACTAGCCTGCTTTAAACTTGCTTGAAATCCTTAGACAGTCGCAAGCCATAAAAACACATGCAAATTATAAACTTTCACTCTGTTATGGTAAATCTTTTGCAGTGACTCCACAAATGATGAGCATTCTGAACTGTGGTGCCTGGTCAACTATAATCCAGACTCGACACAGCATGTCTCGCAGTGTGACTATTGCAGACAAGCACATTAAAATGTAAATGCTAAAACAATATATTGTGCAGTCTATGCTATCCGTGCCAATATTTGTTCATGTCTCCTAATGTTGCTTTGGCTTAGATGGCTGCAGATCGGAGTGTACACACAAAGCTGGTAGACTGGTGTGGTGGTCGGTTCCAGAGGGGGGTGCAGTTGTGTGGGATGGTCCGTCTATTGTACAGCACCCTCTATTCCCACTGAGTGCTTTGATTATGTGATTCAGTGCCAGGCTCAAAGGGAGCTGGAATGGGGACTGACATTATTGAAAGTGATCGGTCAGTAGAATGAACCCATTCAGCTCGCGGTGGTACGCTGGCACCATTGTACTCTTTCACATACTTGCTCCAACCACACACATACATGCACATTTACAACCAGAAAATAAAGGGGGCATTTTAATATATATAATGAGATATTTGAATTTGCGAGGGCAGAGGATAATGATTGGCTTTATATTGTGTGTTTTAACGGAAGGGCCGCTCAGAGAATTGAGAAGCTTTGAAGTGAACCTGCGATTATGTGTCATTACTGAGTGTGAGCTAGAGGCCAACTGCAGGAGGAGCACAGATTAAATAAATATGTGTTATTTGGAAATATTATTAAGGCTTATATAAAATCAACTATGGCTGCTTTCAAATAGCAGATAATATTTTTGAGGCAGCATAAGTATATCCTTTGCTGCCAATGATATCCAACTATCCAGTGTTTTTGATACTGTGTCAGCTGAACTAAAAAAGTATTATAAATGAGCTTAAAAGTAATACCCGAGAGTTAAAACTAGTGGTTGATTTGTGTGTAAATGCCTAATTTTTACACCTTAGTACTGGGGTGGGCAATTAATTTTTTACACATTATGGTGCTTTCACAGCTAGCCTTTAGTTTCAGAACCTGCAGCGTTTCCCCAGTTAGCGCTGTTCGTTTGGCATATGTGAATCCAGCAATCGCGCTCGGATCTGCTCCAAAAACAATCGGTCTGAGATCACCTGAATAGGGTGGTCTCGGCTGGATTGAAATGAACTCTGGAGTGGATCGATTGTAGTGAGAAAGCAATACGATCCAAACCAGGCTATATCACAATGTATTATGGATATGTAATAGGCATATATATATGAAGAGAGAATTTTGAGTAGAGCGAGATGTTATTCCTACCGGTAAATGTGCGTTTCATGTCAAATACGAAAGTGAAATCATGATAACTATTAATGAGAGCTGTTTATGCATTATTAAAATTGACCGAACAGCAGTTATGGTTTATCTGTTATTTCTCTCTATAATGTGAAGCCTATAATGCATAATTCTTGCCAACGGCAATGTATGATTTATATCTGGTGACGATGTCTGTGGGTGTCATCATTCATTAAAGTTCAGCTCTTCGCTTATATTGTCTTGCTCAACGTCATGAATTAAAATAATGAAGAATGACAGTTAAGTGGGACTCTGCAAAATAAACCGTGAAACTCTGACCAATGTGAGGAGAGTTTACTTGGATGTGACTTGTTTTAGCTGTTTTGGTCCGTTTAGAAACTTTGCTGCATGAAAGCGAACCACACCAAGAAAAAAAATAAACATTGTAACAATTTGAAGCCCTGTTTCGGTACAAGAGAATCGATCAACAGGTGTGAAAGCACCCTTAGATTCTGGGGCAGTTTTAGAGGGACAGACCAATATAGTTAATTTGTTTAAAAAAACATTCTGTGAAACTATCCAATAAACATTCATAAAACGCAATCAGTAAAAAACTAATAAATTTTACTCATAAAGTATTTTAAAGACCTAGGAGCCACGGTGGCGCAGTGGGTAGCACGATCGCCTCACTGCAAGAAGGTCGCTGGTTCGAGCCCCGGCTGGGTCAGTTGGCATTTTATTGTGGAGTTTGCATGGTCTCCCCGTGTTTGCGTGGGTTTCCTCCAGGTGCTCCGGATTCCCCCACAGTCCAAACACATGTGCTATAGTTGAATTGCATAAGCTTAATTGGCCGTAGTGTATGTGTGTGAATGTGAGAGTGTATGGGTGATTCCCAGTGGTGGGTTGCGGCTGCGTAAACCGCTGCTGGATAAGTTGGCGGCTCTTTCCGCTGTGGCGACCCCAGATTAATAAAGGGGCTAAGCCCAAAAGAAAATGAATAAATGAAGAAATGAGTATTTTAAAGACCAGCATCACAGCATCGACTCCATTTAAATGACACAGGGTTGTTTGTTTGATTGCTTTGCCTTAGTTAATTTTTATTCATTCATTCATTTATTTTAAAAATATATGTTCATTGAGAGAATTCTAGCCTGAATGGGCTGAACAAGTGCACTGCAGTCAGCTTGAATGTGAGGTGGATATATGATGTAATGATCATCACTGAGAGAGCATCTGTATCTGCATTTGTAAAATTGTTCATCTGAGGTAATTAGTCTACCTTTATTACTGTGAAAAAAAGTGTGAAGCTGTCTGGTTGGTTCCTGTCACATGATTCGTGGATTACTCGCAACAGTATGAAATGTTTCGATTTTTTTCAACTCGCAGCGCCTGGAAAACCTGAGCATGACATACCACTTGTGCGTCCCTTCCTATTTGTGCGTGCAACTTTTGAAATAATGAAACTAAGCATGCAAAAGAGGCTATATGTGAAAGACTTTTGTTGACTCGCAATATCAGACCTGCGCATTGCAAGGCCCTGTTTGCGGTTGAATTTAAATTAAATAAATACTTCAGGCAGGCCTATCAAAAAAGTTCACCGGGCTACATGTGGCCCGCCGGCTAAAAAAATGCCCAGGTCTGCCTTAGTATCAAGTCTAGCTAAAAATTTGTATTGTAGATACATTGTCTCTGGGATGCTGTGGCTGAGAATTTACCAAGCGGCAACCTCCCGCTCTCCCTTGGGAAGCCAATACGGAAGTAACTGAAACTGCAGTTCATCGAAATTTCGCTAGTCCTGGCTCCATATGGAGCAAATTTCAATTGAGCCCACTGTTAGAATGGCCAACTTTACAACAGAAAAAATGTGTTTACAGTCTGGTACAAAGAACGATTTTGGGTCATATAGCTAATATTACCCTCCATGACAACTGTGAGGGGGGTGAATATTTTAGAACTCATCCGTTTCCGTTATATTAAGTTTGCATAATTTAGAGCGTGGTAGGGGTGTGACGGTAACCGCATCACCGCCTTACCGCCATAATGAGATGTCAACCGCGGTGATGTGGCTATTACCGTCATCACCGCCCATTTTAGTTTATTATTTATTTTTGCTTGTGAATCTTTCAGGATTGTATAGAAAAACTGAAAAAACTAAAAAGGAATAAAAGGCCTGCCCTAAGTATTTTCCACTTAAATTACAAATTTAGATTACAAAACGCAAACACTGAATCCTTTTTAATAACCAGCATAGGCTGTTTTTATTTGAAGCTTATTTTAATAAAGCAGACCTACTAACTCAAATCAATGGCTCCACAGAAAATAAGCATTTTTAACGCACCACTGTAATTTCTATATCCCAATCCCTTTAACAACATTTTTAATACAAGTCATTATTTTAAAGATTATGACTTGAGAATATGATTTTACCTCAGCGCTGCACTTTTCAGGTGACGGAGTGTTGTGAAGTAGTTAAACTCTCCTCAGTTTAATTTACAGTGTCAAACTAGCACAAGAATATCAGTATATTAATATAGGCTTTGCTAAAAAGCTGGTTAAATGTAGGTCTTTTTTTACAGAAGCTATAAACAGACGCGCATGCTGCGACCGGTGATGAGTCAACAATCGCAAATATTTTGACTCAAAGTAGGCTATAGCATATAATAATTTTGTGTAAAGACATTTATAAAAATATGTAGCTAATATATCACAGTGGTTGTGTAGCAGTAATTACAGTGGAGCATTAATTAAATCCTTTTTTTTCCTGTGGAGCGAAACAAACACTGCACAGATGTGTAGCGGATGGAGACGCACAAAAATATACAATTCAGATATTTTCGTTGGAAGAAAAATATTCTTTGAACGAATTTCGTTTTGTACAATTTGTATCTTAGTTTTGTCGGTCAGTTATTTACAAAATAAACAAGAATAACTAATAAACTTTGAGGTGAAGCGATGTGCCTCAGGGTCCGCTTATGCCGCGGCCAAAAGCACAAACCGGTTAAATACAATTAAATACTGTAATATAAATAAAATAAAAGTGAAATATTCAGTTTGGAATATTGAATCTTTGTTAACTGTATGATCAAAATTAAAACAGCAGCCTATACTAATCACTCTTTATGACAAATATCCATTGATCGGTCAGTTTTGCTTTAGTTTAATCAAAGCGTTTGAACTTTTTGATATTTTAGGCAAAGTGGTCTGCATAACCAATGATTGAACTTATCCACCTGCGACCCACCCATAATTAAACATCATGTAGGCGAGCTGGCTTATTGATTACCTGAACCGTGTATTAACGGCTGCACCAGCATAATCGAGTTCTGCGTATTAATAGCAGTACCAGCAGATATAAGAGAGTTTATTAAAAAGCCTATATTAATATACTGATATTCCTGTGCCAGTTTGATAGTTTAACTACTTCACACTTACTCATTGTTTCCGCTACATTCATTCTTCCATGGCGGGGCGCCACGCCAGGATTCATCCCGCCATGGCTACATTACAGCTTCTCATTCAAATTTTTTTTATTATTTTAATAGCAGGTGATAATCGCACCAAAGCGTAATAAAAGGTAAGTAAATTATAACAGCGCGAACTTTTCTGTAACCGTAGTAGTGCTGTGTTTGTTTAACCCTTTAAGGTTACGTGCTGACTGACTGACTGGCTGACTGTGACAGGTGCGTTATGCCTGAGGCCAGCAAACAAGACGTATAGCCGTTTTATTTAATTTCAGGACGCATTAATACCGGAGGCATTCATACATATTTATAGAAAATCTATTAAAGGCTGGATACTCGTTACACAAACGCACTAAATCGCACTTCAGCAACGTTTATTTGAGAGCGCACAAGAAGATCTGCGCGCTCTTAAAGCGGCTTATATTTGAGGGGGAGGCGCGCAAGCAGAGCTCCGCATGCTCGTAGGCTATTATATAAATGCGATCTCAACTTCTAATACTGCGCTCACGACATTTGTCATTGAAATAACGCCACAGGTAGTTCACAGGTAGATCTCTGCCGCCACAGCTGGTGTATATGTAAATATGTATGTGTATGTATGTGTATATATATATATATATATATATATATATATATATATATATATATATATATATATATATATATATATATGCATGCGCGCGGTTAACCGACATACCGCATGATTTCTTGCTTCATCACCGCGGTAACAGAAAATCCGTTACCGTCACAGCCCTAGAGCGTGGCCACTTGAGTGACAGCTAGGTCTTGCTTGTTGCCATCACTTCACCTCAGCTGACTCCGGCAGATTAGCCACTGAACTCAGCATATACATCATATTTTTGTGTCGTTTTCTGTGGCTTTACACAATCAGTTGCCTTTTGGACTTATTTCTTACAATTACCAGATGATATGGCACGCTGTGTGCACTTAATTGTGCTCACAAACCATTCACGTGGCCTCCGTTTCCCATGTGAGTAAAGTTATACACTTATATGCCATCTTTATAAATGCATTTGTTTTATTTAAGATCATTTATCATTTATATTTTTCTTTAGACCCGTAAAGCACTCCAGAATGTGACAGATTGATTAACTGTAGGCTCTAGAATAGTCATCTGAAACGTTGAGATACAGTGTTATGCCTTGATTTTATAAATAGTCTTGCATTTACTAACACACACTATATCTGAAGTGTTTGGAAGTAATTTGCATTTTCCTCCTGTAGAAAAACGTTATAAGAACAATGCTTAGTTGCTTAATGTATTACTACAGTGTATTTAAAAGTCTAAACACTTTATTGATAGTGTACAACCAAGCACATGTGGTCAGAACACAAACGAGTCGCAGGTAATAAAAGTATTAAGCGTTCTCCCAAAGTAAAGTCTGTCTAAGCCAGGTCCAAGCAAAGTGCCAGCAGATGTCTGTAGCTCCGCTCACTCCCCGCCTCTTTGCCTTGTTTGGTATCCCGCCATGGGTGCGATGACGCACGAACAAAATGGCGACAGTTGGCCGCGCCTACTTTTTGCTTCTTTTGCAGTGTTCAGAATCCTATGGGTGATGTCACGGATACTACGTCAATATATTTTACAGTCTATGGAATTTACCTACAGTTATCCAAGAATGGGCAAACGAGAAACCAACAACATGGGGTTGGGCATCCCATGTGAGGACAGGTGGTCATAATGTTTTGTCTTTTTTTAATGTACTCATCAGGACTTGACATTAACTTTTTTGATCATGAGCCACTGTGGCTGGTAGTTTTACAACATTACTAGCCACTTGCTATTATCACTAGCCACAATTTTGTTGTTGGGAAAATATATTTTACATGCATAACATTTGACTTGCTAAAATGACTTGATTTAGATTTTGTGTTATTTGCACAGGACTCCTCATTCATTTCACTTTGTGTTGTGTATGACTTTGCTCAATCAGCATGAGCAAATGGGCTGTGGATTTATTGTGGCACATTGCAATTAGTTTTTATTTCACACGAATGTTCAGGGCTCAATATTAAGGATTTACCAATTTTTTCTCTACCCAACTACCCCCCTTTTTTCCCTTCTTGCTTGGCTTGCTTGGTTTGGGACTTGTAGAGCTGCGCATCGATGGATTTGCTCTTCAGTGTTTGAACACTGAAAACTGGACTGACACAGTTTCAATTTACTAGAACAATATTGAGCTGCTTTGACACATTCTACATTGTAAAAGCGCTATTAAAATAAAGATTAATTGAATTGAAATAAAGACCTTTAAAAAATCTGGAGCTCTTGAAAGCAGCAGGACTGTCCATGAGCATAGCTTTTTGTCCAGTCTATTTAAAAGAGAACTGATCGCACTAGTTATGTTTCCAGACACAGATTAGTCACGCAAGGAACCATTTCTTTTTGAAACACTCACGTGCGTCTCATCACCTGAAATCACCATTGACACTAAAAACTCAGGTCAGTGCATCAGAATCGCCTGTGTCTCACCGCGGACGTGATCATCCTCTCATTCGGTATTCACCTGCTTTCTTTGGCTCACCCGAACACAGTTATTAATGTCATCTCTCATTGGGCAATCCTTTTTGTTGAACTCTGCATTTTAAGAAAACAAAAATTTTAAAATAATCTTCAACCAGCCAAAGTGGCTAGTGGGAGAGACTGTCTGACCCCCTTCAGCTGAAACCTACCCACAGTTGGCAGGTTGGCGGGTGTTAATGTCAAGCCCTGATGATCATAATCTGTTAGTTTGTCCAGAATCTGAGGTGCCTTTGTGCTCAAATTCTGCTTAGCAAGTCAGCTAACTTTGTTTTCGAACTCAGCCTTTGTAGATGTAACATTATTACTTTAATATGTTGTTTATATTCTGAAATTATCAAGATAATTTCCATCAACGTCCACCTCTTACAGTGCTAGAGTAGGTATCATTTTCAGACATATTGGAGGACAAGGTTAATAGAGCACTGCTGACATACACATACACACACACACACACACACACACACACACACACACACACACACACACACACACACACACACACACACACACAGCATCAGAAAACACCAGCACAACAAAGGAAGGCTCAGAAAATGCTTTTAGCTGCTTCATTTAAAGTTAAAAAAAACACTTTGCCACAGAGGTGAATAAAGGGATATGACCGAACACTCAGTACTGGGGTTATTTTGCCCTACAAAGTTGGAATTGAATTTCCCAATGTCTATGGGCCCCTTTTGCCTAAAGCTGTGTGTAACTCAGTATTAACGCACCACTGAGAATATTTGGCACAGGCCGTATACAGAGCAGAAGCTCTGCTGAGACCACACCTAACTCTCTGCTTCTCTTTTTCTAACACACATATGTATGCGTCTACACTGTATATTTTCACATTCATTCAGGGAATATGTCTTTGTGGATACATAACTTTGATTGGTTATGTGTTCTGTCCTTAATTAACAGACTATAGATGAATTTTAAAATTATGATCTTGATTTTTTTTTCAATTGTACAGTGCCATTTAAAGAAATTTGAAACTTTTTATGTTTTAGGTTTTAAAAAGAAAATGTTTTATGGTCTTCCTGGCTACATACAGTAAAAAGTATAGTACATCAGTATTACTGTGGAATGTTATTCATTTATTCCTTTTCCTTCGGCTTAGTCCCTTTATTCGTCAGGGGTCGCCACACTGGAATGAACCACCAACTTATCCAGCATATGTTTTTCACAGCGGATGACCTTCCAGCTGCAACCCAGTACTGGGAATCACCTATGCAGTCTCACATTCACACTACTACCAGTTTAGTTTATTCAATTCACCTTTAGTGCATGTCTTTGGACTGTGGGGGAAACTGGAGCACCCAGAGGAAAACCACACGAACACAGGGAGAACATGCAAACTCCACACAGAAATGACAACTGACCCACCGGAACTCAAACCAGCGACCTTCTTGCTGTGAGACGACAGTGCTAACAACTGAGCCATCGTGTCGCCACTTTGAAATATTATTACAATTTAAAATTAATTGTTTTTTATTTTAATATATTTTTAGAATGTAATATAGACTTGCAATGACAGCCCACTTGAGCAGCCATTACTTTCATTCTTATTTCAATGTCAGACTATCCTTCAGAAATCATTCTGATGTGCTGCTTTCATGCTCAAGAATCATTTATTCAGTATTGTTAAAAGCAATTGTGTTTCTTGTAAAACTGAAATTATTTCACTTAATTATTTCACTTTTTCATAAATGAAAGTTTTTATTGAAAAATATAAATCTTTTGAAATATACATTTATTTACTGTCATGTTGGATCAATTTAACACATCTTTGCTTTAAATTGCATTAGTTAGTTACTCCATGTGTAGATATGACCTGAAGCCACTAAGTCAGTGGTCCCCAAACTTTTTCTTATGAGGGGCAAAAGACTAAACCTGATTGAGGGCTGTGGGCCGAGGTTAAATATATAAAAACTGTATTACATTAAAGTCACCATGGGTATTTACCTAATTTATGTAATAATATAAAAAAATAAATAGAAAACATTACTTTAATCATATTAACGAATGCATTTTTTTATATTTTGTAATAAACATATTAGAAGAAAAACAAACTCATTTAGAACATAATGGAGTTCCATGCTGAACACACTAGTCAAGCTGCACATTCTTTTGCATTGATTTGTTAGCCAAAGTCTTGTGCATTGTCCTCTATCCATCGAATGACAGTATATGTAGATTTCTTTTAAATCTAAACATTTAATTTACATTAGAAATAAGTGATCTGAGTGTTCTCATGTGCCATAGTTTCTAAGTATCTTCTGATTTGCTCCATACTGATTATGCTCACCGGTGTCTTGTTTAGTTTCCCGTTATCTTAAGTGTTTACACTTTTGAGTTCTTGTTATATAAATACAAACTTGCTCCACATCTTAACTCCACTCTCCTTGCCTGAAATATGACATAAATCCACAGTTTTAGACTTCTCTTGACTTCTAGTGTGTTTTTGTTTTAAAATGTATGAGGTATGTTACGGTTATGCCTGGCGTCCAAACTACTCTTGAAAATGCTAAAAACCACATTTAATTTGAAAACACTGGTGTTTTATTTCAGTATCGACGGACTGAAACACTTTTAGACTTTTGGAAATGGCTGCATGGCTATCCACAATCTCTCTCTATGACTTGTCTTTTAGTGCTTCTATTCTGTTTCAATTGGTATTTTATTGTACAGCAAATACAAATGCCAGAAGAAATGTGTGCATGTCCAGTGAGTCTGAATGGTCATGTACAGTTGAAGTCAGAATTATTAGCCCCTCTGAAATATTAGCCCTCCTGTTTATTTTTTTCCCCAATTTCTGTTTAACGGGGGGAGAAGATCTTTTCAACACATTTCTAACCATAATAGTTTTAATAACTCATTTCTAATAACTGATTTATTTTATCTTTGCCATGATGACAGTAAATAATATTTGACTAGATATTTTTCAAGACACTTCTATACAGCTTAATGTGACATTTAAAGGCTTAACTAGGTTAATTTGGTTAACTAGGCAGGTTAGGGTAATTAGGCAAGTTATTGTATAATGATGGTTTGTTCTGTAGACTATCGGAAAAAATTAGCTTAAAGGAGCTAATAATTTTGCCCTTAAAAAGGTTTTTAACGAATTAAAACATGCTTTTATTCTAGCCGAAATAAAAATTCTTTCTCCAGAAGAAAAAGTACTATCAGACACACTGTAAAAATTTCCTTGCTGTGTTAAATATCATTTTGGAAATATTTAAAACCGAAAAAAAAAAATCAAAGGGGGGCTAATAATTCTGTTAATTCTTCAACTGTATGTGTTTTTAGCTGTATGGTGTGGACAGAGGTCACTTTTTCCTGAAACGCAGTAAAGTGCCGGACTGGACAGGGAGCAATTTAATTCATGGTGTTTTAAAGTGTAAATCTAACGTTTATTAATTTTAAAGTATACCCAACTGTGTTTAGATGAGTTTTGCACATGCACAGTACCACCTGGAGACTCAATCTGTCTCTTATTAAACCTTTATGAAGCTTTTGAGATTACCAAACAAATCTGTGGACTTGGTGCTTTAGTTCAACCCCAGTGCTCTTACACTTAGAATATTTTAAACGCATCAGCAGTTTTTAACATTATGTGTGTTTCAGAGTTTGGTTTGGCTTGCATTCGATCCATCTGTTGAAGTATGTGTGAAGGCAAAAGCTGGTTTGGCATGTGTTTTGAATGATTGAAAGCGTATCCTGGTTTTGGCAGAATGTTACGGTTCTCTATTGCGTGTGAGATGGACATGGTTTTGCTCGAATGTGTTTGGATGAGAGAAAGAAAGAGAGAGAGAGAGAGAGAGAGAGAGAGAGAGAGAGAGAGAGAGAGAGAGAGAGAGAGAGAGAGAGAGAGAGAGAGAGAGAGAGAGAGAGAGAGAGAGAGAGAGAGAGAGAGAGAGAGAGAGAGAGAGAGAGAGAGAGAGAGAGAGAGAGAGAGAGAGAGAGAGAGAGAGAGAGAGAGAGAGAGAGAGAGAGAGAGAGAGAGAGAGAGAGAGAGAGAGAGAGAGAGAGAGTATCATGTGAGATGGTGTGGGCAATCACTCCCATCATGCACTTTGTCACATGGGTGGCCATGCCTAAGTCACGCTGGAGTGCTTATTGGCTGCAGTGCACATAGAAAACCACCCAGCTTTATCCCTTCTCTCCTCTCAGAATGTGTATTTATGGAGGGTTTAAGAATAATGAGAGTGAAAAGAAGATTCTAATGGTCTTTTAGGTGGGAAATTGTTAAATTATTACCATATTGAAGTAATAGTTTGCCTACAGATAAAAATACATTTGTTTTTAATTTATAGTACTGTCCCTCAGGCCATTAATAAGAGAACATTTTAAAAGATTTTTAGGTGTTTTCTGTGATTAATAAAAATCAAGTCTGCTAATACACATTAATTTGATGCTCATATTAAGGTATTACCAGTCTTTTTAGGAAACTGACCATTATTAACAATTTTATAAGATTAGGTGCCACACTGTCAGAAGTCTGTTTTTAACTATATATTTTTAAAGTAGCTAAAATGTATTTACACAAATTTATTTTTTATAAACACAATTTCTGACATTTTTATATATTTTATTGAAGTATTTTTAATATTATTTAAAAGCATCTTAAAATGTATTTGCGTAATTATTTCCTAAAAAAAATACATACATTTTTACATTGGAAGAAATGTTGGGGAAAGTTACTTTAGGAAGTAATGCATTACAATATTGAGCTACTGCCCAAAAAGTAACTAGTTAGGTTACTTAGTTACTTTGTATTGTAAGTAATGTGTTACGTTACTTTTGAGTTACTTTTGCGTTACTTTTTCTGACCTGGCTGGGGCTTGATTTCTGGGGCTTGAGAAATTGCAGGATTTTCTTTTTAATAGAGGAGCTCTGAAATACTCTAACAACACACTGTATAACCTTCATTTACCTTTAAAAAAAACTCATAGGATAATGTTATCTTCTGAGAACTTTCTGAGCTATACATGCCACATATACAGAATAATGAAAGTTTAAAGCAATGTCTTTAATACTTTTGTACTTGTCTTATTTAAAAGTAAAATCTGTCCAGTCAGATAATCCTCGTTTCCTTTTCTTCCATAGGTTCAAAATAAAGAGAATATTTCGATCACAGATATGTAAGGCTCTGCCATCTTCCTTTCTGTCTGTTCCTCTCATTGCGTGTGGGATTAGGATGTGACTACGATCATTTTAATTCAGCAATTTATTTTTAAAAAACAAATTACTAAAGTAAAAAGTAACTCGCATTACATTTTTTAATGCATTACTTTACTCGTTAAGCCCCGGTCAGATCACACGATTTTTATTGTCGGTTATGAAAGTCATCATGTCAGATTATTCGATTTTTATTTTTATTTTTATTTTTCTTGATAAAATCTCGGCTTGTTGTGGGTAACAAATGTGCCAGACTAAACAATCCTTCACGATCAGTCATCCTGTGACATCTATGACGAGCGCTTTCTTAAAGCAGTCACAAGTGTTTCTATAACAATATTTCTTATCTCAATTTAAATATTTTTTAAAATCTCAATAAACACTGATGCTTGCTGACAACTAGGCTACATTATTTAGGGGCATTTATTATGACATTGATAGGATCAAACATATATTTCCTTTTTAATATTAAGATTTTTTTTTTATCTAAATGTATATTTTCCACCCTCGCCTGAACTTGTCAAGAGTGAAATGAAAGCACTAAATAATGACATATTAAATAAATTGTAATGACAGAGGTTTGTGATACAATAGTTACAGTGAAGCATTAATTAAATCTTTATTTTTCACGAAGTGAAACAAATCATCCACCCGCACAGGTGAGTAGTGGACGGGCACAAACAAAAAATAATAATTTGTATATTTTTCTTGGAAAAAAAATCTTTTTGAAACAAATTTCATTTAGTATCATTTCTATCTTTATTTTAATGTATTTTTGTTGGTCAGTTATTTACTTGAACAAGAAGAACGAATAACATCTGAGGTGACGTGCTTCAAAACCAGTTCGGTATGCTTCAGCACCAAAGCACGAACTGGTTTGTTAAATAAATAAAATCTAGCCTAAATAAAATTAAAGTTAAATATTCACAGTTTCAGAAAAACTTATATTATTTGACAAAATCATCCTTTGCCGGTGAGTTTCAATTTAATTACTTTAATCAAGTAATTTGAATAAGCAGGACAGGCTTTTACTATGTATTAGCAGCACTGAATGTGTTTCCAGATTACCACGGAAGAACAAACTCAGTCGGAAGGCTGAAAGAAACTCGTGAGAATGGAGATGTCTGCATATTTGTGCCAGTCTGTCAGATAAAATGACTTAAACGCTTTAATAATTTAGAGAAAGTTGTTAAAGTTTGCATAACCAATGACTGATCTTATCCACTCGAGACCCACTCACAAGTAGGCTAAAAATGCAGCCTATTTTTTGATTACCTTACCTGCAGATTTACGACACTACCTGCAAATATAACTGAGAAATTATGTGCTCCTATTGCCCAGTGTCACCCACATGATGGAACTCATTGTGAAGAATGGGAAAGAAAATTAAACATGCTAGACATTCTGCGATGGTGTCACGAGGTGTCGCAGGCATGGTATCGGTTGTCATGAACTATGCCGCATTACACGAGAACAAGCGATTAAATGCTGTGTCACAAATCCCTTGACTCCCCACGACACCTTACGTCAAGGAAATCGTGCCGAAATCATGACAAAATCGTGTGGTCTGACTGGGCTTTACATAGAAAAGTAATATTATTACCTATCTCATGTTACTTGTAATTTATTACCCCAACACTGAAATCACTATTTCACGTCTAAAAGATTTAAAAACAAGGGACATGTTTGTTAGAAGGCAATTCTTCACTTAGCATTCTTTTTTTTTTTTTGAACATGGCCGTATTGACCATTTCTATGTGGTCACGCCATTGGCCCATGAACATTTCCTGCTTGTTTTCCAAGTATTTCATAACTGTAACAAGAGTCAATTCGATCATAACTCACTTTTATTGGGTTGCTGAACTGAATTGTGGGTCCGTCAGTGCTGCTTCAGCAGAACTTGGGGATTTCTCAACTTTTCAAGCGCCAACAGAAGAGTCAGCCAATCAGATCGCTTTATACAAATACCCCAGCTCAGTAACCGATTGCGGACTAATTTCATTGGCTGACACTGCTATGATGATCGCTTCAGCCCCAACTTCAAACCCACCCTCGGTCAAGCGTTGACGCTAAAGCCCTGTGTTTATTTTAATTTAATTATTTAAATGTATTTTATTTTATTTTAATTAATTAACAATAATGCACGGTTAATGTTAAAACAGCTATCATAACATTATTTATCAAAATGTGGCTCTTTTTGGATTCTCGGAAGCTGTAGAAATTAAAAATGTAAAGCAGGAAATACATTGAGACCATTGTTTTTGTTTACATCCCTCAAAATAATATAATAGCGCACTACAGTTTAATGAATAAATCCCTAACAAAAACTCCATCCCTCCTTAATCGATGTATGCCTAGTTAGTTATCATGCTGATATCACAGAAACAAAAGAGGTCAACCTCACCCTTACTCTCAGCTGAACACTTTATACCCCAGTAAAAGTTTCTCTTTGTGCATAGGCTTTCAGGGAAAACACTTCTGTGCTTTTTAGGAGAACATTAGGGCCCATATCACACAAGGTAATTCTCTTTCCTCATCCTGCTGTCCACCAGCGTCTACTGCCTAAAGCCGAGAGCAGACAGTCTGTGGAGACATCAAAGTCAGCGGCTCGCTCTGCGTCAGCCTATGATGTGAAATCTGTGGTGCCAGTCAGTGAGGTTCTGTTTGGGATGTCCTTTGAAGAGCTTGTAACATTTCACCCCCCATTGAGCCACAGCACAAGCCTCATCCATTGCAGACTCAGGAGAAGTAACTGCAGGAGGATCTGGCCTTCTTTCAGAGTCTCCAACTGGCTCCGCTCATCCACACCCGCTCCTCAAAGCTTCCAGTTTGATTTGTGAACGTTTTAAAACTGTAAACTATGATGTTATCGTTAAACATGGTGGGTGGATAAATAGTGGTGGGAGGGAAAACTGTCATAGCATGAGAGATTCACATATCTCTGCCAATCCTCAACCATCACCTCATGACTGTAAATGAATTACTTTATGACCATATTAAAGTTACCAAATACAAGTCTGTGTGTAGTCTAGAACACAAGGTTGCACACAGACACATTGAAAGACATGTGGGACTACAAATTTTTTTTTTTTAAGTTTATGTAATTTTGATTATCATGCAGTTCTCTAAGCAGTGTTACTTACTAGATATAACTCTGGACATTTGCTCTCTGCAACTTTGCACAGACAAGCTGTAGCACTATGTATATTTAGAACATCATGTCATTGGAAAGAATATATATATAGAATTTGAGCTTAGTTTTGCTATTGATTTTAATGTCAACTATTAACTTAAAAGAAATCTAGGCTTTCTCCTGGTTTCTGCCCTTCTGTTTGACAAACAGATAAATGCAGTAGTTAAATCTTGTTTTTTTCAGCTGAGATTATTAGCCAAAGTGAAAGACTTTTTAACTCGTGTGGAATTCGAGAGATTAATCCATGCCTTTATATTATCACGGTTGGATTACTGTAATTTATTGGCCAATCCTATATAAATCGTCTTCAAGTGGTCCAAAATCCAGCCGCTAGGCTTCTTACCGGCACCCGCAAGTTCAAACACATTACTTCTATCCTGTGCTCCCTAAATTGGTTGCCGATATGTTTTACAATTGAGTTTAAAAAGTTTTTCAAGATATTAAATGGCCAGGCTCTGACTTATCTTTCTAATCTTATTACAGTTAAAATATCTATCAGATGTTTAAGGTCATCGAACCATAAAATGCTAGTAGTTCCCAGATTTCTCTGTAGTAGGTCCTAAAATGTGGAACGGGCCACCTATGTCCATTAGAACCATTTCCACTGAATCTTTGTTCAGAGGGAAACTTAAACTTCACCTCCTAGAAAGAGCTTTTAAATTGGGAGATAATTGATCCTATTGTACCTATTTGTTGTCTTGTAATTTATCGTTGATGCTGTGTGGTATGTTGGATGTATTCTATGTTGTTTTATCTGTTACTGTCTATTTTTCATAATTTGCTATTAGGTTTATACAGTGCAATGGTTAATTGTTGTTTTATTGCACTTTATGAATAAATAAACTAAACTAAATCAGTCAAGGCACAAGCACATAAATAATACCCAGATTTTGTTTCAAAAATCAATCTAATATGCTAATTTGGAGCTCAGTATATATTTACAGTATATATATATATATATATATATATATATATATATATATATATATATATATATATATTCATTCATTCATTTATTCATTCATTTTCTTTTCGGCTTAGTCCTTTTATTAATCTGGGGTCGCCACAGCGGAATGAACCGCCAACACATCCAGCACATGTTTTACGCAGTGGATGCCCTTCCAGCTGCAACCCATCTCTGGGAAATATATACATCAATAATCAATGTTTAGTTGTTTCAAACCTTTATGAGTTTCTTTTTAGTGGCAAACACATAAAATATTTTGAAATGATTCATTTTAGGTGTGCCCAAACTTTTTCTTATCAAGGGCTAAAAACCAAATTGATTGAGGGTAGTGGGTCAGAGGTAAATATAGTTACCATGGGTAATGTATTTAATAACATTTAAAAATAACTAGAAAACATTACTTTGTTAACAAAAAAGTATTTTTTACATTTTATAATGAACTTTTTACAGTAAAAACAAAAACAGTCCTCTATCCGGCGAGTGACGGTATTTACATTTTAAAAAACTGAATAATTTACATTTAATTTCAATTTTCTTTATTTGTAGCTCCAAAAATGTCCCAACTGTCTCCCTCATTCTCACTTTCTTCTCACATGGGATGGTGGGCCAAATCAAAGGTTACAATGGGCCAACTTTGGCCCGCGGGCCCTCCTTTGGTCATCTCTGGTTTAGAGCCTCTTGAGGGAGAGTAAATAATGACTCAATTTAAACTTTACCTTTAAAAACTCGCCAAAAACAGTACATACAGTGCTCAGTTTATATGCGTACACCCCTCACAAATCTTTTAAATTCATAGTTTTAATAGGAAGCTCTACAATATTATATCTGTGCATATACATTTAGATCAGTCAGTACTGAAGCCAAATGTGGAGCTTATCTAACAAAATAACTTAAGATAATCGTCAAAAAACTAATACACGCAAATTTATATGTTATAGAAAAATATTAAATAAAAATTTTAAAAAGAGGAAAAATCAAGAAAAGCAAAAAATGGAAATATGTGTTGAAATTTAGTTGTTTTTTGTAGTATTTTGCTTGAATTTAAATGTTTTAGTAAATATATCTGTTTAATAAAATGTTTAGTTCAAATGCACCAGAATACATTGCCTTTATTCACTGAGAAATGGATACAAAAAATGGATACAAATATTCAAATACAAAGTATTTTCAAAATGGGGTGTAATCAATTATGCTGAGCACTGTCTGTAAGTGTGTGTTTGTGTGAGAGAGTTTAGAAATGTTGTTCTGCCTAATTATGGACACAGTTTGCACAGTAATACATGTTCTGTAGTTAATATAATAATCGCATTCTCTCTCTTCCTTGCATTTGCAGGATTTAATCAACACTGCCACCAGCACCTTTTTCTTCTTTCTGGCTTCAGTGGTTTTGGCAGCTCTCAACCATCAGTCTGGAGCAGAGATTGCAGCTGTGGTAAATATCAGTCTTACTCAGCTCTTTATTTCAAGTCCCTGTGCTTGAATTCATATGTTGAGTGTTTTAAGTAGTGATTTAAGCCCTAATCACACGTGGCTCTGCTGCCCTCATGTGGCTGAAAAACAGCTGTTCCTGGAGAGAGTCCTGGACAGGCTGGCGGTTTACTGAGATATATCCAGCTGCAGAACCGCAGAACCACACACGTTTCAGGCACACACACAATCTAGCACACACGATTTAGGCAAACCATATATGGTAACTAACTAACTAACTCCTTAGCATTATCGCCACCTATTGAATTTCACAAATATGGTTTCCCATTTCAGTCATTATTATTATATCGTAACAATCATTTTAACATCTTTGCAGTTTCTGAACCCAAATTATGTAAATAAAAATAATTGGTTAAAGACACTTATGACTTTATTCATGTGTCCACATACACAGAAAACATAACAGACTGTCTAATTGTAGGTTTAAGTGTTATAAACTAATTTTAGGATTTTAATATCATCATACTTGGTTAAATAAGTTTGTTGTAAAATATAAAAAGCCAACAATATTGTGTCACATTAAAATGAATTACTTTAGTTAATCATAAACAATATATAATATAGTTATAAACTGATTATCTTAACTGATTATCTGATTATAAAATAACATTTTACTAAACTGTCACAGCTGTTATATATATATATTTACTTATTATTATTTTTTAATTAATTATTAATAGTTAATTTGTTTCTATTGATAAATTTTGGTTTAAAAACAATATTTTGCTCACTATAAATTACTACAGTATTTATTGTGGGAAATCATTAATTAAAAAAGTATTAGAAAATTAAGCAAATACACACTATTACATCGCTTGAGTGAAATATTAATGTAGTGTTATACATTTATTACATGTAAAAAGATTTTTATTACATATAATATGTATTATTGCCTATATTAACTATAATTTCCTTCATTATAATGAGTCCATTATGTAAATTAAACCTGTCCAATTTAGATCTTTCAGCAAGGCCAGCAAACGAGTATCTGAGATATTGACTCTGTCCGACAATAATGACTGATCATCTATGATGACGGATAGAAAACTGTTCAGTCTTTTAAAATTGAATGGCGATCGGAAACAACGTTCCCCCCCATTCGCCCGTCTCGATCGTAATATTTGTGAAGTAAAGTAAACACTATTGTTTATTGTGTACAATATTTATTAACCATGTATATCAAAATATATCGATGACGATGTCCAAGAAGACGTTGATAACATTAACATCCGCCGTAACCATATATGGTTTGCCTAGATTGTGTGTGCCTAAAACGTGTGTGGTTTTGCGGGCCTGCAGCTGGATATTATTGTTCACAGCAGCACGGTGGAGAAGTGTGCCAGTCACTGAATCCAGCATAGGAGTTCTCAACTCACCTCCACATTCTGTCTTTATATTATGCTCTGTGTTTGTCATAAAGTTATCTGTGCTCAACTCTCAGGTGTTGTATCAAAATCTGACTCCGAGGGCAAATCTGCAACTCACAGCGGTGTATCATAAACCTTTAATCAATCAGTTTTTCTGCAATTGTTTGATTAACAAGCAGCAGCTACATGTGTTCAAAAGAATCTAAAACGCCAAATAGGATGGATCTATGCTGCATTTTCTAAAGTAAAACGTACTATCTATATTTAACTGTTCGCTTGTAAGGTGGCTCCGAACTGTCAAAACACCTATAAAAAGGCTTTTTCGGACATGACATATTTGTACATATGTACATTACTGTAACACGTTTTATTCAAGAACATTTGAGCTGGTTTTAGTCCTTTGCTCTTTCATTTTCATCTTAATTAAAATATAGTTAACTTGCTTGTTAATGAAATCCATTTTGTTATTTAACTTATTATTTTTTATGCAACAGTCAAGTTGCATGTTAATTTGCTTATAAAGAAAAGGAAATCATTTATTTTTGATGCTGATTCATGTGAAATTATGAATATAGATCTAAATAATCCCCTTGCAATTTTGAAATTATAATTTTTTTTTCAGTTCAATCTTTTATGAAGTTTTTAAAATAAAATCAGTTTTTCACTGTATAAAAATATAACATTTTGAAATAATTATAATTATCGGCCTATACAAATCTGAAGAGTTATCGGTTATCCATATCAGCCAAAGAATCCATATCGGTGCATCCCTAGTTTTGGGGGTCTTCAACAGGCTGATATGTATGCAAGGTCAAAAAGAAAGAAAGAAAGAAAGAAAGAAAGAAAGAAAGAAAGAAAGAAAGAAAGAAAGAAAGAAAGAAAAGCACTGTCGTGTCCTGTTGTCTTGCAAATGATATGGCTAAATGATATGGCCACCAATTGAATAAACTTTCCTGCACTTTATATATATATAATATTATATATAATTTATATACCGTATAAATTCAGTTTTATTTCTTTTTACTCTTGAGGCAGACAGTCTTCTCAAAGAAATCTCCTGTTTTCCCCCCCAAAATAAGCACAGAAAATGTCAAGAAAGTACTACTGCCTCCATCTGGTCATTACACTCTATTATAACCATAGCCACCATAAACATCTCACACACACATACCTTTCCCATTAGTGTGTGTGTTTTTGGACCTCTCGTGGCTGTGAAGAGGTTTCTAGCAGATGATTCAGTGACGAAAAGTAGAAGGGAAATTTTATTAGCAATGCTGAACAAGGATCAGATTCTCTTCCTCAAATCCTGACCTTTAAAATGTAGTCATTTGAAGAATAACCCGAGATCAGCACAATATCCAGCGACACCCTGGAAGTCTCGAGGCTGTGGATTTGTGCTGAGTGTTTTATGGTACAGATGTTCTCAGTGGGAAACCACTTTAACACTCGAGGGTTTTGCTGAAGCACAGGGCACTGCTGAATTCCTGCAGCTCTCTCAGCCTGCCAGACAGAGAGGAAGAGAGAATTTGCTTTTATCAGCCTAGTCCATTTAATATTGCCATTTACTTTCATTCATTCATTCAGTCCTTTGTTTTTTGGCTTAGTCCCTTTATTAATCTGGAGTCGCCACTGCGGAATGAACCACCAACTTATCCAGCATATATTTTACCTAGTGGATGCCCTTCCAGCTGCAGCTTATCACTGGAAAACACCCATACACACTCATTCACACACACATACACTACGGACAAGTTTGCTCACCCAATTCTCCTATACCGCATGTCTTTGGACTGTGGGGGAAACTGGAGCACCCAGAGGAAACACAGGGAGAACATGCAAACTCCACACAGAAATGCCAACTGACCCAGCCAGGGCTCGAACCAGCGACCTTCTTGCAGTGAGGTGATTGTGCTACCCACTGCGCCACCGTGATGCCATTGCCATTTACTTTAAAACATATTTAATAGCATATATAGTGTAGTATAGTATTGCATAGAAATATAATAGATTTCATGCTATATAAAATATAAGACACCCAAAGACATAACTTTCAAATAAAATCAAAACTCACAAAAATAAAGACTTATTTGATTAATTAAGATATTTTTAGTGATCTGAGAGGTTCATGTATATATACAGTATATATATATATATATATATATATATATATATATATATATATATATATATATATATATATATATATATATATATATATATATTGGCCCATGGACCTTTGGTTTAGCCCACCAGCCCAATCTGAAAAGTGAGGGAGAATGATGGAGAGTTGGTAGGGGCGAATGCCTGTGACAGAGATCGTCATTTCAAATTTGACCGAACCTTTTGTTTCTTTGTTCAAATGAGGAGCTACAAAAATTGAATGTTTCAATTAAATGTTGCAAATAAATCAGACTTTTAATCCTGTCAGTTGACAGAAAAAGGACAATGCACAAGAAATTGGTGAGCAAATCAGGCAAAGGCAGGAGCAGCTTGACTAGTGGATTCAGTATTGAACTCCATTGTGATATAAATGGGAATGTTTATGTTTTTACTTTAATAAGTTCATTATAAAACTTCAAAAAATGATACTGCATCATTCATTTATATGTTTAAAGCAACACTTTCTAGTTATTTTTAAATGTTAGGAAATAAATTACTCATGGCAAATTTAGTGTAATACAGTTTGGTATATTTAACTTCGGCCCACAGCCCTCAATCAAGTTTGGTTTTGGCCCTTTATAAGAAAAAGTTTGAGCACCCCTGCTCTAGATTAGTATGAATTTGTTTCGTGAACTTTTTAGGATCTTTTAGGTTTTGGTCATCTAGACTTGGTCATCTAGATAGAAATCTCTCAGGTTCTTTCAAAACATTTTAAACCCTCATAATGCATTTAAGTCTGTTATGGACCTGAATACATACAATAAAATCTCAAACAACCAATCAAACAAGTAATTTAATGTAACGGAGAAAAGCTTTGCAATTGTTTTGAAAAACCCAAATACATCTCTTTTATTATATACTCTTGCGCATTTAAGAGAAATAATAATTTCAAAGAAATCCTTCATATTGCAGTATGTATGCGTGTAAGCACCTTTAGGTGTCAAATGTTAAATCAGTGTAAAAGTATTTATGTGGACAGAATTTAATTATAGTTATTAATGATCAGATTAAATATTGATTTGATTTATAAATATTAAAAGTTTATGACTGTTTTTATCAAACTTAATTTACGAAGATTATTCATGTCAGAACAGAACTGAAATGCCAAAACAACAGGATACCGACTTTGAATGCATTGTGAGGATTTTGTTTCAATTCAGTTCAATACTAGTGTATTTGTATAGCGCTTTTTACAATAATTATTGACTCAAAGCAGCTTTACAAAAGGTGCACATTATTGCATTACAATCAGACGAGATTAAAGTTACAATCAAATATAAGTTATTATATACAGACATAGTTAACCTGCAATTTTATTGCATATAGGTGATGTCTGTGTACATCTTTAATGAGGTGTAGTTGTGTATTAAGTGTAGGTGTTGTCCTGGAAGTCCTCGATGGTTGGGATCATCTCTTTCAAAGATTAACCAAAGTTGTATGGGTTTGGAATGACATGAAGATGATGATTTTAGCATGAACCCTTGCTTTAACATGAATTGTTTAAAGTTAAAACAGTCTATATAAGAGTGTAAAGATTTATCTAATGTTGTTCATCTGCAGATTTTCGGGTTCCTGGTGATGGCAGTGTATGCCCTGAACACGTTTTTGGCATTACGGCGATGGCGCCTTGGGGACTCTCGCGATGCACCCATGCAGACCAGCGAGTACATCCGGGCCAGGACAGCGTCTCGTGGAGAAGTGGAGTCTCGGCCTGAGCTACAGTGAAGATCACGTCTGCATTCCTGTCGCAGTGTGTGCTTTCATGCTTAGTGATGGAGTCTGATGACTGGCTATTCAGGATGAACAAACCTCATCTTCAGCAGCCTCAGGCCATCCTTAGTTATATACTGTATCTTTCCGCTAATGAAGGGCTTTACCTTACCATGATCTGGATAATTATTGACTGAAACTGTGCTCCCGAACTGCTCCCAAATGGCTAATAATGGCTGCAATAAAACAGAGGAAGCTGAGTCACCGTTTGAAGGCTTTCAGTTTAGCTCCATCTCCCGGCTGCCTGTATGAAAGCAGCACAACGGTGTAGACATTGCGTCAGATCAACAATCCTAATTTTTAGACTGATTTCGGGTGTGTTCACACTTGCAGTTTGTTTTTGTTTGTTTAGTCCCGATCAAAAAGATTTGGTGTGGAGTCTTGGTTTGTTTAGCAGTCACAGGGTCAATTTTAATATCAGAATCCAAAGCCAAAAAATTTCAAAAACAAAATTTATGTTTGTATGATGCCTTGTGGAAAAGCTGAAACACCCTATTCAATTTCACATTGTCCCTATCAGGACATGGAACATTATCTAATCTTTGGCAGGTCCTAAAATTCTAAAAATAAAATCTCACTAACTTTTCATTTGGCTTAGTCCCTAAATTATCAGGGGTCGCCACAGCGGGATGAACCACCAATTACCCTGGCATATGATTTATGTGGTGGATGCCCTTTCCGATCTCGGATGGACAACAATATACAGCATCCACAAAAAAAAGTCAGGAACTTCTTATAAAATGGCTGAACTGATAATCAGCAGAATGTTTAGCAGTTTGTTGGTCTGGAGACGTCAGGTGTGTGTGACCAGAACATTTATCTCACAGCTACAGCTTAGCCAAAACTGGGCCATTTAATAAGACAATGACTACATTTACCTGGACATCAGTAATCAAATGATTTGCTTTAATCTGAATAAGACAATAATATGATTAAGGTGTTTACATGAGTTGCTTTTTGAATATTATACATATTATAGCAGATAATTGCATTAGTTTCATGTAATTTTGGGTGTTTCATTTTTAGTTTGTCGACTTTAACTGCAGTTTGGCACTTTCACTTTCATTCAGGAACATTTGGATGAAGATCCAATACAATGCTGTGTGTAATGTGATTGCATTATTATCAGCTGAGAGCTCACGAAGACCTTACAAAGTGTGTAAAATGTCAAAACAGCAGCAAACGTTTCTCCACCACAGAAACAAACCAAGACCTACATGTTATGAGTAGAAGCATTTCCCATCCCCGTTTTGAACTGTAACATGACATCATGTCCTATTTTTCTTTGTTTAGTTGCATTTGTTCCATATTGTGTTCATTTAAAAGTAGGTTGAGATCCATTTTTAAGTGGATTTGGTGCACTTGTTCATACTTTTTCAAAATGAGCTGCATTGACAGCAGAATTTGATTTAATTGAACCAAATCCACCAAGTGTGAACACATCCTTTAAGGGATAGTTCACCCATAAATGAAGATGGCACCCATTGACTTCCATGATAGATAGATAGATAGATAGATATGGATGGATGGATGAGTAGATGGATGTATGAGTGGATGGATGTATGAGGGGTTGGGTGGGATGGACAGACTGACAGATAGATAGATAGATAGATAGATAGATAGATAGATAGATAGATAGATAGATAGATAGATAGATAGATAGATAGATAGATAGATAGATAGATAGATAGATAGATAGATAGATAGATGGATGGATGGATGGATGGATGGATGGATGGATGGATGGATGGATGGATGGATGGATGGATGGATGGATGGATGGATGGATGGATGGATGGATGGATGGATGGATGGATGGATGGATGGATGGATGGATGGATGGATGGGTGGATGGATGGATGCATGGGTGGGTGCATGGGTGGATGCATGGGTGGATCAATGGATGGATGTTTGAGTGGATGGATGGATGGATGGATGGATGGATGTTTAAGTGGATGGATAGATGAGTAATTGGGTGGGATGGACAGACAGACAGACAGACTGATAGATAGATAGATAGATAGATAGATAGATAGATAGATAGACAGATAGATAGATAGATAGATAGATAGATAGATAGATAGATAGATAGATGGATGGATGGATGGATGGATGGATGGATGGATGGATGGATGGATGGATGGATGGATGGATGTTTAAGTGGATGGATAGATGAGTGGTTGGGTGGGATGGACAGACAGACAGACAGACAGACAGACAGACAGACAGACAGATAGATAGATAGATAGATAGATAGATAGATAGATAGATAGATAGATAGATAGATAGATAGATAGATAGATAGATAGATAGATAGATAGATAGATAGATAGATAGATAGATAGATAGATAGATAGATAGATAGATGGATGCATGGATGGATGTTTGAGTGGATGGATGGATGGATGAGTGGTTGGGTCGGACGGACGGAACAGACAGACAGACAGACAGACAGACAGACAGACAGACAGACAGACAGACAGATAGATAGATAGATAGATAGATAGATAGATAGATAGATAGATAGATAGATAGATAGATAGATAGATAGATAGATAGATAGATAGATAGATAGATAGATGGATGCATGGATGGATGTTTGAGTGGATGGATGGATGGATGAGTGGTTGGGTCGGACGGACGGAACAGACAGACAGACAGACAGACAGACAGACAGACAGACAGACAGACAGACAGACAGACAGACAGACAGACAGACAGACAGACAGACAGATAGATAGATAGATAGATAGATAGATAGATAGATAGATAGATAGATAGATAGATAGATAGATAGATAGATAGATAGATAGATAGATAGATAGATAGATAGATAGGAGTCAATGATAAGGTTCATTTTGGGGTGTACTATCCCTTTAAGTAAACTCTCTGACTGAAGTGGAATGAGGATTTGTGTTAGTGTCTATGAGCAAAAACTGAGGGTATTTATGTTCCCATATCAAACACATCAGTAAATGGTTCACTGTTAGTAGCACCAGTATTTATTTTAATGTTATTATTATTATTGTTTTGTAATACTACAGCTTTAGTCACTACGTTTGGCACCAAATGTGGTATTTCACCTTGTGAATGTGACTCTGTTGAATCTCACAGCAACAGCTTTCAAAATTGGTGTGTGTTGGTGGGTGAAGGGGTGTGAGTTTTACGAAGGTTTTAGATAATAATCTTTAGATATGACCAATGTTTAAATGCTTAATTGTGTGTGCATAGTCTATTGATTGCCTGAATTTGTAGTTTTTTCTTTGTGTGTGTGTGTGTGGTTATTTCTGTAATCCATTTTGTACCGTCCGGTTATCTGTATATATCGACTGAAGCAGTTTTTGAAGAAGGTGTATATATTGTTTATGAAGGGTCCCTGTGTTAATGAATTTTTATGACTGACACTAATAGACTGTAATTGAAGGAACAAGTGTACTGCAGTACATATGAATGCTTTAGCTAAACTCTCTCTATTTTTTTTTCTGTGTGCCTTAATTTTAGAGGCTTGACTGGTCGAAACGCTTAGGTGTGCGAATTCAACTGAATGAACCAATCTTGGGTCAAAACGAGTGCTTATTGAACCTCTAATGAATCTTTTTAAATGAGTGTCATTGAACAAAAACAGGGGGGAATGCATTTTCAGTTGTACTTTGTTTCCCTAGTAATGGTCATTCCTAATATTCGTTTGCATTCACACTAGAGTCTTACTCTCTGAAGTTCTTAAATGAAATCTCGTTTGCATCTGACCGATGTTGAAATGAAATGAAGTATTTTTGAGGTTATTATAGACATTGATCAACACTGTGTGGGCTTGAAAAGACAATCAATAAGAATGATTGACATCTTAATGAAGGACTTTGCGTTAATGTGCTGAAGTCAGATCATTTTTTTACTCTGTTTTAAAAGCAATACTATGGGCGTATGCTTTAATAATGTCTTAGAGCTTTCACTGTGCTTTGATTCTGTGCTAAACTTCATCTTGGAAGATTTTAGCATCAAAATAATTCTGTGTTTTGACCACATGGCTTGGACTGTATCTTTAACTCACAGATCAATTGTGTATTTTAAAAGGAACTAAGTTGATATTTTGAGGGACTCAGATTTTGATAATGATTGTACCGTTTCTCGCTGATATTTCCCGTGTTCAAGAACACAATGTTTAATTCCATGTAACAGTGCTATAAATTGTATTTTTGTATTTATGGATTTGTGCGTAGACTTACTAAAGGCTAATTGTTTGAACATATTTGTGATGGCAATCTTTTCCTCAAATAAATGGATTTTAATAAACTGTTGATTGATAAATTAAAATAAAAAAAGCACTTCTGCTTTGGTGTACTTATTTAAATGTGTCATAAGTGAGAATCTGGATTTATTCATAGCGATGGTCTCAAACTCAATTCCTGGAGGGCCGCAGCATAGTGCATAGTTTAGCTCCAACTTAAGCTGCGGTCACACTGGGCTTTTCCTCCCATAGACTTCCATTCATACGCACGCGAATGCGTCAGACAGGAAACGCAGGGTCATGCGTCAAGTTTCGCATGTCGCTGTGGTGATCTCGAGTTTGGATTAGTCAATTAACTTATGTTGCATGTTTTTTGGACAGTGGGAGGAAACCGGGAAACCCGGGGTAAACCCACGTGAGCACGGGGAGAAAATTCAAACTCCGCACAGAAATGTCTGCTGGTTTGGTAAAGCCTAGAACCAGAGACATTCTTGCTGTGAGGCAACAGTGCTAAGCACTGGGCCACCGTGTCACCCATCTAGGAAGAAGGAGGAGTAGGGGTGGATGGGGGGATTCTTCAAAACAAAGATAGCGGTGGTACGTAACCCAGGGTATTTGTAGTAGCTTAGGAGTCGTCTGATTGGTGCATTGAGAATTGGATAATGCGGATCCAGCCGCTAGCAATCATAAGCACGTGATCCTCTCGAAATTAGTTTATAACTAAACTTCACTTTGAGACATATTTTGGGAAATTGCTTTGAAATAAAAAAACCCTCAAAACTCGATACCTTGTTTTTGTTTAGTCTATACTTCTCAATATCAAAAGGTAGCCGGTGCATAAATACAGTCTGTTTTTATTTACACCATGTAGTTCTGAGAGATGATGAGCATATTTTGATTTCATCAGACACATCAAGGTCAGTGCGCAAAGGTCACTCTCACACACCTACAGACACACATACACAAACTTTCATTTGCTGTTATACTCCATATAACTCCATATAAAATCCATAAACTACTCTTATTTTTCACAAGCCTTTATATAAAAGGTTAATGGAGGATCAACTGTAACAATTACATATTTTTTATTTCAACAGGGAAAACCAGCAACTATCAAAGGGTGGTGTACATGGTGTCATGATTTAGCAATCGAAAAATGTGGTTATAATAGAAGTCAATGGGGCAAAAACAGCCATCAACAGAAAATGAAAATCGTATGCTGCATAAAAACTAAGAATGCATCAAAGGCAATAATGTTACTAATCGTTCACATGTCCAAGACTGATAAAATATTAAAAAACATCCAGTCCACAATTACTTTTTATATTAAAATTAGGTAATTTTGTGTTTGTTTTTTACCAAATCAGTGACATCATTTATAAATTTGTCAATTAAAGAGTTAAAATCTTGTAATTTTTAAAAAACATTTAGTAGTTTTGATCAGAACTGAGGTCGATTAACAGATTTATGCAAAAAAATGAAAAAAAAAAAAAAAATCTGATGCATTTTATAGCAGTTTAATTCAGTGGATGTTTTCATCCCTAACATAACAAAATGTAGTACATTTGAACAGTGCACAAGTTATAAAAACAATATATCAATGCATACTATTGCACCTGTAAAACTCAGTTCCACTCAAATACACCACTAATTTCAACACTAACAAACCCCATGTTTACCTCTCTACATTCTGCAACCACGAAATGCTGTTGTTACTGCATTAAATATATACTATTACGCAAAAAAATGCACACAATGGATTTATTAATGCGTCAAGCTGACAGTGCATGTTTGCAAAAGAGTTCTTTTAGCATACCCACTCTTCATACAAAACACCAGAAAGTGGTTTACATGTGGATAACATACAGCATGCCTGAGAATACCATAGTAAAGCTTACACAGTCATACATTTACTATAGTAAACTTTAAGATCTGCTGAACCTCATGTTTATTATTGTACAGGTTCAATAGCCAAGCAGTGCTACAACAAAAAAATAGTTCAATTCTAGGTGAGAATGATGAGACAAATTCTGTTTGTTTGTTTTTTTGCAGTACTTTGGCAAATCTTTGGCATTTAACTTGACATTAAAAGAATTTGTAGACCTACAGAAATAAGATAGGTGATCGTGGCCAGCCAACCACCTTCTCGTTTCATAATTCATGTAAACTTTAAAAATATTATTATCGTATTCCCAATAAAGGGCTTCATCACACCATACTTTAAAAAAAAAGGCAATTTAAGAGAACATACATTGAGAAAATATTCTCCCAAAATAGTTTCAATTGGTAAACATACTCACGTTGAGCTCCCAAAGAAAAAAAAACACTCGTACATATTGTAAAAACTCAACTACTATCATTCTAGAAGTAAACAAAAGCCATTATAGGCAGCATAAATGGCACAACACTGTCCTTTCTTCCAAAAACCAGCTGATGCAAAGCTATACATTTCTGGAATAATAATAATTCACAGCTTTGGGAAAATCGAATGAGAGAAGCCTAGATTGTATGGACGCATATAGAAAACTTCACCGTTCATATAACATTTGAATAGATTGTGTTATTTTGGTCACAATAAAGCATGCCCAAAACTTTTGTACAGGACCTCTAAACAAACAAGAAAAAGTAATACCAAAGTCTGTCTTTTGTTTTCAGGCACTGTAGTGGTCAGGCACAGGGTTTCTGGATACAATCACAGCTTTAGTCGGAGTCAGAGTCTGAATCATCATCTGCGAGGAAGAGAAATGTGTTATTCTGGAAGAAAAATTAAGCAAGACAGACTAAAAAAAATAGATGGAGAATTCTCAGTACATTGAATTTGGCATGGGAGTTTAGCACATACTAAATTAAGGCATACATTGAAAGTCTATGGCAGGAGTTCACTCTGAAACCCCCCCTTGATAAGAAACCACAATAAACTTACACTTCCTCTGAGCAGTCTTACTAATCGTTTCGCTGCTTTGGTGTTATTTTTAGCGTGATGTGATGGCGTCGTGCAATGAAGATCAGATAAAGGTGACAAACGTTTGATCAGTAGTGTAATACTTGTTAATACCTTGTGTGTTTGGAGGATCTTCACTAGATTCTCCTCCCTTGAGAAAGTTGGCCAGTTCATTAAAGATGAAATAAAAGTCCAGGGCGAAGACGATTGTGGCAATGAAACCAAAAATCTAAGAAGTGAAAAAAAGAGATGTCATGAGGCCTGGGGCAAACCGTTCACCAGGAAACTAAAATAATTTCATTATTTACTCGCCTTCTGCTTCTTTAAAATGTGTTTTGAGTTCTGAATAATTTTGAAATCCAGTAGCCATTGACTTCTATATTAATATTTTTGTCCTATTATGGGCGTAAATGAAAACTAATTTAAGACTTTTGTGATCAACAGAAGAAAAGGAAGTCATGAAGGGTAAATACATAGTGAAAAAAAAATAGGTGAGCTATCTAGCAAAACTAGTGCTAGTGTTTTTTTCTGTAGTTACTAATACCATTTTAAGATACTAACTTATTATATACAAAATCTTATTTACTAGATACTCATAATCATTAGCTACTAGTACCTAATAGGAACTATTAGTGGTTTAGGAAGTACTAACACTTATTATCTTCTGTAATTATTACAAGTAACAATTCATATCTTACTAGTCACAACTGCTTTTCTATTCGTCTTATGTTATGTATAGTCAGAATGGCCACAGAAGAGTTCTATTAAATATAGCAGATAGAAATATTTTCAATAAGTACTACCATCTTACTTATTAATGGGTACTTTCTATGGCTGAGAGAGCTCAAATGCTCTGCAAGTTAAGAAAACCCATGCATGCAAATAGAAAAACACCAACAAACTGAGAACACATATTCATCCATTTGACAACACATGCAAATACAGAACTTTGCTGCAAATAGTACAAACCATAACAGAAATATGTTGAGGGACCCCAAGAAATTCACCTGACTGCATGGCTTTAAAGCTACATTTCAATTAAAGGCCACCTATGATGAAACAACTTTTGTAAGCTGTTTGGACACTATGGGAGGCACCATGGGAGGTAGGGCATTCTCTTTCCGTCCTCGCAAACTGTGGAATGCTCTTCCCACTGACATTAGGAATGCTGGTTCATTGGACGCTTTTAAAAAGCTACTTAAAACTCATCTTTTTAGGACTGTTTTTCATTTGTGATATCTTTTATTCTTACTGTGTTTTTTATTGTATTTTTTTATTGTTTAATGTGCTTTGTTGTTTTTACTTTCTAGTAAGCACTTTGGGTTTTAGAAAAGCGTGTTATAAATAAAATATATTATTATTATTATTATTATTATTATTATAACTGTCTGTAGGTATAGTGTGTCCACAGTCATATTAGAGTATAGATAGATTTCTTAAATCTAAAATTTCTTGATGTTAAAATAGGGCCCAAATCCCAAGTTGAGGCCCACCACAACCTGACATTGGAGTGTGGTTTTCCCCGCCACCGAATTGATTAACAGGCACCATGTTTCTATAATAACATGTATACACATGCACTGAAAAAAAATGATTCAAGGATGATTCCTTGGATTTACTCAATTTTTTTACGTTAAGTGGTTGTAAACAATTTATTTGGGCTTAATTTAAACAAACAAATCAAGTTGAACATTGCTCAATTTAGTTAGTTTTGTTTAAATTCAACGAAAATAAATTGTTTGCAACAGTTTTGCATGCAACACTTTTTTCAGTGTGTCCACAGAACATTTTTTTTTTGCAAATAAACTGGGATCAATATGTGTTACAACTCTCTGTGATTGTTATCAGTTTTATAAGTTTAAAACTATTTTAAAACAGAGCATGTTTGTAATAAAGAGAGTAAAATCTCTATGTAATTCTTAACCGCTATAATCAACATGGCCGCATGGTGTAGGTAAACGCTAATATGTCTGTGTGTGTGTACTGCAAACAGCATTTGTGTGAGACTCATCATTTCAGAAAGGCTTGAATAAACTCCACCACAACTACATGAAATAAACTGACTTGATATTTTCGACTAGTGACCTTTTTTCAGCTTCATACGAGTCTGTCTCTGTCACTGTGCTGTTTATATGACGCAACGCATGATGAATAGCAGAATCCCACATGGGAAAGGTGGGCGGGGAGAAGCAGCTCATTTGAATTTAAAGCCACATGATACACAAACAGCTACAGTATACTCAGACACTAAAATAGGCAGATTCTGGAGGCTATAATAAATAATCTGATGGGAATTTTGAGCTGAAGCTTTACAGACAGATTTTGGAGACACCAAAGACTTATCTTACATCTTGTATCATGGGTAAAATAGGTGCCCTTTAATGTTAACTGTGCAATTCGTCAGATTTTTAGGACTAAACATATACAAACTGCAAGGAACCGTATAATCCACCCATTACTTTTTGGGGTGTGTTGTGAGAATTTGCATGCAAATTAATTAAGATGTTTTCTCAGTTTGTTGGTGTTTCTCTATTTTCATGTGTTTTGTAGCTTATTTGAGCTCTCTCAAGTAATGATATCTACTGAATAAATTCTAGAATCTAACGAATAAATGCTGGTATGCAATAAGTGAAGTTTCATAAAACTAATTTCGACAGGAGCACATGATATGACTGATTGCGACTGCTCTCTCATCTGTAATCATTAGTAAGCCAATCAGATTACTCCAAACTCACTATAAATAGCCTGTCTAGCATTACTGCCTTATCTTCGTTTTTTTTTTAAATCCCCCGATTCACCTCTCGAGAACTACCTGATCTGATCTCGTACCCTCTAACATGTTCATTGACCAGGCTCAATTATCTCCGAGCTCAGGGTTCTCTCCCGGGACAGCATGCCAAACCTGCTAATACTTTTAAGCAATATCTAAGTGTGAACTCTTGAAAGGAAAACCAGTACTGAGTTAAATTCTCTTACCTAATGATTAAATACTGTATATGACTAGAACTGGTACCTACTGAATAATAAGAATAAAATTACTACTAATATATACAAATATGTTCTAGTCACAAAATGAATGCATGCTTGTCCAAAATGAATAGTTGATATCTCAATGGCAAGCAAATATGAAATTTACTACTTGTAACAACACAATATTTACTAGTACTTAAATAAGTACCAGTATATATTAAATAAATATTCATTCATTCATTTTTTTTCAGCTTAGTCTCTTTATTAATCTGAGGTCGCCACAGCGGAATGAACCGCCAACTTATCCAGCACATGTTTTACGCAGTGGATGCCCTTCCAGCCACAACCCATCACTGGGAAACACACACACTCATACACTACGGTCAATTTTTAGCATACCCAATTCACCTGTACCACATGTCTTTGGACTTGTGGGGGAAACCGGAGCACCCAGAGGAACCCACGCGAATGCGAGGAGACATGCAAACTCCACACAGAAATGCCAACTGACCCAGCCGAGGCTCGAACCAGCGACCTTCTTGCTGTGGGGTGAATGTGCTAACCACTGTGCCACCACGTTGCCATTAAATAAATACTAGCATCTAATAAAAAGAATACAAACAATAAACACTAGTAGTTAATAAATAAGTACAAGTATGAAAGGATAGCTAAAAAAATATAGCATATAAATAGATACTTGAAAGTTTCAAAGATTTAAACAGCTAGCTATAGGAGGCCAGTGTAAGTATCCCATGTAATACAGCTGTAAATCCCATGTAAACAGTGTTGACAGTGAAGATCAGGGGTGCTCAATCCTGTTCCTAGAGATCTACCTTTCTGCAAATTTCAGCTGCAGCCTTGGTCAAACACACCTGCCGTTAATTACCAAGTGTTCCTTTAGATCCTGCTTAGTTGGATTAGTTGTGTTTGATGAAGGTTGGAGCTGAACTCTGCACAAAGGTAGATCTCCAGGAACAGTACTGAGCGTACCTGGTGTAGAAAAAAATGATATTTGGATTGAACTGATACAAGCCTACCCCAGCTGCTTTTGAAGCTCCATCTGGATATTTTGACACAGACATTATAGAGATGATGAAGAAGATGATGGAGGCACTGACACAGCGCAGGAAATCCTTGATGAAACAACAGACATGGAGATTTGGAAATGAGGACACAACTGCTATCATAATCTGACGCTCTATTAACTTCAGTCATTTTTGTAGGTCAGTTAACTTACCATAAGAGGCCAGTGGAAGCCTTTAAATCTCTCGTTGAACTTTGTAGAATAAGCAAACAGCAGGAAAAGAGCTGCCAAGAACTCAATGAGCGGAGCTGTGACGAAAGCAGCTGCTGTTGAGGCAGCGAAACACACGAAGCTGATGAATGAAAGCGCCTGAGGACACAACAAACATGAGGATATCTAGGTTAGATACATTTATCTTTATTTGAATATTTACGGTTCAATATTTGTAACAGGATGAATGTGCTAGACTCTTTAAAGACAAGAAACCTCAGAATGTGCACTACTTCACAGTACTGCCTCGACAGGAAGAAACATTGTCTTGGTGTCAAATTCACCATGTCAAAGACGATGTCTGGCGATTCACATGAGGCACACATGCATATAAACAATTTTCATGCAACACGCAGGCGACTCTTAGGGCCTGTTTACAACATGAATGAACAAAAGAGGTCTTTGAGTATTAAAACAATAAAAAGTTCACTTTTTTTCTTTCTTTCTTATTTCATTTAGAATATCTTGTTTATTTAATTTTTGCTTCTTTTTATGAGTAAACTATTATTATCATATATAACTATGAAACTATGATTATTATATATATTTTACTATTAATTGAAGACACCTCGATTTTCTGCCTGTGAGTTATTTGATACACAAAGTTTTAAAGGAAAGTTTATCCAAAAATTAAAACTGAAACCCTCAACTAGTTCAAAAGCTATTTGAGTTCCTTTTTTCTGCTGAACAAGAAGATATTTGGATGAAAGTTAGATACTGGTAGCCATTGACATCCTTAGGAAAAATATACTGTATATACTATGAAAGTCATGGGGCTACTGATTTAATTCAAGATTATTTGCATAGCACCTTTCAGAATAATTATCATTCCAAAGCAGTTTTACAAAAAAAGGTGCAACTTTACACTACATTACAATCTAAATTAGAAAATTTAAGGAGTTGTGTATGGGTTATATAGTACAGTATATAAACATAGTTAACATGCAGTTCCCCTTCGGATGGGGAACTCCAATGCTATGTGGAAACTTCCACTATGGGGATTTCGTCAGAATCCAATCATCTGAAAGAGTATAAAAACGGGCCAATGAAATGCCAATGAGTTGGCAGCGTCAGCGTGCACAGCTGGCGTCAATGACAATCAGTCATGCTATAAAGACGCAGCCAGTGCCATGCTCGACATCCTTTCGCTTTCAGAGCCTTTCACGAAGCTTCTGAGAGAGTCTTTGAGGGTATCTCCAACCTGTGTCTACAGGGAGAGATCGAGAAGCAGCTTCTCCCGGTCCAGAGCGCGTATACGCAGTGGCAGATGGTCGAGCTGGGTATTTCTCCCTTGCCTGGCGTCCTTTGGGTCCGGTCCTCCAAGAGCGGTTTGTATATAGGAAAAAAGCTTTCCTAAAAGAGCAACACGGTCGTGCAGCGCGTCTTTTTCAAGACGTCACTCCGACCGTGCGTTTCTGGATGCGGTGGTTTCCTATCCCCGGATGATGGGCACGAGCACAGCGTTTCATGTCTGGGGGTCCAGCATGTTAATGCGGTGCTCGCGGGCAGTGCATGCCATCACTGATGTCATGTCTGTTGCGCAGTTAAGATCGCGGCTCGCTCTTGCAAAAGAGCCACCCACCCCAGTTGTCCCCCGCACTGCGGTTGGCACTCGGGCAGATCTGAGGGTTTCAGTGAGAGTAAATCCGCCGCCCCCGGGCCGTGGACCTCTCGCTCCTCCACGCGCTCCATCCAAGCTTCAGGTGAAGAGAAGCGCTCCGTCCTTGGATGGTCGCTCTCTCACCTGATGACACCGGGGGTCAGATGTCCATCGCTGCATCGGAGGATGGGCTGTCATTGTCTGATGAGGATGCGAGCCCGCTCGCTCCCTCCCTCCGGGGAGGAGAGCGCGGCGTTAGCATCTAAAAAGCAGACGTGATGGCCGTGCTTTCTCGGGCTGCTTCGGCCGTGGGTCTGGTGATGGTTTATCCCCCAGCCCCGCGGCCGGACCGACTAGATGGGTGTATGTGGAGGATATAAGGAGGCAAGACCTTCAAAGCCTCCCGTCCCCTTCTTCCCGGAAGTGCACAGTAAGCTCACGCTGTCCTGAGGGCACTTTTTTCTGCCCGATCTGCGTGCGCTTCCATCCTCACCATCCTTGGAGGTTGGGCTGTCAAGGTCTGACGAGGATTCGAACCCGCTCGCTCCCTCCGGGACTTTGAGCGCGGCGTCGAATCCAGAAGCAGACTTTGCGGCTGTGCTTCCCCAGGCTGCTTCGGCCGTGGCTCTGGAGATGGTTTATCCCCCAGCTCCGCGGCCGGACCGATTAGAGGGGTGTGATGTGGAGGATGAAGGCGAGACCTTCTAAGCCTCCCCATCCCCTTCTTCCTGGATGGGCACAGTAGGCTCACGCAGTGTGCTGCGTGCGCCTTCCCCCTCACCATGCACGCTATGGCCACCTACCAGCGCTACCAAGCGCAGGCGCTGGCCCGGCTGCGCGAGGATGGTTCTGACCCAGGACTGAGCATGCGCTCCGCACCGCAACCGACTATGCTCTTACAAAAAAAAAAAAAAAAAAAAAAAGTCGGCTGTGTGTGCCCTGGGAAGGACGATGATCACATCCGTGATCCAGGAATGCCACCTCAGGCTAAACCTGGTGATGTGCGTGACGTTGACAAAGTTCGCTTTCTTAACTCACCCATATCCCAGGCTGGCCTGTTCGGCGACACTGGCGGTGAATTCGCCCAGGAATTCACGCCGGTGATAGAGCAGTCGGAGGCGATGGGCGAGGTCTCTATCGGCGGGATTGTATGACCGCTCCCCCCCCGCCGAGCCATCCACATCCACTGCTTTTTCGCCGAGGACGCCCGCCCGCAGCTTTGCTTCGCCGCCCCCGCCTGCGCCTCCGGCCACGCGGCTGCGCCGAGCATCGCGCCGGCAACCAGCGTCCCCCGCCCAGGGCGCCGCTAAGTTCGGTAAAACGGACCGCGAAGCGTCCCTGAGGCGGGCCATCTGGGGAGGAGGGAATTTGCTCTTTCCCCGCTGGAGGGCGGGGCACGTTATTTAAAGGCGTAAAAAAAAAAAAAAAAAAAAACGCCATCAAAATCCTCAGTGAAAGAGCACTTTTCCCCTCCTCCGGATGTGACAGCCCGAACACTGCCAGTCTGGGACGCTATGCCTTCCAGCTCGCAGGATCGGTGCATTTCGCCAATGGCTCATGGAGCACGAGAGAACGGTCTCCTTTCTCTCCACTCCCAGCCCCTCTCCTGGAGTTTGAGTGCGAGACGAGAACATCTCCTCTCCTGCTCTCCTGTGGGACCCCAGCGCTCCCCGGATGAGCCCACTCACTCCACGCTGCCCCGCCGCTGGCACGTCAGCGATCGTGCGGGTGGGACCATTTGCGGGGGCTCTGCCTGCCTGGTTAGCGCGGGCCAGCCCATCGCAATGGCTCATCCATACGACCAGACTCGGCTATGCGATTCAGTTCGCTAAACGGCCTCCCAGGTTCACGGGCGACCAGGGTCAGTCCTGCGTCCGCCCCTGTCTTGCGAGAGGAGATTGCTGTCCTCCTGGCGAAGGATGCAATCGAGCCGGCCCTCCAGCCGAGATGGAGCGCGAGTTTTACAGCCCGCACTTCATCGTGCCCCAAAAAAAAAAAAAAAAAAAAAAAGCGGTGGGCTATGGCTAATCCTATATCTGCACATTTTGAACCGCTGCCTTCACAGGCTGCGCTTCGGAATGCTTACGCAGATGCGCATCACGCGATGCGTTCGTCCTCAGGATTGGTTTGCAGCAATAGATCTGAAGGACTCGTATTTTCATATCTCCACACTTCCACGCCACCGGCAGTTTCTGCGGTTTGCGTTTGAAGGTCGAGCGTGGCAATACACGGTCCTCCCCTTCGGGCTCTCTCTGTCTCCGCGAGTTTTCACCAAGCTCGCGGGGGGTGCCCTCGCGCCCCTTCGGCTCGCCGGCATCCGCACGCTCAATTATTTCGATGACTGGCTGATTTTTAGCCCACTCTCGGGAGCAATTGATTATGCACAGAGACAAGGTGCTCCGGCACCTCCGCCCGTTGGGGTTTCAGGTCAACCGAGAAAAGAGCAAGCTCGCCCCCGTGCAGAGCATCTCCTTTCTCGGGTTGGAGCTGGACTCGATCACTATGGAGGCGCGCCTCTCACGAGAGCGCGCCGAGGTAATGCTGAACTGTCTGAGAGAGTTCGACAGGAAAAAAAGTGGTCCCCCTGAAATTATTTCAGAGGCTCCTGGGGCATATGGCATCCGTAGCCGCGGCCACGCCGCTCGGATTGCTCCATATGAGACCACTACAGCATTGGCTTCACGATCGGGTCCCCAGACGCGCATGGCACGCGGGCCCACACCGAGTGACTGTCACTGCGCTGTGTCACCGCACCCGTACCCCCTGGAAAGGACCCCTCCTTCCTACGGGCCAGTGTGCCCCTAGGTCAGGCGTCCAGGCAGGCTGTCGTTTCGGCAGATGCCTCCAGTATGGGGTGGGGGGGCCGTGTGTAGCGGGCATGCTGCTGCGGACCTGTGGAGGGGAACCCAGCTGCATTGGCATATCAACTGCCTAGAGCTGTTGGCAGTGTTTCTCGCTCTGCGCCGCTTTTTACCGGTGCTGAGGGG
This sequence comes from Danio aesculapii, assembly GCF_903798145.1. NCBI lineage: Eukaryota > Metazoa > Chordata > Actinopteri > Cypriniformes > Danionidae > Danio > Danio aesculapii. Next base: position 43,457,121 of record NC_079441.1, on the reverse strand, counting down.
GCAACACGTGCTGGTCAGGACGGACAGCATGGCCGCGGTAGCGTATTCCATCCGGATGGGGGGTATACGCTCCCGCTGCATGTCTCAGCTCGCTCGCCGTCTGCTCCTCTGGAGTCATACGCGGCTGAAGTCGCTGCTTGCTATTCACACCCCGGATGGGCTCAACCGTGCGGCCAACAGGCTCTCACGGCAGCTCCTTCCCCGGGAGAATGGCGACTCCACCCCGAGTCATGCGTAAGTATGCACTCCCCCCAGTGAGCCTACTCGCGCAGTTTCTGTGCAAGGTCAGGGAGGACGAGGGGCAGGTCTTGCTAGTTGCGCCCCTGGCCCAACCGGACCTGGATATCAGAACTCTCCCTCCTCGCGACGCCCCCCCTGGCGAGTCCCTTTGAGAGAGGACCTACTCTCTCAGGGACAGGGCACCATCTGGCACCCTCGCTTAGTTCTGTGGAACCTCCACGTGGGGTCCATAAGACGCGACGAGGAAGACTTAGGTAACCTACCGGTGGCGGTGGTTAATACCATCACTCAGGCTAGTGCACCCTCTACGAGGCATGCCTACGCCCTGGAGTGGAGTCTATTCACTGAGTGGTGCGCTTCTCGCCGAGAAGACCCCCGATCTTGCCAGATCAGTGTTGTGCTTTCTTTCCTTCAGGACAGGTGGAGCGAAGGCTGTCGCGCTCCACACTGAGGGTTTACGTGGCCACCATCTCCGCTCATCATGATGCGTGGATGGCGGCACCGTGGGGAGGCATAACCTCATCATCCAGTTCCTCAGAGGTGCGAGGCGGATGTTTTCCCCCGCCCCCCTCTCATACCCTCTTGAGATCTCGCGGTAGTGCTACGAGCCTACGTGGGGATCCCTTCGAACCACTCGACTCAGTATCCTTGAGATTTCTGTCCTTGAAGACAGCTCTGCTGGTCGTGTTGGCATCGGTTAAGAGGGTTAGGTACCTGGAGGCATTTTCGGTCAGTGACTCGTGCCTAGAATTCGGGCCGGCCTACTCTCACGTTGTCCTGAGACCCCGGCCCGGCTATGTGCCCAAGGTTCCTACCACGCCGTTTAACAATCAGGTAGTGAGCCTGCAAGCGCTGCCCGCGGAGGAGGCAGACCCAGCCCTTTCATTGTTGTGTCCTGTTCGCGCTTTGCGAATATATGTGGACCACACTCAGAGCCTTAGATCCTCTGACCAGCTCTTTGTCCATTACAGTGGTCGGCAGATGGGAAGTGCCGTATCTAAACAGAGGTTGGCCCACTGGGTAGTGGATGCCATCTCCCTCGCCTTTGGGCCAGGGTGAGCCGTGTCCCCCGGGGGTGAGAGCGCACTCCATTACGGAGCATCGCATCCTCCTGGGCGTTAGCACGCGGCGCCTCTCTGACAGACATTTGTAGAGCTACGGGTTGGGTGACACCCAATACATTTGCAAGGTTACAATCTGCGAGTGGAGCCGGTTTCCTCAAGGGTATTAGGCAACCCTTGGTGATTGAGGAAACGATTCGGTTGAGGTGTCGAAACACGCTTGCTGCGCCACTCTCCCTAACCCGGAGATACGTGCGCTTTTTCAGCTTTGTCAGTTTAGTTCCCCATTTCTTTGGCGAACCCTGCAGAGTTCCTCCGAGGCCCCCAGCACCTGACTCAGCGGAGGAGTCAGGTGTTGGCCCGTTACGTTGTCGGCATGCCCGCTGGTCAGCCCGCGTTCTGGGTATAGGTGCCTGCTATGTGTGATCCCCGCTGGCGATCCCATACGTTCACACAGCCACGGTATAGTCCCCCCTTTTTAGGGCAGGCTCGTGTCTTCCCTCCCCGCTAACCATCCTTATGCTAGGACCCCCCCATCTCTGGGCTGGTCCATAGATTGTCACCAGGTCTCCCCTCTGGGTAGCAGGTGAGCTCCGCAGCGTCCTCCCTATCGGGACTGAACGCTTTCCCAACGTACTGTCGTATCAAAACCTTTTTACAGGGTTATTGCGACTCCCCGAAAAATATAACCGTTTCTGAACAGGTAAGTGAGGGCCAGGGGACACGTTGGAAGACTGTGTCTCGGGGCGTTGTAGGTGCGCTTGCTCTACTGCGTGGCACACCCTTCGCCAGGGGCGCAGTAAGGTTCTTTCGTTGTGGCGTTTTCCATAGATTTCCCCATAGTGGAAGTTTCCACATAGCATTGGAGTTCCCCATCCGAAGGGGAACGCTACGGTTACTAAAGTAACCCTTCGTTCCCCGAGGGGGGGAACGGAAATGCTATGTTCCTTCGCCACAACGATTGTCCCTTAGCTGTTGAGCGTGAAAGTCTCTTCAGCTAGAAAAGGATGTCGAGCATGGCACTGGCTGCGTCTTTATAGCATGACTGATTGTCATTGACGCCAGCTGTGCACGCTGACGCTGCCAACTCATTGGCATTTCATTGGCCCGTTTTTATACTCTTTCAGATGATTGGATTCTGACGAAATCCCCATAGTGGAAGTTTCCACATAGCATTTCCGTTCCCCCCCTCGGGGAACGAAGGGTTACTTTAGTAACCGTAGCGTTATACAGTATATAGTGTCCTTCCAAAATGATGACTGTGTATATTACATTTATAATGAAGTGTAATGAAAGAACACCGATTTCACCCCTTTTTCAAGATTTGATAGAAGTCTTTTGTGTCTCCAGAATGTGTCTGTATCCCATTAGATTATTCATTATACTTTACTTAATATTGAAATTTTCAGAGATTGCTCCCTATGGCTCTGCTGTGTCTTTATCTCCTGCTGCATTAAATAAACAGCACAGTGACAGACATGAAGGAAGCAGATCTCGCGTAACGTTTGTAAGAAATACTACAGTAAGAACTTTCTCAATGATTGTTTGATGTATTTGTTGTGGAGTTAATTCAAGCCTTTCTGCAAAGATGAGTCACACACAAAGTCGTTATGATGTTCACGCATGCACGCACACACACACATATACCATGTGTGTTTAACTTTGCACTGTTTTTACATGCAAGTGTGACAGGATACACGTTAATATCCACTGTTGTATGGACCTCCGTTATGTTCATGTATAAACTAAACATGATCTAACGTCTACAAACCAGGATTGAAGCGTCTTCTTTTATAATTGAACTGACATTATGCAGTTGTGGTGATAAATGACTTAGCAATTTTACTGTATTTACTTTATTACAAACATGCACACTTTTAAAAACAGTTTAAACTAATCAAATCGGTGGGCGGTAAAACCGCACTCCTACTTCACGGTCCAGTGGGCTTTAAAAACGGGAGGGGTTTGGATCCTATTTTAACATCAGGAAATGTAAAAAAAAGAGACTTATAGTCTTTATATCACTCCAGTATGACTGTGGACACACTATACCTACACACTGTTCTGTCCAAACAGTTTACAAAAGATGATTTTCATTTTAGGTGCCCTTAAAGTGAATTTATGTATTTCAGTTTCTAAGTTTCTTCTAAATATCTTATTTACTGTTCAACAGACGTAGGAATCTCAAACTGGTTTAAAATAAGGGGTGGTGAGAAAATTTAATTTAAATGTTTTGGATGAATTGAAGCTGCAGTCCATAAGTTTTGCCTCTTTCTCTCCATCTCAGCATCAAACCTGTAACTGCAGTTAAGATAAACGTTATGTGGCTTGTGAATTAGCACAACTAATGAATCTAATGATTCTAATGTTTTGATGAGTTTGAGGTGTCAGTCATGCACCCCTGTAAATACTGTACACCACAGATTGCAAATTTGGTAGTAACACTTTATTTTGATGGTCTATTTGAGTATTAGTAGACTGTCTGCTTAATATCTGTTGATATTGCTCCTTCAACAGGCATTTAACTGACTATAAGAAACTTTGCAAGTACATGCCAACCCTAACCCCAACCTAACAGTCTACTTATAATCTAATGAGAATTAGTTGGCATGTAGAGGCAATGTAACTTAAATTCAACAAACGGACCATCAAAATAAAGTGTGATCCAAATTTGGTACTTATTTTGCAATTACATAATCATGCAACCAATGTGATGATTGCTTAGCTCACATCACACCAAACTGTAAACTGTTATACTTTGTTCTCAAATAGTTCATGTTAACATGCTAATTTTTTCTAATTGTCACACAATTCAAAATTATTAAAGAAGCAGAAACTAGTAATGATGTAAAAATGAATGGCAGTCCACTCATATTTCCAACCATTCGAGTCAGAAAACATGATTACAAGCCCTTGTGCATTAGGAGGAGGGAAGGAGATTTGAATACTGGTTGGTTCCTAAAATTTATTTGGGGTATTATTATTATTATTTATTATTATTCATTTTATTACAGAAAACTCCCCATTTAGATGAATGAGTTCAGCTTAAAAGTGTTTGACCTAAACTGCAAATAACAGCTACACATTCATTCAAAACAAGAAGAAACTTATAAGCAAACATGTGAAAAGATAATCAAACACGATCTATCACCAATAAAACCAGATCAATAAGCAGAAGCTTAAATCAAACTAATAAATGCCATGTTTTTGTCGAATATTTATCCAGAAACCAAAAGCAAACACTTGTACCAGACAAAAGCGTTTAGCAGACAACATTACAAAATAGCTTAATGACTAACAGACTATCGTGGATGGATTTAACATGAAAAAAAAAACTAAAAGCGTACCACTTCACCGAGAAGCAGCAGTCCTTTTCGGGAGGAGATAAATTCTTTGCTGGGGAGAACGTACTGAAGCACTGTCCCTGGTTCTCGGTTACTCCGCGGATCCTCGATGTCCCCCATCCCGCCGATCAGTCTCTTCTGTTCCCGAATAAAGTTGACGGGGAGGCGCTGTGCTCTGCTCTCTGCTAGAGACAGCAGCTACTCTTCGCAAATCGGCATAACTTTCCACGGAGTGGAAACGGAAATAATGACAGTGCGGAAACGAAGCACACAAAAGAGCAACATCTGCATTCCCAAAATCTGGAGACCGTTAATAAGTGAACAGAGAATGTGGGCGAAACATCTCTCACAGGACGCAGAGGCGACAGTACAGATATTCACTCTGCAAAAACTGCACATTTTCCATCTGCAGGACAGATTTAACCCTAGTGCTCAGTTTGGGGTCTGACAAACATCAAGCCCCCCTTTAGCTATAGTTCATACTGTGTTTTTCATCATCATAAATGAATGAATAATTAGCCTAAACACTGCTGCTGACAAATGTGTAAAAGCTAAGGGTTTGAGTTTGCGACTAAAAATGATTATTATTTTAAACTAAATAATAAAATGATTGATGACGATTTTGTGTATGTTATAAGTGACATTTGATACCTTCTGTAAAACATGGTCGAAATGTATGATAATCATTATTATTTTCTGAAATACACTTTTATTTTTTAGATATTAAACACATTTTTTTGTCTTTGACCCTTACTGAATTCAATTAAATTAAATTCAATTCAATTCAATTCAATTCACCTATATTTCTGTAGCGCTTTTACAATGTAGATTGTGTCAAAGCAGCTTCACATAAAAGGTCATAGTAAATTGGAAATTGAATGTGGTTTGAATGCACTGTTCATAGGTTCAGAATCAGATCAACCCCAAATGTGACCCGAGACCACAACACCAGCCTTAAGTTGCACATGTATATTTGTAAGAATAACCAAAAATAAATAAATAAATAAATAAATAAATAAATAAAAGAATAATAAAATAAAAGACAGAAAGAGTCACAATTATAGATTTTTATTTTATCCTAAAAGTAATTACAATATCAAGTAAAGACATTTTGAAAATTTCCATTAAGATATCAAACCTTTTATTAATAGTATACATTGCTAAAAGACTTCATTTATTAATTTTCCTTTAGCATAGTCTCTATTTTAGAGGTCACCACAGCGGAATGAACTGCCAACTATTCCGGCATACATTTTACACAGCAGTAGCCCTTCCAGGTGCAACCCAGTACTGGGAAACAACCATGCACTCTCTCACACACACACATACATACACTATGGCCAATTTCATTTATTCATTTTCTTTTCGGCTTAGTCCCTTTATTAATCAGGGGTTGCCACAGCGGAATGAACCGCCAACTAATCGAGCATATATTTTACGCAGGGAATGCCCTTTCAGCTGCAACCCATTGGTCGGAGACACCCATACACTCTCATTCACACACACTACGGACAATTTAGCCTACCTAATTCACCTATAGCGTATGTCTTTGGACTGTGGGGGAAACCGGAGCACCTGGAGGAAACCCACACCAACATTGGGAGAACATGCAAACTCCACACAGAAATGCCAGCTAACCCAGCCAAGGCTCGAACCAGCAACCTTCTTGCTGTGAGGCATTCGTGCTAACCAACCATGCCCCCCTTGCTAAAAACTTAATCTGAACAAATTTAAAGATAGTTTTCTCAGTATTTATTTATTTATTGAACCCACAGACTCTAAAATTTAAACAAATCTATTTGAAATACTTTATTATGCAGATTTGTGTGTAGTTTTCAGTCTTTTCAGGGTTCCTAATTCTTTTTAACATTATTCATGAGGAAAAGTATACATTATACAGCAGTTTAAAATATTTGACACTCTTATTTTGGCTATAAAAATGACCCACTCACAAAATGAGTCAACACAGCTATGGAGCGTTAATCTTCCCCTGTTTGGGCCCTTGTGGTGGTTCTTGGCTTGTTGAATGAGATTTTTTTGAAAAGAATATAGCCATCCAATGACCACAAGGCTGCAGCCACAAAGCCCACGATCTGTCAAACAAAACACTATTTTGTAAGAAACATGTTGTGTCATGATGTTTGGGTTATCCACAATGAAAGGTTTGATATGTTTGATAAAGTTTAACACACTCTTAAAAATGCTAGGTTGCTTCAGCCTTAAAATTTGGGTCAAATAATGACAAACTCAGCTGTTGGGTTACATTTTTAAAGCATTACTCATTTTTTGTATTATTTATTTAATGATTTAACATTTGTGTTTGTCCATATTTGACTGATATTTGTGTCTACAGTGCAGATTTAGTCTAAAACAGTGGTAGAGTTACAGGAATACAGGATGTCATGTTTCTCACCCCTCCGCTCAAAGTGCCCTTCACTGTGAATGTTGAAACTGCAACCAGGCTAAGAATAAACATGAATGCAGCTGCAAAGAGTGAGTTGAACACATCCTGTGAGAGCAAAAAATGCATTAGTTTGCAGTTCCAACTTGCAGGTATAAATAGATAAAGTTCTCTGAACAATACAAGCACTGCAAAATATGAACAAAACCAATTCAGTCAATCAATCAAGTGTATTAGATTGTTGCTTACAATGAGTGGCCAGAAGAAGAGAGTGAACACTTTGTTGAGTTTCAGAAGGTAGAGCAGAAAAAAACCAAGCGTGATGAAAAACTCTATGCATGTTGCTGCAATGTAGGGTGGCCGGGATGCCACTGCATACGACACAAAAGCCACAAAAACACACACCTGACCAGAAAATAAAAACACAGAAGTTTGGAGTGACTTTTGGACTACAACTGCTTCACTTTTACAACACTCTTTCAGTTTGTTACATTGTGTCAAATCATGCACACACATTACCATGTTAGCTAACATGCTTACATTGTTTCACTTTCTAACAATGGAGTACACAAATGTGAACCCTATGCTGATACTATTTAAAGAGATCAGTGATTGAAAAGAACATTTGCCCTGCCAAAAATGTATCAAAGACGTGTGTTACGTTTCTCACCATTTCTGCTATTTTCAGTAGACCTTTTGAGGACTTCAACAAGGCCAAATCAACTTCCATTGTGGCATTAATGTGATCTTTGCGTATGTGTTTTGTCGATGGATTGTCATAACAGCATAACAAACTTGCACATTACTTCCTGAGTGAGTATTTCCTCTTTGTCTCATGAGGAAATGACTAAATATATATTTTTTCAAAGATGCAGTAAATATCTTTTGTCTTTGGTTCAAAGCCTTTTGACTTTCGGTGAACTTCTCTCTTTATATTTGGTGATAATATTTCTGTATACACTGATAAATTATCAAAGTGATTACCAAAATGTATAGTGATAAATATAATATACTGACTTTTTGGCATTTGTAAATTGCAGCTGATCTATTTTATACTGTAGAGAGCATTGTAATTCTGGCACGGTCGTGACCTAGGAGATCTTTGTAGGGCACTTAGTCACTAATATAGTAATGTCAATCAAAATAAAAGTCATCTTTTATTTATGCAATAACCTATTATTTTAAGGGGACTTAATTGGGGCTGACAAACAATATAAAGCAAGCACTGCGCTTTCAGTTGGGTTGTTTTTGTCATGCCACTTCATACATTTTTTTAGTCTACATGTTAAAAATAAAATAAAATCATGAATAATTTACAAATGTATTCATTCATAAAGTTTTATTTTAATTATTTATTTACTACAAATGCGTTATATTATACTGAGATGTCTGATATAGCAGCATGTTATGTCAAATGATCAAATATCCTTGAAATCTTCCCTATAATTATTTATGAAAGCAAGAAAAAAATGAAAACAGGGACACTACAGAGTGTATTTGCATGGTTTCATGCTTAATTAAAATTAATTTATTGATTTTATTGTTTTCTACAAAAAATAACTGGGTACATTATTTAAATAATGTTTTTTTATAATAATAATAATAATAATAATAATAATAATAATAACAATAATAATAATAATAATAATAATAATAATAATAATAATAATAATAATAATAATAATAATAATAATAAAATGCCTGTAGTTTGTTAATGTAATGGGGACTTTTATTTTGACATGTTTTGGTTGCTCCTTGGTGTTGCACGTAACATTGTAAGTTTTGAGCGTCATCATGAGTTTACATCACTCTTGCTTTTTTATATAACTACTAGAGATCGAAGAAACAAACGGGATGATTGTAAACTCCTTTAAAGAGTTGTGTCGTGTTGTCCCACCTCTGTATTCACACAAATTTTTGTCAACAAATGTACTTGTCCGACATAGAGCAGCGCTGGGGAAGCATTTACTCGGGCACTGGCGCAGCAGCACATCTCTCGGTAACGGTAAGTGCCCTGTCAGCTTCCGTTCCACGCAATATAACGGCGACCACCGCTCTGCTTTTCATTTACAGTTAACATTATATTCCTAGTCAATTTCACATTATCCATAAATCTCGATTAACCGGCAATACGCCGTGTTACAGTTAAGTTAACGTCTCACAATTTTGAGATGAGCATAATAAGCTCGGTGTCTTTATCGTCCCCGAGTCTCTGAATGTCATACAGTATTAACGCTTAATCTGAGGAGAGTGTCATCATGTTTTCTTCTTCTTCTCAAGGGAAACTGGTCAGAAATGGCGAGGGGAAGAAGTCAGTGGTGAGTTTAACACTGCAGCATCTCTTCTCTGAAAGATGAACGAATGAAAACAGTGAATGAGTTCTTGATGTTTATGGTTCATTGTTTTGATCGTTTCGTCCACACTATTCAGATTTGTTTAGAGGGAAATATAGCAAGTGGAAAGACGACATGTCTGGAGTACTTCAGCAAGACCAGTGACATTGAGGTAATACAGAAAATACACATTGAGTAATATTTCTCACAGTGCCTGAAATCTCTCTTCTTTTAATCCTATTATTGATTTATTTGATTTAATAATGGAATTTATATAATGAAACCTGCAATTCAATCACTTTTTACTCAATCTGGTGTTTTAACGTGGTCTGCTTTTCTTTGTCAAACCACAAAAGGTGAGGGACATTCTAAATCCACCAGAGAAACCCAAACGACTGTCAAAACTGTACTTGTAATTAACCCTAACTACTGTAAAAAGAACGAGTCCCAATTCCACAGATAAAGTGAAAAACATAGCATTAAGCATTTTCTCCCTTTTGAAGTCTATTATAAGAAAAAAGCTTAACGTGGCTCAAGGTACCTTAACAAGCGGAGGGAACCAAATTTCTATCAAACCTTACATGTGATTAGCACTAACTACTAGCAAAAGAATGAGCTGTAATTTTAGTGAGTGAAAATGTTCACATTATGCGTTTTTAGTCCATTATAAAAGGAAAAAAAACATGGCTTAACGCACCTCAACAAGTGGGGCACACCAAAAATTAAATTTTACTTGTAATTAACTCTAACAACTAGCAAAAGATCAAGCCCTGATTCTGTGGATGAAGTGAACAATGTGACGTTAAGCATTTTATCCCCATTGAAGTCCATTATAAGAGCTTAATGTGGTTTAACTTAAAAAATCCAGAGACAATCAAATTTCTATAAAATATAATTGTAAACACTTTCTGCTGTTAAAAAAACAAGCTTTTATTTTATTATATCAAGTGAACGATATCACTTTAAGTACTCTCCTCATAGAAGTCCATTATAAGGAAACAGCTTAACGTGGCTTAATGTACCTTAACACTGACCAGGGAAACCAAAAATCCTGTCAAACTTTACATGTGATTAACACTAACTACTGTCAAAAGAATGGGCCCTAATTCCATAGATGAAGTGAACAATATCACGTTAAAGGGTTTTCTCCCCATTGAAGGTCACAGTAAGGAAAGGCTTAATGTAACTTTACAACAACCAAGGGAAATCAAATGTTAAAAGGCTGTTAATAAAATCTAATCTTATTTATGATAGGTTAACCTTGCTCTCAAAAGAATGTGCACAAGTAATATTTGAAAGAAATTTGGTTCTCCCCGCTTGTTGTCAAGGTACATTAAGCCACGTTAAGCTTTTTTTCACGTTAAGTGTTTTAGAATGTACCAAAGGTGACATTTAAACAAATATGCAATTTTCTCTCTCAATATATAGCATGTGCAAACAATAGCAAAAAACATTTTTTTTGCTCAGAAATGCATTGGTCTCATGTGACATATGCCATATATTACAACTATTTTAGGGTATATCATGAAGGGGTTTGTTAAAATGATTTAGACTAATGAACATTCTAACAATGATTGTTTACTAGTACACAACTGCATGTTCATGAATCTCTAATAGTGATGCAGTTTAATTCGACTCATCTAGTAAAAGCATGTGTGTACGCCTCGATAAATCAAAATGAATAATAATGAAACAGAATGCCTTGAAGTCCACCCAAAAAAGTATTTGTGTTTCTGTATCTCTCAGAACTCAGGTTGTCACATAGAAGTAAAAATAGCAAACGGGTGCAATGAGTTGTTGCAACAAACAGAATAAAATTTTTTTTTATATGTATAAAAATGTATAAAATATATAAAAAATTAAATTTGTTTTCACAACCCCCCTGTAAAACTCCAAACACACTTAAAAAAACTCAACCTATTTCACAACGGACTGTTATTTGATATTACTCTGCCTTCTAAAAATGTCTTATTCTAGTTGCTATTGAATACTATTGTATGGATGAGCATGAGCAATATGTTTACAAAAGAAAAAAAGTCCCTTTGTTATCTGAGGTAAAGAAGGGCATGCTGCATTGTAACATCAGGTTGTGTGAACGATGACTGCATTTTCAATTTGGTGCAAACTATCCTTTTAAAAGCTCACAAAAATGCCTGTTATGTTTCAGGTGTTGACAGAGCCCGTGTCCAAATGGAGGAATGTACAGGGATGCAATCCATTGGTAGGACTTCAGTGGCAGCTCATTATGAGTTTAATGAGTGCTGTGTTCCTTTTTTTTACTTTTCTGTTTACTTTAAAGTAACATCATTGTAAAAGCACACTGGTTTATTAATAGTTTTCACTGCATTTGTTTTAGTTATTTCTTAATAGCGGCTATAGCTAATGAATTTATGTTTCACACAATGAAGCATACTGTACTTCTTCATTGCAAAACAATGTGCGTTTGAGTTGCAAATGTTGTCTTGGTCACCATAATTACTTTATTCTGCTGCAGGGATTGATGTACCAGGACCCAACCCGATGGGGACTCACCCTTCAGACCTATGTTCAGCTTACAATGCTGGATCGACATGTCTCGCCAATGGCATGTACAAATACTCTTTTGGTCACTTGCTTTACATGCATCTGTTTTTATTCCGCAGTACAATCAATAACCCTTCCTTCTATGTTATTGAAGGAAAATAAATGACTTCAATAACTTGTTGTTTTCATTATGATTGCAGTCAGCACCTATCAGAATGATGGAGAGATCTATTTTCAGCGCAAAGTACATATTTGTAGAAAATCTTTATAAAAGGTATGTTTTTTTCCAAAGCTGTCCGATTTAAAAGCCAAAATTGTACTAAACATTAAATGAGTACTTCTGTGTTGTTTTGTTTCATTGACAGTGGAAAGATGCCTGAGGTGGACTTCGCTGTTTTAAGTGAATGGTTTGAGTGGATCATCAAGAACATCTCTCTTCCTGTTGACCTTATTGGTACGACACATACACGTGTATTGTACTTTATAGGGCTGCACGATTCTAGCTAAAATCACAATTGTTTTTTTTTTTTTTGCTTAAAATCAAGATCAATCTTTTCCACGATTCTGTAAATGTAAAACAAAGGTTAATTTGAGTAGACAATAATACTGTTATTTCTCAAACATATGGTAACAACAGTAATAATATTAGGCCTATGTGTAGGTCTACTGTTAGTTAAAATGCTCAATTTTGTATAGACATTGAATGGTGGACTTGAACAGACTTTAAATTTGTCCTGGTTGTTAATTCACAGTAAAGTGAGGACATCAGAATACCACTATTAATATATGTGAAGTTGAATTATTATGTTTGAGTCATGTGCTTGTCATTTTTTTTTTATTTACAACATTATTCAATCATTTTATTTCACTGCTAAAAAGAGACTTTTATCATTTTCAGATTCCCTTTAGCATTATATTCAACAATATATATAAGCTAGAGTAGTTACTGACACAGTTAACATTTATTTTCATGCACAACACTTTGTGTTCGCTATGAAAGAAAAAAAAAACATATCAACCGATTTTCGTAATCATAACTGTGAAATACGATATGATCATTTAAATGATGTGCACACTTTCGGTTTCAGTTTTCACTGCCAAGTATGCTCATGTCATGGCTGTCGTCACATTAAGTTCAGTTTGCAACAAACTGAACGTTATTTACAACTTCATTACCTGTTATTCACAGCCTATGCAGATTCTGTTCACGAAAGTAGCATCATTGGTGGGCACGCGCGTGTCCTCTCGGTAGTAAACAAACTGCTTCAGTTCATGTGTGATTTCGCAGCCGCGAATATGTCATTAAATTATGACAAAAATTACATTTTTGGGTGAATTATACCTTATAAATACAGGAGATGACACTTTTAATGCCATTTGGAGGTGTCCATGTTGCTGAGCAGTAGAAAAGCTGATTTAAGATGGTGTGTAGGGTCAAATCGAGATTGCGATATTCTTTCGATTAATCGTGCAGCCCTAGCATTTTAACATATCATGTTGCTTTTAATTGTGGATGTCTGAGTTTTTACATTAAAGGGCCCCTATTATGGTTTTTTGATAATTACATTTCATGCAGTCTGTTAGACAGCTCTAAGTGAATGAAAACATCCTGCAAAGTTTTACATCCGAAAGTGCTTTGTGTATAAAGTTGTAGCCTCTCGAAAGAAAGAGTTGACTCGGAGTCATTAAAATTAGTTGTTTTTAAAATGAATGCCAAGCCATTTCATGTTGATATCAGTGTGGGATTCACAGGCTGGTTGTTATTGATGGAACGTTCAGCATTTTGGTATATTTTATGGAAGAATGCTTCCTTGTCAAACTCTGGATTGATTTGATATAGTAAAATTTAAGCTATGTTGTCTGTTCAATCACTGTATGAATTGTTAACGCTTGATAGCCTGTAATACAGTAATGTTGATAAGCCTTCACTTTTCAAAATGTGCTGCATGCAGTAGACCAATCAGAACAGACTAAGCCATCAGACCAATCACTGCAGATTAGTGTCTTGCAAAGGAGGGTTTTGGAAAGATTTTTCATTCACCAAGCCTTATGTGTGTCATTGTGCAAATAAAGTAAACTAAATGCTTATTTTAAGACAATGACAGTGTCTTTTGAACTTGCATGCATTTCAGCATGTTCTTAGGGACTCCCAAAACCAAAATATCAGTCTTTTCATAATCCATAATAGGGGTGCTTAAAATATTTAGTGAAATGTTTACTGGATGTTGCCATTTGTTTTTCTCCAGTTTACCTGCAGACCACTCCACAGACCTGCTATGAGAGACTGAAGCAGAGGTGCAGAGAGGAAGAGAAGGTTATCCCCTTGGTGAGCTCAGCATTTGTTTAGTTTTTGTCCAATCAGTGCATGAAAAACAGAACTGAAACACAGCGAATCTGAAACTAAACCCAAAGCACAATCTCCAAGGCTCTGTTTCCGCATAAGACACATTTAATTCCACCTTTTTGTTAAAGGGCACCTATAATGAAAATCATCTTTTGGGAGCTGTTTGTACAGAACCGTGTGTAGGTATAGTGCATCCACTGTCATATTGGATTGATAGCCAATAAGCCTCTTATTTTTTTATTTCCTGACATCAAAATATGATCCAAATCCCTCCCATTTTGAAGCCCACTACAACGTGACATAGGAGTGTGGTTTCCCTGAATTGATTGACATCTTGTGTATTTGCATGTCTCTGTAGTAACCATATCAACAAGACAGGACATGCGCAAATCAACTGGGATTAAAAGATCTTTTCAGCTCGCTGTGATCATCAATCATCATCAAATGTGATCAAGAATGAGTTTAAAATGTTTTTACAGTGATTTCACTGTCTTTACTTTATCACCACTGCCGCATGTCAGTACAATTATAAAAGAAGACACCGTGTGTGTGTGTGTGTGTGTGTGTGTGTGTGTGTGTGTGTGCGCATGAACTTTGTAGCAACATTGTGTATGACTCATCATTGCAGAAAGGCTTGAATTAACTCCACAACAAATGCATCAAATAATCATTGGGAAAGTTCTTACTGTAGTATTTCTCACAAGCTTTACATGAGATCTGCTTCCTTCATGTCGGTCACTGTGCTGTTTATCCGACACAGCCGAGGCGGAGATTGAGGCACACTGACAGTCATGTGGGAATGGTGGGTGGAGAGAACTCACATTAAAGGCAACAAAAACTGCTACATTGTGTTCAGAGCAGAAAACTTTTAACATTCTGAAAGCTATAATAAATAATCTGAGGGGTGTTTTGAGCTGAAACTTTACAGACACATTCTGGAGATACAATAGACTCATCTTAAATCTTGAAAAAGATGTAAAATAGGTGCCCTTTAAAATGTCCAAGTGCGTTCACCTGAAATCTGATTATATAAGCGTTTCATTGATGTAGGGTTAAAAAAAGTAAATACTAAGAAAATCACTTCTCAAATTGGCCAAATACCTTTTTTCGCAATGGATATTTCTAAATAAAAAAAATGTTTTGGTATATTTATAATAGAAAATATACACGATTTCTTCATGAACCACAATCTACACTTAATATTCTAATGATCTTTAGCAGAAAAGAAAAATCAATCATTTTGACCCATACAATGTGTTTTTGGCTATTGGCAATATCACAAGTTTTTGTGGTCCAGATTTGACATAATTTCATCACTTTTGTGGGAGCACTAGCTGTGATGCATGAGTAGTTCTGAATGAGTGAAAAGCCATGTTACGCTGCTTACAAGTCCAAACGCAAGCAATCAAAATAATGTGGATGACATCTGTTATTTTGATCATAGTCTTTTCTGTTTTGGTACCACAGCGAACTATGAATATCTTGTTTTGGTCTGCTTTCTCACAACACATCCCATAATGATAATGCGTTCGGTCAGTAGGTTTTTGTGGCTGTTTATTCAACCACATGAGCATTTACACTGTCAAAGCAATCAGATGACATGCATTTCCATTTGAATATTATTATCGGATTTTCAAATGTGTTCTAGGTCACAGACCATTTACAGTAACTAATTATTGCAAACTTTCCTATTACTGGGTTGCAGCTGGAAGAGCATCCGCTGTGTAAAACATATGCCGGATAAGTTGGTGGTTCATTCCACAGTGGCAACCCCTGATGAATAAAGGGACTAAGCCGAAGGAAAATGAATGAATGATTGCAAACATTACACATTTGTATTGTGTAGTTGGAAAGCAATCACACTTTTGCTGATGTTCCCTCTTTAGGAATATCTAGAATCAATCCATAACCTGTATGAGGACTGGCTGATTCACCAGAAGTCATTTCACGTTCCCGCTCCTGTTCTAGTAAGTTTCTGCAAGTGGATAAAAAGCTTTATTGCCTTAAATTATGTCTATTTTGACACATTATCATGCTTTGATGTTGCTGAACTCGTATTGTTTGATGCACTATATATATATATATATATATATATATATATATATATATATATATATGTATATGTATATATATGTATATATGTATATATATGTATATATGTATATATATATATATATATATATATATATATATATGTATATATATATATTTATTTATTTATTTTTGACTTTGGTGAACAGGTAATCCCTGCTGATCATGATCTTAAGAAGATGCTGCATCAGTATGAGGAGAACAGAGAGAGAATACTCATGGCTCGTTGCTCCTGAGTAAAGGATCTGACAGAACAATGGTATATCAGTCTATAAATATGTTTTCAGCTCTCATGAAGAAGGAAAAACCAAGCACTTTTGACTTCAATCTGAAACGTAAACATTCCTCTTGCAATGGAAGCTGACATGCATAGTAGGATTTAACAATTCATATAATAGATGTTTTATTTAAATGCTGCCTGTTATGTTTTGTGTGCTTTTCTAGTCATTGTAGATGTGATTTAAACATCTAGCTTCATTTTTTTACCTTTGTTTGTGGAATCATTCCATATTACATGAAACTACTGAACTTGGAAATATGTGTAACAGTTCTTCTGTTACATCAGCAGATGTTTTATATTCAGAATGTTTATTCCAGATCATATAGATGTTTAATATGCGATTCAGTTACGCAATTTACATTGAAAACATCACACTCAGGTCTTACAAAATATCCCTTTATTTTATTTCCTGTTCATTTTTTTCTGTTACCACTTGAAGGTACTGTCTATAACAAAGAGATGTTATTGGCCAGTTTATGTTACTGAAGTTATTACTGTGACCAATGTAATTTATACTATATAAGGCATTGTTTTAAATAAAACGAAAACATTGATGATTTTATTACATTGCAGTTTTCAGTAACATCTTTCTCTGCAGTACTCCACAGTTGTACAGTAATATAAATACGAAATTGTTTGCACCTTATTATGATTGATAAATAGCGATGCATCAGAGCACCATATTTTGAACCCCATTTCTTCCCACATTACTTTAAGGTAGACATTCCTGCAGAACAAATGTTCCAATAAGACATGTAGGTGCACATTAAGCTGGCTCTACATTTAGTAAGGCACAGAACCTAATATATCAAGTTAAACAATCATTTTGACCAGAAGTTTCATGAAAATTATAGCAGCAGGAAACCTTCCTTCACTTCAAAAATCTATAAGATAAAAAGACAAAGGTCACACAGACAGTCTTCCAATCACCTTCATAAGATACCACAGCTAATCCAAACTAAAGGCTTCAATAATAAGGCTCATCATCAATGAAAGTGCTATGTACATCATTACTTTTTTTTTTTTTTTGAGAGCACGTGCTATATTGCAGCACACTTTAAAAAATCAGGATGTCAAACTCATTTCCAGTAGGGTTAAAGTCCTGCAGAATTAGGCCCTGTCCCAAATAGCCTATGCTCTTGAGGATTTGCAGTCACATTTTGTGGATATTTTTAATGCTGCTTTCCAGACAACTCAGAATTTAGAATTTTAGTAGTTGGAAATAATGTTTAGAAGTCAGACGTCTGACCTATGAACCCATGGCAGATCGAAGAACCTTGACTTCAGCATGACGCGTCATCCAGCGTCATTTAGATGATGGCTAGTTCTGCTTCAGTCAGATTAGAGAAACATGTGAAACAAATAATAATAAATACTGATTTTATTAAGCAAAATAATAATTATTACTAAAATAATAACAATTTCAACTATATTTATAGCACAAAATGAGCAGAAACCCAACTAATAAAGCCTATTTCATAAATTATATTAGTTTTATAGTGCAATAAATAATGTTCTTTTTTTGTCAGCTGTATTCAAAGTACAGCTAGCATTTTCTCTTCCTCTTGTTTTATCCATAATTGGAACAACATGAAATGTTATGAAATATTCACATTTTGTGGTGAAAATGCATATGTGATGCGAAATTGACTGGAAGTTATTTGGACATGGACGTGGGGCATTTTTTCTGCTGAAATTTCCACCCGACTTTGTCTGGAGCGCAGCGTGAGACCACAAGAACATTTGAGGTCCCATTTGTCACTTTAGGGTAAGGAAGTGTTCAAGGATTGTACCCTTGATGTGCACTTTTGCCAGATGACTTTATGTGACAGTCAATGTGCATTACAGCAAAAGTGTGGATCACAAGGAATTCTCTCTGGAATTAAGCATGGACCTAAACCTAAAGCACACCTAACTGAGATAATTGCATCCTTTAGACTTTCTTGAAAAGTACAAGTGTGCATGATGCACACAGGTTTGATTGAACTAAAAATGTAAGATTTAAGGCATCCGGGAGCTGAGTTTGACACCCTTGTTTTAAAATCTTTGGAATGGATGAGAAACGTGGAATACTTTGAGTGTCTAAACCATGACGTATGTTTGGTCGAGGTCATCTTCTGCAGGCTGAGATGTTGGACTCCTCTGTGCACTAGAGCCCTCACTGGCAGTTTGACTATGGTCAGTTGGTGATCCGAACACTGGTGCACATCCTTTTGGCACACAAGGGATATAGATGGACTGAGGAGGCTCTCTAATGGTGTCCTCTTGTGCAAGAGTGCCATCAGATCCCGAGCAGCTTCCACAACCTGAGATGTTGCACACAGGCTCTTGGGATGGGTTGCACAAGATGGGCAGGCTCATGCAATCAGGGGATTTTGTAGGTGGGGTTGTGATGTCATTGTGCCCACTGTATGGTTGGGCCTGTGCTGTCTCCTCTGTGGGGTATTTAAGGGGTTCATCTACACTAAGTTCCTTCATCTGCATTTTCCCCATCTGCTCAGTTAGCTCAGACAGGCCGTCTTCTGTTGAGACTTCCCCTATGCGTTCTTGTAGCAGTGTTCCGACTTTAAGGACTATAGGTTTGGCATCTAAGGGCTGGGTTTCTACAATTGAGATTGGATTGTGTGGCTTTAGATGACCTGGGCTGATCTCAGTATGTATGGCTATAGACTGGGGGCCACTCATATCAGTACTGGTCTTGTGGAACAGGCCTGCATTGTGGCCCCTGGATCCAGTCCACTCCTGGGCCTTGAGCGGTTGCATAGATCTTTGGGACTTTCGGAAAATGGGATTTTGTCTGAAGGTCAGGTCTGGGTAAGCGTTCCACATCTCCAAGATAGACTTATCATCAGTCTCAAATGATTTGGGTGGTCTTTCTTCATCAGAAACGGCATCTTCTTGAGACTTGTCTACTTCTTGATCATGGCTTTTAAGTGACTCTTGTTGCTGCAGTTCCTCCGGGTTTTCCACTAGGTCACCTTCAGGTTCTGCAGCTTCAGGTTCTGCACCTTCTGGTTCTTCCCCTGCAAGAGCTTCCCCATTGTCTTGAGTAGCTCTCTTATGTATGATCTCCAGACAGTCTACATGTGATTTCTGGTTCATAAGCTCCAGAAGATAATCACACTCCAACCTCGCAAGAAAAAGGTCAAAACCCATAGTCCTAACCTTGTCTAGGTCAAAACTGTCAGAAAGTCTATACTCTGTGTCTGTTTCTGTGTATCCAATAAGGTGAAGAATACTCCTGGCAAAAGGCAATACTGGCTTGATGTAATAGACAAAGTGTCCTGTAAATGTCTAAGAGAAAATGGAGGAAAACAGTACCAATTAATAACATTGTAATGAATAATATTTCGAGACACTTTTCACTTTTATAAACAGTAACTAGACTTATATATAAAACTCACTATTTACTTGTTCCAACCCAGTTTTACTTTCTTTCTGTTAAACATGAAATATATATATTTAAAGAAAGCTGGAAACCTGGAAACATTGATTTATACAGAATTAGCTTTTTCTTACTATAAAAGTTGATGGTTACAGGTTTACAGCTTTCTTCAAAATATCTTCCTTTGTGTTCAACAACAACAAATTATCTGCATTTAGAATCATCCCAGGATTCAGTATGACTTTCAAACTTCATTAATAATTAAGTATGAAATGATCAATGAATATGAAAATTAATATGGTTTCCATCTAAAGTGTTTTCAGACAGCAAAAGCAGCTGGGTTTGAAAAAAAAAAAAAAGAATAAAGATAAATATGAAAGGGTGTGGGTTTCCTCCAGGACCCAAACCCTTCTAAAAACT
Organism: Danio aesculapii; assembly: GCF_903798145.1. Lineage (NCBI taxonomy): Eukaryota > Metazoa > Chordata > Actinopteri > Cypriniformes > Danionidae > Danio > Danio aesculapii. Next base: position 43,436,699 of record NC_079441.1, on the reverse strand, counting down.
AAAAAGCAGATAACAGACCAGCACAAGCTGGCTATGAGACCAGAGAAGAAGAACAAACCATCTCAACATGGTTTAAGCACTTTCTGTCATTAGCTGGCCGAGTAACGATACCAGTGCCGTCTTTAAATTACCTTCAGTGTCTTGATCTCTTTCTTCCAGGGGAACAGAAAGAGGTTGACGCAGAAGATCTCGAGCAGCTCGAGGGCTCTCCTAAAGTCGTGTACTCTCCTCTGGCCGTCCCGCTGCCGCGCGCACGTGAACAGGCGCTCATAGAAGTCCCCAGTGTGGAGGCTCTTCCGCGGCTCCGCGTCCGAGAACAGCAGCGCGAGCCTGTCCTCATGTGTCACCTGCGTCTTTGGACACGCTTTCACACCGCCTTCGCCGCAAACTTTCTCGTAGTACTGTAAATACTGAGCGAACACGTCTTTTCGCGAGACATACGACGGATCTTCGACGCTGTTGGTCATGTTTGTGACAGAAAAAGTGATCAAGTTGATCAACTCCCGATGAGGAAGCGAAAGTAGACTGAATATGTAAATGAGCAGTGATGATGAGTATGAATATGCCGGTATCGACAGCGACGCAAATACGGAAGAAGAGCCTCGGATGTTTATTTCTTATTCTAGTTTAATCGTAAGACAAGGCTGACTTTGCTTGAAGCTTTACATTTCTATAAATGGCCATGATGACCATTGAGCGAAGCGGTGTATGGCAGGCATTAGCGGAAACATGTCTATCCCAATACATTAATCTCAGCACCGAACGTGTGTATTGCAAATCTTTAAGTACACTTAATTTTAGCAGCTATTTTGTCCGAGAAACGGTTGATGTTATAGCCTACCTACATGTCACCGTTGTTATTGTTCCCTCAGATGTGAGAAACATTACTGACACCTAGCGGTAAGTAATTATCATGACTTCGTCTGAAACAATGCCCGGAAGATGGCGATGTCATCACAAAATTGACGTGTACGCACGTCAAAGCAGTCAGTGATGTCACAGAGGGAAACACCTGATTTGTGAGATGCTTTTCCTAAAGAAATACCCTTTAAGATGACATATCTTTTGCAGTAATCACACTGTTTCGGAATATTGTAAACATTTAGTAGAGTAGCCTAGCTATCAAAGTACCAATATACCAGCTAACAAATGGTCTAATGCAGCTGCCCAAAGGCTTGTTTTGATGTAGGCCAACCTTTAGTTTGGTCTGACAAACTGTCCTGTAAATGTTTGAGAGAAAAGGGAAAAAAACAGACTCAGTTAATACTTTAGCATTATATTGTAATGACATCTCTTTTTCTCTGATATTCACTGGATCTAAGAAAGGGGTTCCCAAATTTTTTAGCCCGCAACCCCCAAAATAACAATGCCAGTGACTCGCGACCCCCAACATTCTCTGAGGTGGTTATAAATATATAAACATTGTACACAACAGTGCATACATACCGATAGGTTTCATTTTGGAGAACGCCACTCGGAGATAATCCTCCATGTTCAGTTGTGGCCTGTATTTATTTTGAATGTGGGTGAGTGCTGTAAAGTTATCAGAAAGTTTAACCTGGTACCATAAAATCAATGTGCTGCATCTGAGACTATTGCTGTGTCTTTAATGTTATGTAATCACCCCAGGGGTTGCACATAAATCAAAATGCTGATGGCTTTTAATTTGCAAGTTAGTTTTTATGTTTCTTATTAACCGATTAATAATGTTACTCTTAACTACTATTTTGTTCTTCAATAGGTTATGGATAAAATATGGTAATTCTAATAGTTTAATAAAATTAATTAGATTTTTGGAAATCATCAAGCGATGCTTGAATAATTCTGACATTTCCTCAACCTTTACTTATATCAAACCTCTATGAGTTTCTTTCTTCTGTTAAAACACAAAAGAAGAATGTTGAAAAATGCTGGAAACCGGTAACCATTGACTTCCATTGCATTTTTTTTCCTTATTGTGGAAGTCAATGTTGCAGGTTTTCAGCTTTCTTCAAAATATCTTCAAGACTCCAAACAGAAGTGAATAACATAGAACTGCTGATACGATATTATGCCGTCATAAAAAAGTTATCTGTAATATTTTACACCATAACAGTGTGCTCTGACGGCCCTTTATCATATATTAGAGTCGCATTATATAATCATGTAGACTAGCATGCAATAAAGTACATTTTATGCATATACAAAATTATAATTTTAATTAACAAATATTTTAAAGTTTTCTCAGATTGTTTGATATAAGTTTTAATGTGGTTTCCTGCATTAATTATATTTAAGCAGATGTATTATTTTTAATAATCTTTAATTCACTGTAAATAAAAACTGACTCAACTCAACATTGTAAGGCAACTTGCTTCAGAGCTTTTTTGAGTTGACTCAGTTTTCAAGTACTGCACTTGGCTTGATTTAAGTTGAGTAAACTCAAAAATGTCCTGAAGCTGGTTGCCTTAAAATTTGGAGTCAAAGTTTTTTTTACAGTGTTGGTACAGCATTTGGCTTTATGTGGACTAAAATTACTTAGTTTGTTTTGAAAAAATATTTTGTTTAGAAAAAAAGTGTCTGACAGACTTGAACAATTTAACATTTAAAAAAAAAAGAAGGTTTAAATGTAAGTCAGGCCTGTAGCCAGCCTAGTGAAAGGCTGCAGTTTTTGCAGTTATATGCCTCATTTTCTATTTATTTATGAGATTTAAATATTTTAGTGACATTTAAAGCACTATTTTTAGCTGGATTAGCTTGTCAGATGGTCATCACAACCACACTTATTGATAAAAACAATTTAAAAATGTGGAAAAAACAACTTATTTTTAAAAACCAATTTAATTACATCAGAATAAAATTAGGAATCTGTTAAAGTTTTAAATAAAAACTGTGGCCTATTGTCATTTATTAGGCAAATAACAAACTGGCCAGCACATTCTACTTTCATTAGTCAAAATTTGGCCATTTGAAAAAAAAAATAAAGCATAATATTAGTAATTTAGAGCTTCACAATTTTTGTAGCCTCACTTGTAAAAAGAACATTTGAAAATTCATGGAGAACAGCAATCACCAAAACAGCATTCAAATCACTTTTAATACGGGCCACTTTTAGTGCTTTATTTTTTGTTTCAAGAGAAGGACTAAGGAATAATAAAGATATAAAAAATAAAGAATAAAATAGAAAAATAAAAGAATAAAGAATAAAAATTACTTGTAAAATGTTCCTCTATTTAATCAATACAGTAACAACAGATTGTTTGTTTTCTTGCACAGCTGGATGTTGGACTCATGAAAAATATTTGTTAGTAATGGCCAAAACTGGCTGAAGTCACGCAGAAGCGACAGCCAAGGCTTCCGCTTGGTCTTAAAGCCTTTTTCGATGTGTTATTTTCACAATTTATGATGGCATAGCAGTCAAAATAGGACAAATAAGCTCATGTATGAGACAAATTCTGGACCTTTGTCAGTGAGGGGAGGGATCTTTCGAACCACCTAAACCCCCCTGGCTACGGGCCTGTATGCATAAAATCCTCTTATTTAAAAAAGAAAAAAGTGTGGTAAACGTATCTTTTTTTATTCAATCTGGTGTTTGGTTGTGTATTAATGTTTCTTGTGTAATTTAAATTGTTTGCTCATTTTCACCCTCCATCTTTATTTTCTGTCCAACTATTATTACCTTTTTGCTAATACGTGTCACTTTAATGCAGTTTGGTTTGATTAATGGGCAAGGAAAATAAACTCATATGTACAGTGTAAAAATTATTAGTTGACTTTGCTTAAAAATATGAGTAAACCCTTAAAAAGTGAGTAAAACTTAAAGAAAATAAGTAAATGAACTATGTATAATTATGAAAAATAAGTTAAATCAACTCAACATTTCCAAGTTACAATGGATTTGCTCACTTTTTTAAGTAAAGTCAACTTGTCACTTTTAAGGCAACAGGTTTCACTTTTTTAAAGTAGAGTAAAAATCCAATTTAAAGTGTAGAACATAACAACCAAACCACATAGTGAAAACAGCAATACTCATATTACAGCATCACAAAATGAACAAATATTGAGGCTGTTTCTGGAGTTACAGATCAACATAACAATGAAATATTCAGAAAAACATGAACTACTTAGAAGCTGCTTTTTAGTCTTGTTTAACTGAAGATATTCTATCCTAAACAGTAATTATGACACCTCCATCTTAAAATGACTTAAGGTTTAACTTAATTTAGCACTATTGTTAGCATGCTAGACTTGTGTGGATGTCCATGCGTGTCAGCTCTAGATGAAATGCACATTCCTCTGGTAGGGTTTAATAGAAGCAGAGCTCAGGGATGAGCGGCTAATTAAGGGGAGAGCAATGGCACAGGCCATCTGTTCGGGATGCTTTCTGTGAGCCCACCATGCAGACAGGCAGGAGCGAGATGAATATCCACATCAGCGCAAGCCAGAGCCTCGTAATGCATTATGAATGACAGGAGTCAATGAGCAAAATGGTTGAGGAAACACTGGGTCCATCTGGAAGCCTTTAGTGTACAATCAACATCTGTTACTGTGTAACTTCACGTCGTCCATTTCTATAACATGCCACACAATCTTACATTGCTATTCACTATCAATATTCTCTGAGAAAGCATTCAGAGCACATCGACAGATAAGTTCTTGTGTTTTTTATTCATTTATTCAGAGGATACAGTGGTAAAGGAATAAAGACTCTAATACAAAACATACATCAACATCTGCAGCTCTATGAAACAGCATTATCACTTTGGACAATCGACCACAACAATGTGACAGGGAAATAACACGCTTTAGATGTAGATTCGTTAAATGTAAGTCGACGTTTACCACGGGATTAGATGCTAAGGTGCTCTTCTGGTGTGAGGTGAAACAGTTTCCATGTGGTAATATAGCACACGTAATATGTAAGCCAGTTTAAAGATATTTTCCTGAACATCAGCTCTCTAAGTGCAGCTAAAATACCAAAATCTCTCTAAAACAACAGACTGCTTTTTATATTAATAATTTGGCAATATTCCATTTAAATTTGACATGAATGTTCAATTTATCTTTAAGGACACATAATTTCAACAGTATTGTGCTAACAAGTGACTCAAGGCCTGTTCATACCAAGAGCAATCATTTTAGTGAGAACAAAATTAGCATTCGCACCAACTTAGCATAAGTCTTTTTAAAGTAACCGAACTGCATACCGAATTCAGAAAACTTCGTTATTAGTGATGCTGCTGGCCACTAAATAAACTGCTGTTAACATTTTACATTTATGCACATCTAACATGTACAATAGACTAAATGTAATTAAGCGCCATCATTTTTAATGTGAAGTTATTTTCAATTCTATGCTTTGAAGTATAAGAAAATGTACCTTTGACATTAGGATGAACATGTAAACATGCACTAATAAAATAAAGATAAGAAAAATGACGGTGGTGAAAAAACAGCAGCAAAGAAAGCATATGATCATAGGTGTGTGGATATGTCCACCTGTCTCGTGTTGACAGAAAATAAAAACGTTAAATCAGACTATTGTGATAGATTGATTATTAAGTGTTTGATACTATATGGATCTGGTTATTGAAGATATCTGTTAAATGAGTATCGTGCAAATTGAGTAATATATTAAAATTCTTATATAAGCCGGGTTTTCCATCTTAATGTGAAGTGAATCTTTTTCATTCATTCATTTTCCTTCGGCGTAGTCTCTATTTCAGAGGTCGCAACAGTGGAATAAACCGCTAACTTATCCAGCATATTTTTTACGCAGAGGCTGTCCTACCAGCAGCAACCCAGTACTGGGAAACACCCATACAAATACATACACAATAGACAATTTAGTTTATTCAATTCAACTTTAGCACTCGAAGGAAACTCACGCCAACACGGGAAGAACGTGCAAACCCCACACAGAATTGCCAACTGACCCAGCCGGGACTCGAACCAACGACCTTCTTGCTGTGAGGCGACAGTGCTAGCCAAGAATCTTCTTTTTAAGGTTTTTTTTTTTTTTTTTTTTTTTTAAATGTGAATGTGGTGTGTTTTCATTTAGTAGTTATGCTGTGTTCACACCAGACACAAAACACTGAACCACTTGCTGTAGATAAGTGGTTCCCAAAGTCTCAGGACAAAGAGGGTGGTCGCTTGGTAATTTCCAAATTCATCCGAATTAATCTAAATCATTTTGTTAAATTATTAAAATCACCATATTTTATTACAGAATATAAAAAAAATTGTAGTTAATAGTTGCACAAAAAAAAAACAGCCTTTTGATTTTTTTTACCCATTATATTGAGATCCCTGGGGTGATTACACTGTATTAAAGACACAGCAATAGCTTCAGATACTGCAGATTGAGTTTATGGCACCAGGTCAAAATTTACACACCTTTTACGGCACTCACGTACATAAAAAAAATATTAAACGAGGAATAGACTTGGTCCTGTTGGTGTGCAAGCACCGTTGAGTGCATGTTTGGTATGTTTATAAGTATCTCAGAGGATATTTGGGGTCTGGAATCACTGGCATTGTTATTTTGGTGGTCGTTGGTTGAAAAGTTTAGTAACCCCTGCTCTAGATTATTTCAGGATATGACATCTTTTGAACCTGTGTGGAAGACACAATTCTGCATTCTGGATCATTCACAAGTCTGGCGGAAATCTGCCTCTAATCATGCATTCTAACCGCACTTGCATGTACTGTAAGCTATTCTCAAATACTTAAAAACTCTCGCATTTGGTGTGAACTTAACATTAGAGTGTCTGACTGTAGTATTGGTAATGAACATCCTGGCAGCAAGGCATAGGACTTTGAGTCTGATACATATAGGAAAGACAATGTCTGCAGGATTTTTGGGAGGTCACAGTGACCAGATAGTTTATGCATAACCTGTGGCTATGAAATTTGAGAATGCCAGAGGGCCTATTATTGGTCCGTCTATTGCGCTAGCTGATTTCCCTGGTTGTTCTTGGTGCGAACAGGCCTTTAATATAGTAGATTTACAGTATTAGTATTACAGTGTGGTGGAAACAACTAATACACCTCTACTCATTACAGCATAAATGCCTCATCTAAGATGTCGCCCATACAGCTCAGCTTATCAACTACATGAGCAGAGCGAGACAGGCTCGATATCCACAGAATGATCTCACAACGCTACTTCACATCTGTTGTTATAGAAAAAGTAGACTTTCTTCGTAAATGAGCTGTCAAAACATTTTAACAAAACATTGGAGGATGTCAAAAAATACTATAATATAAAAGTTCAAAGTTGACATCCATTCAAACTACAGTAAATAAATAATAGAGGGCCATTTAATATTCAGTTCTGCTTTGAGCTGCTTTTCACTACACAAGAAATCCGTTCATGCATCAAATTCCATTTAAAAACCCAGTACAGACCCTCTTTTCTAAAAGTATATACTTTCGTGCTATGAGGAGAAAGGGAGAATAGAGGTGAGGTGTCATGCAGTGTCATTTCTGGGAAACTGTATATATATATATATATATATATATGTACTTATATATGTATATATGTATATATATATATATATATATATATATATATATATATATATATATATATATATATATATATATATATATATAGATAGTTTCTTCACTTCAGCATGTTAATCTAACAGTCATTGTGATTAGTAGGCACATTTTATATCAGAAACATGCATGTGTAGGGAAGCTGTTTGTGTTATAATGAATAAAACTAACAAAAGGAACAGGAACAAATATATAAATACATAAATGTTTCGGAAGCACAGAGTGTGTCCAGCAGGAACTGTCAAATGTTTCATTTCTTATTGACGTCAATGCTACACCGGCTTTGCAATTGAGCTGCATTACCAGTCTCAGCTCTTATGTTGTAATGTACATAGCATCCAATATGCAGTTTAGGAGAACAATGTAAAATAGTTTTAAACCCTTTGGCAAAGTGTCCCCTGCAGCCCTTTCTAACTATAGTTTGTATAATCATATGCGTTTATATAAGACTTTCCAGACATCTGTTCTCCTAATAAGATCTTCATATGCATTTAAAAGTTAGCATTGCCAGGAGACTTTTCTCTGGAAACATGACGCAAATACAAAGAAATCACAGTGATCTCTGAACAAGATTTATTACAGTGGTTCTCAATCTTTTTTGACTCCAAAATCTAGGTTTTCTCTTTATTTCACGACAGATTCTTATTTTAGCAATCTAAACCAATCTAACCAATAATAAAAAAAACAATTGAGATCAATTCAACATTTTTTTTTTAAGTATGTTGATTTGTACATATGTAAATCAGATTTGAAAAAAATAATGATGAGGTCTTTGTGATTTTGTTAATACAAATACTTAGTATATAGACCTTTAAGACTTATTTAGTTCACCCTGGAAGTTTGTTTAGGGCAGGGGTGCCCTAAAAACTCAGTGTCCTGCATATTTTAGTTCCAACCCCAATTAACACTCCTGAATCAGCTAATTAAGCAGTTTTTAGGTATACTAAAACTTCCAAGCAAGTGTGTTGAAGGAAGCTGGAGCTAAACTATGCAGGACACCAGCCCTCCAGGACTGAGTTAGGACACCCCTGGTTTAGGGCATCTGGTTGAGAACCACTGAAGAGAACAGAAATAAAAAAAATAAATAAAAAAAACGTGTTCTGATGACATTCAAATTGCTTTAAAGGTAATTTCTCATCTTTGTTAGATATTCTACCACATTTACAAAATATTATCATAAAAAAATTAGATTAAAAAACACAAACAGTTCAAACTAACCCTAAAATTGAAAAGGAAAATAGAGAATGAGAGAAGGTTGTAAAAGCCAGTCATGTGGAAATAATCACTCATGCAGGATCACATTTGCACACTCAAAAGAAAGTTACGTTTGTAAATTTCTCCATTACAGACTCAGGTGATGATTATTGAGAGGCCATCTGTGTTGTGTAACGTCTGGACATCCAAAAGGACACATTTTGAAGGTTGTTAAAAATAGCTGTGGTGCATTAGCCAGATTTCAGCACAATTTTGCTTGAAAAAAGTTCATTGATAAGAACAATGAGAAGTGTGAAGCGGAGATCGCACAAAAGTCACTTTCAAACCACAGTGGCAAATCCTGCAATACTCGGACAGCATTTGGCAATTGGACAGCATCCCAAGAACCATATTTCTAGGACCATATTTCTTATTACAGCACTGTTATTACCATGTTGCTAGCATGTTAGTGGCATGTTTATAATGTTTCTAACATAGATTAGCTTGTTGATATCCAAAGTATAAACAAATTTGTGTTGCATCACTATTTACACACTCCTAAATACGTTCAGGCAAGTTTCTTCAAAACGACTCAAATAACATTTGTTTTTTTTATTTTTCTTGAGCCATCATAATAAATCTACGTGAACGTCATAACATATTTATTCATTTCTTTTCCTTCAACTTAGTCAATTTATTCATCAGGGGTTGCCACAGTGGAATAAACCACCAAATTATCCAGCATATGTTTTACACAACGGATGCCCTTCCAGCTGCAACCCAGTACTGGAAAACATCCATACACATACACTACGGCCAATTTAGTTGATTCAATTCACCTATAGCGCATGTCTTTGAACTGTGGGGGAAACTGGGGCACCTGGAGGAAACCCAAACCGACACAGGGAGAACATGCAAACTCCACACAGAAATGCTAAATGACCTAGCCAGGACTCAAACCAGTGACCTTCTTGCTGTGAGGTGAAAATACTAACCACTAAGCCACCTTGTCATCCGCCATAACATATTTAGCATATTGCTAACATTGATTAGCACATCGCTAACTTCTTTCAAGCAGATTTTAGCACAGGGCTGACATTGCCATAAATGAACATGATGCTAGCATGTTAGTGGCATGTTTATAATGTGTCTAGCATGAATTAGCATGTTGCTAATATGTTTCAAATATGCTTATAGCATAGAGTTGAACGTCTGAAGCTCAACATGAAGTATTTTCGAAATCTACACTCTATATCTGTCCTGAATAATTTCAGAAAACAGAATTGTCCAAAATCCTATTACGTTGAAGTTTATATTCCAAAGTTACCACTGACAGAATGCTTGTCAACTTAGCAACTAAGTGAAGTTTATTTATAAACAAATTTCGAGTGGAGCACATGCTTATGATTGACCACAGCTGGTCCTGCATTAACTAACGCATGATTCGCCAATCAGACGATTCCTAAATCACTATGAATAACCAGAGTTTCATACCTCAGTTATCTTAACCTTGAAGAATCCTCCACTTCCACCCCTATTCCTCCCCATTTTCCAAGATAAGGCGGGCCCAGTGGTAAGCACTATTGCCTCACAGCAAGAATGTCACCGGTTCAAGTCCTTACCAGGCCAGTCGACATTTCTGTGTGGAGTTTACATGTTACATGTTCCCCGGTTTTCTCTCACCATCCAAAGACATGCGACATAAATGAATTGACTAAACCAAAATTGGCACCACAGATAAGTTCTCAATCAGCAGGATGTATCTCCATAGCAATCCCTAATTTGTCATTAGCCATAAATAAGCAGGGGAGTTCTCGAGACCTACCTAAGCTCAAACTCGCCTCTCACCCTGCAATTAGGCGGGAGCCCCGGGCTCAAGTATCTTATGAGCTCAGGGCCCTCTCCTGGGATAGCATGCCAAACAAGCTATATAATCAATCATCAGCTAAATGTGAACTCTTAAAAGGTGTTCAAACCAAGTAACAAGTGCAGAAAATGGTCCTAGAACTGAAAGTGCAGCCTTTGGTGTTGCAGCATCACACTTTGCCCTCACGCAAAACTACCAATCACACTGAAGTGAGTTTTACCTGCAAAATTTTGCCAGCACCAGTAAATGTGACCGCACTCCATGTCTAATAATAAGAAAAGACACACATTTAACATCTAATTACACCACAAGCCAAAAGACAACGTGAGGTAATGCACACAAAAGGGTGGTCGATAGCCCTGTGCTCCGGCTGTGTCAGGTCAAGCAGGAGGTGCAGTGTCTGTGTGGGCCGCAGAGAGAGGTAAAGTGGCTATCTTCAGCTCTGGACGCTCAGCCACACATAGAAGTTCCTCTCAAAGCTGGTTTTGGTTAACAGGGTATGCATGAGTGTGCTGGGGTTATTACAGGATCCGGTGGGAAACGCTGTCCTGAGCACTGCTGTCCACTGTTGTGTGTTTGAGCAGATCCAGGGGCATCAGGGGAAGAGGCTGGTTTTGTTCACTCATTACTGTCTCGTATGGTGGCGCCTCGTCTAAAGGTAAGGCTGATAAAGAGATGGAGGCCACCGGCTGGTGCCTGAAGTTCTGTAGTCTGCTCGGGTAACGGGACGAGCCACTGGCGGACACCCAGGACGCACCAGCGGGGAGATCCTCCATGTGCTGATCCCGACACGGGTCTGTGAGGGAGTAGGGTGGTGGATCGTCTGTAGGTACATATATCTGCGTCCCTTGTCCCACGCACTCATCATAACTGAAAGAAAAAAAAATATATGTGTGATTAAATATGATTACATACATTTGATTTCCAAAATATTTCAACAGTGCGTTTAACAAACAGTATGTAACTGATACTACATTATATACAGTGCATGTGGAAAGTATTCATAGCGCTTCACTTTTTCCACATTTTTTATGTTACAGCCTTATTCCAAAATGGGTTAAATTCATTTATTCCCTCAACTCTGAAACAGATTTTCATTCAGGATGTCTCTGTACATTGCTGCATTCATCTTTCCCTCTATCCTGACTAGTTTTTCAGTTCCTGCTGCTGGAAAACATCCCCACAGTATGATGCTGCCACCACCATGCTTCACTGTAGGGATGGTATTAGCCTGGTGATGAGCCGTGACTGGTTTTCTCCAAATGTAACGCCTGGCATTCACTCCAAAGAGTTCAATTTTAGTCTCATCAGACCAGAGAACTTTGTTTCAGATGCCTTTTGGCAAATTCCAGATGGGCTGCTATGTGCCCTTTACTAAGGAGTGGCTTCTGTCTAGCCATTCTACCATACAGAGTGACTATCTCGTTATTATACATCATTTATGGATGATGGAGGCCACTGTGCTCATTGGGACTTTCAGAGCATCAGAAATTTTTCTGTAATCCTCCCCAGCTTTGTGCCTCAAGACAATCCTGTTTTGGAGGTCTACAGACAATAGGGATGTCCTGATCCGATATTGATATCAGAAGTAGGTCCGATATCAGTCCAAAAAAAAAAAACTAAATCGGACTGCGTTAAAAATCTCTGATATAAGCAGTCCGATGCGCTCTAAACTCTATTACAGCTATTCTATCCAGCAGCGTCCAGAGCCAGCGCATGCAAAGCCCACGAGATCACAACACTGCTTGCTAGCAAAGTCCCTTTAAGATTTAACACGCTCGTCACACTAAGTTATGGTATATTACGATAGAAATCTATTGTGATGGTAGCACACGCTGATGCTATCAACAACGGCACATCATCTCTACTGGTTTATTTACTTCACGTCAAGCGATCTTTACATCGTTTTGTATACGCAGCTAAGCGACTCAAGGTACCGAATGGTGACGTAGCACACATCGTGCGAGCCTCATATAAACGTTTACAATTCGGTCATGGCATATCGTGGTGCATCCAGTGTGATAACCAGCGCTTCCAACACAAGACTTCACCTCAGCGGCCCGGTTCTGTTTGCGCGAGAAACAGAATACTCCGCCACAGACTTGCATGCTCTGCTGCTGCAGACCCACAGAGATGTGCTGGACACCTGTTCTGACTTTGGTAGTAGCTTTGAGAAGAGTGCCAGGACACACGGAAAAGAAAAGCCTATTACTAAATAGATTGATCCAGCTCATTATTTAGGGTGACAATATATCCTCTTTTTCCCGGACATGTCCTCTATTTGGGACTTAAAAATGCATTCAGCCAGGATTTCTAAATCGCCTAACATGTCCTGGATTCTGCTTTCGTTTTCTATAGCTGCGGTTTTGCATTACTTTATATGCAAACTTTGGCCAGTGCATCTCAATCTCTCAGCAGCACCAAGACTAGAGAGAGAGAGCGAGCAGATTTGATCTGTCACTGGTGCATATGGATAGTAGGAGTGAAATAGTGGATTTCTTATTTTTTAATTTGATTTTTTACTTGAACACACTGAAAAGTAACAGTGTCATGTAAAAGGTGTTAAATGCTAAACATTTTTGTTGTTTTAATTGTCTGTTAAATAAGAATAAATCATTCTGTTACTGAGGGCCACTACAGTTTAAAAGAAAGAATTGTATTACTTTCGGACAGAAGGAAAATTTAATTAGAGGCATTCTCATATTAACTCTTCTTTAAAAAGCCCAGAAAGATAAAGTGCTCTGATAAACAGTGTCAGCTTTGCACATGAGTTTGCAGTTCTGTCTTTTACATTGTCCTACTTTTCCCATGTGGGGAGGGTGGAATCTGTGCTATATATTATGCAAATAAAATGAATTTTGATAAATAAAATTATTCTTAAAAGTCACATTATTGTATGTGCTGTGGAGAAAAGGTGTTTCAATCCAGCTACTGCACGTATATTTATGTTGAAGATAATATGTGCAATATAAATTATTATAAAATTAATAATGTTTTGTTTGGGAACATTGATACAGCCATAGTCTTCTTATGATACAAATGCACATTAAACTGCTCTGGTCATGTGAATGTTTGCACTAACCATACTGAGAGAAAGTAGTATGTCCCGAAGTGTGCATACTTTTCTGTTACACACTCAAAAGTATATATTTTTCCTTAAAAAGTACATACTTTAAGGGCGTAGTATAAGTATGTGAATTGGGACGCAGCACATAGTAGTCTTGAACACCTTGATTAGTTGAATCAGCTGTGTTTGGAGCTTGGAGGAAAACTGCAGAGCTGCAACCCTCCAGCTCCAGGAATCTTGTTTGAGACCTATGTGTTACGCTAAATGACAACCTGACACACGTTCTATATTTTATACATCATGGTGAAGTACATGATCGTCATTATTAATGATACTAATTATTAAACAGAACACATTATAATTCCTGGGGAAATATATAGAGTGTATTGAAATATATACTGGTCAATAAAAATCCTTTTTGTCTGACTTATGTACTTGGTTGGCTACATTTTCTAACCACTAGAGGGCAGAGCTTTTCAAACTTTTTTCATGCCAAGAATATATGATACATTAATAATATGGAATTATTAACAATAAACATTATTGTTCATTCATTCATTTTCTTTTTGGCTTAGTCCCTTTATTTAGGGGTCACCACAGCGGAATGAAACGCCAACTTATCCAGCATATGCTTTACGCAGCGGATTCCCTCACTGCTGCAACCCAGCACTGGGAAATTCAAAACTATTGTATAATATTAAATGAATAAAAGAAATATTGGCTTTTATACGTTGTTGTTATAATACAACCACAAAAATAATGTATGAAATATAATATGAAAAATGTCATTTCCTTTTCTAGATATGAACTTACTGGTGCTTTGTATTGGATTTATATCTTATATAGTACTTTATTCTTAACCTGGGCGGTCAACAGAACACATTAATGTTATTAATTTTGTGATTTCTCATGCTATACTTCATAATGCGTTTAGAAATTTCCTTCTTTCACTCAGCAGTATATATCTACAGCACATTTAAATATGACATATGAAAATAATCGATAAGTTTATATATATTTCATATATAACAGTGTTAAATTAATAAAAATGGTTTAATATATAAACACAATCTATATTGTAAAAGCGCTATACAAATAAAGGTGAATTTAATTATATACACACACAAAAGTATTAAATATTATAACAAATATCAGTTTATTAATAATGATAGACAAATATTATATAATTAATAATAATTTATATAATAAATGTTTATAAAAAACATTAAACGCATATAAATGTATAAGAAAACAAAAAATAAAATACAAAATAATAATCATCATTTCAAACAATTTCACACTTTTGGACAAATAAACTACAAATACCACAAGATATTCACCATTTGAATCTTTTTGGCTCTAGACTTCCGTTCTCATTGACTTCCATTCATTTTTCAACATTCAGAAAAAAAAAAAGGTTGTTTTGCTGCTTGAGGTTGAAAAACTGATATTTTTCTTATTCTTTTATTCTGCTTTGTCTGTATAATCATGCAAACACTTGTTTGTAGAGCAAGTAGTTTGACCGTTTTCTGCCGTTTATTATTCCTAGTCATTTCTCCCATAGGCAACTGAATTGGAAGTTCTAAAACAATCGCAAAAATGTGCGCATTGAAGAATAAGGTCAATAGGACAGTATGAAAAGTGTCTAAAATCTGTATTTGACTGTCTATATGTATATTTATTGACTATATTTGTCTATGTTGTTATATCTCCTGAATGCAAGACCTTCATGCTAAATATCACTGACATTTGAATTTCTTTTTGCAGCTTCCCACTATGCCAAATTGCCAATTTCACTTTCTGTGAGCGATATCCTGCTACACTGCAAACAAAGCTCCAGTGAAGCACATCAGATTCAAAGCCTGATGTGTCCATCCAAGAGAAAAGCAAACAAAAAGAGCGAGAAAGGGACTGAAATGGCCTACTTGTTCAAGTGTGTACGTGTGTGTGTGTGTGTGTGTGTGTGTGTGTGTATGTGCTTGAGCTACATTAACCAGGGTCATGGGCTCTTCCAGCTGAAGTGAAGCAGTCTTGTGCCTGTGACCTCAGCGTTAGCAGAGAGTTAGGATGGGAAAGAGCCAATAGGAGCAGGGTAATTGGATCTCGCTATGGTTAACCATATCAGACTGTCAGTGGGAGCAGAAACGAGATGCTAGAATTGGTTTAAAGCTCCGCCTCAGGCTAACACATCATTAACAAACACAGAGAGAGAGGAAACAAACATCTCTGTCACATATAACATATCTGCAGACTCAGAGATTTATTTTTTTATCAAAGAAATTAATAATGTCACACACACACACGCACGCACGCACGCACGCACGCACGCACGCACGCACGCACGCACGCACGCACGCACGCACACACACACACACACACACACACACACACACACACACTCTTAAATTTGATTAAATATGGAGAAAAACAACTGTTGGTATATTTTATGCTGGTATAACACTGAAACTATAACAAGAATGTCCATAGCAGTCATTCTGACCATTCATATATGACATACAGTTGAAGTTGGAATTATTAGCCCCCCTGATTATTTTTTTCCCCAATTTCTGTTTAACGGAGAGAAGATTTTTTTTCAGCACATTTCTAAACATAATAGTTATAATAACTTATTTCTAATACCTGATATATTTTATCTTTGCCATGATGACAGTAAATAATATTTGACTAGATATTTATCAGGACTTCTATACAGCTTAAAGTGACATTTAAAGGCTTAAACTAGGTTAATTAGGTTAACTAGGGAGGTTAGGGTAATTAGGCAAGTTATTGTATAACGATGGTTTGTTCTGTAGACTATCAAAAAAAAAAAAAGTAGCTTAAAAGGGGCTAATAATTTTGACCTTAAAATGTTTTAAAAAAAAATTAAAAACTGCTTTTATTCTAGCCGAAATAAAACAAATAAGACTTTCTCCTGAAGAAAAAATATTATCAGAAGTACTGTGAAAATTTCCTTGCTCTGTTAAATAACACTTGGGAAATATTTTAAAAAGATTCAAAATTCAAAAGGGGGTTAATAATTCTGACTTCAACTGTATATATACATATGTTTATATTTGAAGCTTCTATATTACAGTTTTTGGTGCATTTCTCAGATCAGAAATTTGCAAAACAGTAAGTACATTTCTCAAAATAGCACGTACAAATGGCAAAACACCTTGGATTACTCTAAGCCAGACTCTTGCTCAAAATCTCTCAAAACTAAATTTTTGTGGTAATGAACATGAAAGTGCCATAAGAATGACAAGTCCTTGTGTCATTGTGTACGGATAAGAGTCAAGTTACTTTGTCATGTTATCAATATAACAGTGAACTCTGGAAGGGCGTTCTGATGTACACTACACTACCTGACAAAAGTCTTGTCGTCGATCCCAGCTGTGAGAGCAACAAATAATATCTTGACTTCTAGTTGATCATTTGGAAAAGTGTCAGAAGTTAGATTCTTCTGATGAATCATCTGTTGAACTGCATCCCAATTATCACAAATACTGCAGAAGACCTGCATGGACCCAAGATTCTCACAGACATCAGTCAAGTTTGGAGAAGGAAAAATCATGGTTTGGGGTTTCATTCAGTATGGGGCATGCAAGAGATCTGCAGAGAGGATGGCAACATCAACAGCCTGAGGTATCAAGACATTTGTGCTGCCCATTACATTACAAACCACACGAGAGGGCAAATTCTTCAGCAGGATAGCGCTCCTCATACTTCAGTCTCCACAACACAGGTTATGAAAGCAAAGAAGATCAAGGTGTTCCAGCATTGGCCAGCCCAATCACCAGACATGAAAATTATTCAGCATGTCTAGGGTAAGATAAAGGAGGAGGCATTGAAGATGAATCTAAAGAGTCTTGATGAACTCTGGGAGTCCTGTAAGAACGCTTTCTTTGCCATTCCAGATGACTTTTTTAATAAATTATTTAAGTCATTGCAGAGATGTATGGATGCAGTCCTCCAAGCTCACAGGAGTCATACACAATATTCGTTCTTCTACTACGGCACCATGACTTTATATTCTATACTGTACATTATTTATGTTAAGTTACAAGACTTTTGTCTAAGCAAAGCCAGACCTTACAGGCCTAATTAAATCATTAAAAATCAAGGCATGATTATATTTAATTTTGGTAAAATAAGTGTAATCTAGAGGCCTTTGCCTTTCACATAAGCAACTTCTGATATCAAATGATCAACTAGAAGTCAAGTTCATTCATTTTCTTTTCGGCTTAGTCCCTTTATTAATCCGGGGGGTCGCCACAGCGGAACGAACCACCAACTTATCCAGCACGTTTTTACGCAGCGGATGCCCTTCCAGCTGCAACCCATCTCTAGGAAATAGAAGTCAAGTTATTATTATATATTCGTTTGCTGTTTGTACTGTAATTTGTTGACAGATCATGTCATTATGATTCAGAAAGAAAAAGACAGCACTGTATAGCACAAAGAACAAACAAAACAAAACTAGAAATGTGAACATACAGTAGGAGAATCTCCTTTGAGATGCAACTTCATTAGAAAAAGTCTAACAGAAATGTATAGAAAAATGCATTACGACAAAATCCGATGACAACTTGTTCATCCATTTTGCATATAAAGACTAATGCCATGAACAAACGACATGAGGGGTGAGACTATTCAGACAGAAACCAGTACAATACATTTTGATCAACATGACATAAGCAATTGTTAATGTAGGAAACATCAGAGAATTGCACATAATCATTTGCATGGATGAACAAAAGCATTTGCAACTTGTTCGAAGGAATTAGAAACTGCTTTTTTTGATGAGCACAAGTGACACAATGACCTTAAGATTGAACCGGTAGTTTTGAGAATTTCAATTCTGATCTGAGAAATGGACTAAAGTGACTGAGAAAAAGTAAGATTTCGTAATTAAGCTTGGAATGTCTATAATCATATTTTAAGAGACATTTATGGTTAAACCTTACTGTGGTTGACCATATTTGAACAAATCGATGACCAAATAAGATGGAGTTGGAAATTTAAACACAAGTGGTCACAAGAAACGCATCTGAATGCATGTTAATAGGTGGAAACAAAGCCACAGTATCAAACTACTCCGGAGAAAAAAAAATAGATGATGATCATATTCTATTCTCTTGGTATGCAAATATTTTATGGCTGCTCACTTGGTGTTTCTTTTCTGATATTTCATGAATCAGGCTGTCATGCAACAGTTAAATTAAGTGAATTATGTCTGATGCTTCTAAAGTTGAAGATGATATAATAAACAGATTTAGCAGCAGAGGCTGTACTGAAGGGTCTCTGCTCCTCCGTCAGGCTTCACTGAGGTGATGAGGGATAATTAAAACACCACCTGCTCAGCTGGAGAAGATCATCAGACCAGGGAAAATGGCTGAGCCTGACTGACTTAAAGGAGCGGGTAAACTCCAACTATCATTTTATTTTACTTATCATTATTATTTTAAGTAGCTGAGACTAAATCAAGCTAGTCTCACTCTTACTCTCACAGTGTTCTCTGTATTTTTCTGTTCTCTTGTCATGATGGTAATCATCACACCCCACCATGAACATGAAAAAACGCCTCTTCATGTGAACTCTGACTAACAGTTGGAGTTGAAGGCCATTCTTTATTTTTGCTTCTGCATTTCTAGTCGGCTGAGATTAAAATGCACAGAGACACATCGCTCAGTTGAAGTTACTCACCAGAAACAGCACGCATCGTAATTTTGTACGTACTAGTACTATCAGGAATTAGTAGGTCAAATTATTGCATTTATATTTCATGAAAAAATGACTCTAAATGGATACTATTAATTAAATGTTGTCTTTTTAAATTGAAAATATATTGTTTCAACATTAGCATATGCTTTGTAATCTGCCTACACTTTGCAATTTAGCCATTACACCTTCCTCAGGTTGGTCACCCCCATGCTTGCTATTGAAAAAGAACCATGGTGCCCTGAGATTTTGTACAGACTATAGAAAATTGTCTGCACTTACTAAGCCAGACTCATTTCCACTCCAATGTATTGAAGATTGCGTGGATGAAGTGGGCACAGCCAAATACCTTAGTAAATTTGATTCATTAAAAGGGAACTGGCAGATTCCTTTAACCATGCATGAACATAAAGTCTCTGCTTTTATTACTACAGGCACATTTTCTTATAATGATATGAGTTTTGGATTATGAAACGCGGCGGCCACTTTTCTGAGGCTAAAGAATTGCATGGTAGCTGACCTGGAAGGTTGTGCAGTTTACCTCGATGACTTAGTTGTATATAGTGTATTGGAGAAACATTGCAAATTCAGCAGTTATTCGAGCGCCTGAAGGAAGCTGGGCTTACTGTGCGAAGTGTGAGTTTGCTAGGGCCACGATGATCTATTTGGGTAAAGTTGTTGGACATGGGGTTGTTCATCCCGTTAATGCAAATATCAAGGCAATTGAGAAGCATCCTCCACCAGGAACCAAGCAAGAATTAGTGTGCTTTCTTGGCATGGTGGGATATTATTAGATTATTTGCAAGATTTTTTTAGAAACTGTCGATCCCTGTAGAGGTCTGCACGGGACTGTTTTTATAGTACTGCTCCCACCTGCTCTCACAAGGTTTTATTTTGCACCGACCTCTCCCTCTGTATATTCAGCCTTTGTTCACCCACTGCCCGCTTAGAATAATTTTCTTCACGACCAGACTGTTCCAACTAATTTTAGATCTGGTTTCCAAAATCTCACGTTTCATTTGGGCACTACCAAAAGAGAGAGATAACAGATAAAACTGCAGGTTGTGCAAAGATTGTAGGCTAAATGTCAGTTTTGTTTGCTCCTTTGTGATGAGACATGAGTGCCGCCTTAAACCTGAGGTTTCAGTCTTGTGGCTACTAAAGGGTAAAACTTTGAGGTATTATTGCATTGCGCAAACGGTAATTTTTTTTTTCATTTGCGTCTATGATGCATGAAAAAAAAAACTCCTATACATCTGACTTTCCTAACAGTTAACTGACCATTTTCTAATCCAAGCTGAGAGACAGCGCATTTTCACTTTGCTCTGTCATGTTGATAAAGCCCACTCTGAGGAACGTTATGCAGATGATGCATGCACGGGCTGTGCGAACGCTATATTGTAAGCTCGCTGCTCTCATTCAAATTGCACCAGAGTTACCAACCTCTACCACGTTTTGTTTGGAAATTTATTCCCGTGCCGCAAGAAATCTGGTTGGGTGCCGCAGGAATGCAGACCTCTTGATCCCTTAACCAATTTGTTGCGTCACTTGTTTGTCTGGAGTTTAACCTGTCAAAATGCCTTTAAAAATGTGAAAGCCTTACTAGTGCTCCATCTCTTGCTGATCCTCAGTAAGATAGAACGTTTAAAATGCATGTAGATGCGTGCGAGACAGCATTATAACAAGGGGTTGGAACGTCCAGTATGGATTCTTTTCAAAGAAATGTTTGCCTGATCAGGTGAATTATTCATAATAGAAAAAGAATCTTTAGCGTTGGTCTGGGCGCTTCAGCATTTTGACATTTATTTGGGAGGAGGTGGTTCACCAGTGGTGATATATTGTGATCACAACCTTTTCATGTGTTTGTCAACTTCGCAAAATCCTAACCAATGTTTGATGCACTGGTCATTATTTTACAGAATATAACTTGGAGATTCGCCATATTAAGGGGAAGAAAAATATTTTGGTGGATGCCCTGTGTTGTATGCCGGATTCTTGAAGTTATGGAGGCATGTTGATGGCTGTCCAGTTACTGATTGTTCTAGGTATCAGGGTGCAGAGCAGAGGTGATGTAGGGGGCAAGGTTATTTTTTTCTAGTGTTGTTGTTTTGATTGGATATTTATTTTGTAAGGTAAAGAGGGAAAGAGCTCTTTCAGTTTATTTTATGGAGGAAGGTGTGACGACACATTGTGGTAATTTTTCTGTTGCAGTGTGGGCACGTGTGTGTGGTGTACTCGTGTGTGTTTACAGGTCCAGCTGATTGCACCGGGATTGGGAAAACTGTTGGGTTCTTTTTGACTGTTGGAAAAAAATGTTTGGTTCTTGCTCATATAAGCAGCATGCATTTCTTGGAGGAGATTGGAGTCTGATGGTCGTCTATTCTTCAAGCCCTGTCTGTGGTCTGGATGGGGTTGGATTATGTTTTGTTTAATGAAAAACATTTTTTTTTCACTGTGAATACTCTCATCTTCTTATTTGTTGTGATCAGGTTTAAGGTTGCAACACATATTAGGTAATACTATTCCAAATTCACATGTTTGTCAAATGAGTTAAATATTTAACTTCAATTATAAGTATGATATAGTCTTTAAAATTTAACAAACACTATAATAATTTGTTGATTTCACTGTCATAATTATGAGTTTGTATGTAAATTTCAAATTGGTGTCCTTATTTTTTTAGGGGCTTTCACCTTTAATTGATAGGACAGTGGAATGGAGACAGGAATGCATGGGTTGCAGAGAGAAAATGCAAGGAAGGAACATCCAGCCAGCAATTGGACTCGGGTCAGAGTGAGAGCTTAAACCACTATGATATTGGTGTTGACCATAGTTTGATTTCTTAAAGTCCATGTGAAATCAAAATTTACAATGTTTATTTTGTTATTTTCACATTGTTATTCTTTAGGTGAACAATTCATTCTTGCAAGTTAATCTGCTAAAAAAGTGCCTGTTGTATTAATCTTCAATCAAAATCTGACCATTTGGTTCTGAGTTTGGAGTTGTGGCCCTTCAGTTGGCATAAGTTTGACTGATACAGTCACAATATTCTAACCTCTTACCATTTATAATATTATAAAAATATAATTTATTTATATAATATTTGACTTTATATGTCTGATTATTGAGGTTTTTGTGCCTGAAATGGGACTTCCATGTAGCTTCTGAGAGACACTTTAGGACCTTTATAACACTAAACAAACAGCTGATTTGTGGGTGAAATAAATTAACTTTAAAGCTCATTTTGACAGCAAAATCAATAGTATTTTTTACTCCAAGGACCTAAAATCCTTCTGACGCAGTACAAGGTATGTACAAGACAACTCACAAATAAACCTACAACCACTCACATTAGTAGAATTCCAGGTAGTAGCACATTTTGCTACATGTGGAAATCACTAACGATATAAAATTAGGTCAACCAAAACTGACAGCTTGACTAAATACTCATAACCCCACAATGATCTGGCTCACGTCCCTGAAAATACAGCACTCAGATATACCGTGGCGCCACTGTGTCTAAGAATTACACACTTCAGCAAATTCGGTTTGGCAGTGATGGCCAATGACTACATCGCTTGGACTGTACACAAATGCATTATGCTGTCTTTTTATTGAGTTGTACTGTTCATTGGGTCTGTTATGTGACTGATTCACATACATAAGCAAAGCCAAACTGCAACTCCAACAAGTACTCATCAGTGCACTGTTAAAAGCTAAATTATACAGGTTTGCACTGCACAACACCAGGAAGATCAAGCCCTTCCTAAAAGACAAAGCGCAACTTTTTGTTTTCAGCCATTTTTGAGCCAGGGCTATTGCAGTGCTCTTCTGAATGGATTTAGATTGTGCAATCAAACCTCTGCAAATGATTAAGAGAACCATCCCAAAGGAAATGCGTACCTCAGCCTACATTTTTATGAAATGTAGCCCCGGGTAGGTTTTATTGAACATTTCAGATATCAAATGCACTAGAGGACGATATCTACATATTTCAAATAAAAAATACATTACTTAGGGTACATTTGCACATTTCACGTTCTTCTTGTACATGTCCACGTGAAGCTGAAGCCTGTACAGATCCTAGACTGACCTGACCTAAACTGTTACCTAAACCAACCGTAGGGTTGGGTATTGTTTTTTTATAATACCAGTGCTTTTTAGATACTTTTAAAATGGTACCATGCCAAAACGGTGCCTGAGCCTATACTTTTGAGCCACAAAATTATGGTGGATGACCCTAGAAAAACTTTTTATTCGACAAAAAAAATTTAATAAATAAAAAAAATATATTTATTATTTTAATTGGACAATATAATTAAAGTTTAAAATATACATCAATTCATATTTTATATATTTGAATTGCATTAATATATTTCTTTTGTTCATTTGTTTGTTAGCATGAATTTAAGATTTGCATTATGCAATTCACATTATATTAGCTTACTACTAATCTGTGGAAAGGCTGTCATCAAAATCAGGTAAGACCTTTTTTCTAGGGAAGGGGATTGTGACTACGTTTACACGGACATCAGTAATCTAATTATTTACCTTAATCTGAAAAAAACAAACAATATGACTAAGGTGCTTCTTGAATGTTCCTTTATGATCCTGTTTTACATGTTATAGCGCAGATTGATTAACATCATTGGGTCACCACGCTATCCACATTTCATCTGGAGTTTCATGTAATTTATGGTGTTCATTTTTAGTTTGTCGACTTTAACTGCAGTTCGGCAGTTTCACTTTCATTCAGAAACATATTGTTCATATCCCGTGACAAATTAATTGATGAGAATTTAAAGTAAGGACTGGTGGAAAACTGTTATTTTAATGGAATTTAATACCGCATGCCAAATGGAAAGAAAAAACCTCTGCATTTGTGACGTGGGTGTCTGTGGTCCTTTAAGGTCATCAAAAAATAAAAAATAAAACACAAATAACTGTTTACATGGTAGACTCTTAATCAGAGTATTGTCTTAATCATATTAAAATCGGAGTATTGGTGTCCATGTAAACGTACTAAGTGAGCTGAGCTGTCAAAGACAGTGCAGTGCATTTCTCTGCCTTTAAGTTGATTCCATGCGCCCTCAAATGTTTAATAAAGTTTGACGTGTTCCCCTCACACACAACTTTTGTAAAGCATCTGTTTCACGTTGCTGTGTCTGAATCCTTGCTTGTAAAATACAGCCATACTTTAGAAAGCTTAGTTTAAGTACATTTGATAAATGTGATCATGCGTTTTGATGAATCTGAAGGGAGTCGCTCACCGGATGCGCTGTACTGCGCACGTTGCTTACGTTGATGTGTTCCCTAAGCAACAAGAATAATTGCCTAACATCGCCTATGGGCTGTTTCCCTAAAAGTTGTTCAGAATTAAATGTTTGGAGATAGGTACACGTTGTGTCGCACTAAGTGTGCCTTTGATGTACCCCTTGATGCTTTTTACGTTCTTGTCGCAGCACCAGTGACACCGAAATTCATATGCTGATTTGGTCTGGTGCATACCGGTTATACAGATTATATGGTTCTATGGGTTTCGGTACCCAACCAACAGTGTTTTTATAAGCAAAGATCAGACAAAAGTGCACTGTGACCACATAGTTTTACCTTGATTTGATCTAGTATTGTGGAATCATGCTTCACAGAACTCGAATTCGAATGCTCTGGATCACAAGCACAACACTGAACAAAATGAGCTACTGAGCAAACTGACCACACCAGAAAAGTTGACATCGCTATCACATGGAGATAGGTGAGGCAAATGTATTCATTTAGTCATTTAGCAGACGCTTTTATCCAAATTTCCAAAATTCAATTCCAAATCATGGATACCGCCATATTGAAAACACTTTAGAATAATTTTGCACTACATTTTTTAATCAAATCACAGCACTGAACTATACTGCAATAAGCTAAAACACATTGTTAAACTCATAAGAGGTGATTTTATTAATGAGAAGACATGGTGTTGTCTAATCATCAGAAGACATGCTGTTGATTTTGTTTTGCCTGTTATTTGAGTAACTTGAGTTTCTTTTCAGCACTGAAAACTATTTTTTGCTGCTAGTTTAAACTTACTTTAAATAAGCTGAAACAACAAAATTAGATTTTTTTTAGATAACTTAATTGCTTTATGTTCAATTTACTTAAATTTGTTAAGTTAACTTAATTGATTTATGTTGGGACAAAAATAATAACTTGTGCAGAACCCTGCATTTTTACAGTGAGTTAGCAACTACCAAATTTACACTTGAGTGCGTGATCCCTTTAAGGTTCCAGTGAATTTAAGCAGAGATTGATCTTTTCAGTACAGTTCTTGATGTACATCTTAATAAAATGGATCTTGGAAAACATTAAAAAGGTTCCTGGTTATGCATGGAAAATGTGTGCATTTAAGTGAAATATATTTTTGGAGGAGTCCAGCATACCTCTGCAGTGAAAAGCCTATTGTTTTACATGAAGGTTGAGTTCTAATATATACCTATAGAAGATATGCATGGATAAATCTTTCACAATAAGATCAATAACATGCATTGAATAAATATGTATGGTGAACTTTAATTTCATGTTGACTTGGAAAATTGATCGATTGAGTTAAGAGGTCACATTTGGTTAGGTCACAGCATTTTATTTCTAGATTAGTTCAAAATACAACTTTAGTGTCTATACAGACCTCTGCTCTACAGCCTGATCAAGCTGTACCCATTGAAAGGTTCCCAAATGCTATTATCTCACCTGTAATTAATATGAATAAGACATCTGTTACCGTTCATGGTATTTCCCTTATTTATACATTAATAATGACCCTGATTGAGAATCCTCCATGTGCAGGTGTGTGTGCGTGTGTGTACGTGTGTGTGTGTGTGTGTGTATATATGCACGCAAAAAGATGTCAATATAAATGCACATGACCTACAATCAATCAAAGTAAAGGTTAGGGATGTAACAATTCGCTCACCTCATGACAAATCGATTCATAATTTAGATTTCATGATTAAATTCTCACTGTTTTTTAGCAGAATGCGATTGAAGACATTATACATTAAATGAAAATGTGTTCATTTATAAGGTTATTGCTGTGCAATGTTTGTGAAATTTTAAAACAGTCCGCAGATCAAATGTTGCACAAACTGTATTATTTTCCAAATTTTAGGCAAAAACAGAATGGTCTGACTTTAGTTTTTAACTATTGGGCTTTTACATAAAACATAAAACAGCAGAAGAGCTGAAGGAGATGCAGCTTCACTCCCTGCCAGCAGGTGGCACTTATGAACAGCAATGATATCCTGTTTCCTGGGTTAACGCTGTAAATAAAGCAGTGCTGCGTTTATTAACACTATATCAATATGTACCATTCAGAGGCTATGCCGCTAGCCAGGGCTTAATTTGTGCCGGATCAAGCCGGATCCTGATCCTCATTTTACCGATTCCCCTCCTCACATGCACCCCCGCTTGTCACCTTCTTATGCACCTGCCCAAACCTTTCCGTCCGCGACTCCTCAACTCTCTTCGCCCACGACACCCCCACGTGTCGGAGCACTCATCCTTGTCAAATGAACCAGGAAACATGCCTGGGCATGGTTCGGATAGCCTAGTGTGAGTGCACCCTAAGTTTAGGGGTGGGGTTTGGGGGCATGCCTTCTTTAAAAAAATTTACATTTTCATTTGAATAAAATCGTTTGAATTTATACAAATTAGCCACTTTTCCTGACAATTTGTAGTTAAGTTTCCTTGTGAGATCAGGCTGGTCTGTCAGAACTAGCTGTATTTCTCTGCATGAGTGTTACCTTAAGCGGTTTACACTCAGGGTGTGAACTGTTTTGCACTGTCCGACTGTTAAAGAGTACGTCTCCCCAGGGAGCCTCTACACACACACACACACCTCAACTGGAAATAATTCATTAATCAGGCTATGCAAATGTCACAGACAAGCCATATGTCTGTTATACCATTTATCCTAATAGATAAACAGCCTGTGTTTGCTTTAATGCTTCTTTTAAAATGCACTATTGTTCTTCCCAGTGTTAGCATATGAACATCAGTTGTTTTTCCAGCTTTGGCTGATTCTTCCCTAGAGGGCATGATGAAAAACACCTGCAGAGGACTGAAAGTCAACTAACTCAGTCATCCACAAATGTAATTTAATATACATACAGGTTTTACCATAGTTAATCCTTTAAAATTTGGTAACCATTAAAAAAAGAGGACGTAAATATCAGTGTATTAAATAGAGTAATACATAAAATAAAAACAAAATATTTTTACAATTTCACTGACAGATTTCTTTATCAGGGCGACGCAGTGGCGCAGTAGGTAGTGCTGTCGCCTCACAGCAAGAAGGTCGCTGGTTCGAGCTCGGCTGGGTCAGTTGGTGTTTCTGTGTGGAGTTTGCATGTTCTCCCTGCGTTCGCATGAGTTTCCTCCGGGTGCTCCGGATTCCCCCACAGTCTAAAGACATGCGATACAGGTGAATTGGGTAGGCTAAATTGTCCATAGTGTATAAGTGTGAATGAGTGTGTATGGATGTTTCCCAGAGATGGGTTGCAGCTGGAAGGGCATCCGCTGCATAAAACATGTGCTGGATAAGTTGGTGGTTCATTCCGCTGTGGCGACCCCGGATTAATAAAGGGATTAAGCCGAAAAGAAAATGAATGAATGAATGAATGATTTCTTTATCAGTCCTGGTAACTATTAATATTCAAGCATATTGTTTTTTGACATAATAGTTGAAGTCAGAATTTTAAAGGCTTAAGTAGGTTAATTAGGCTTATTAGGCAAGTCAGGATAATTGTATAACGATGATTTGTTCTGTAGAAAATCTGAAAAAAAAAAACATTGCTTAAGAGGGCTAATAATATTGGCCTTAAATTATTTTTAGAAACTGATTTTATTCTAGCAGTAATTAAACAAATAAGACTTTCTCTAGAAGAAAAAATATATAGGAAATACTGTGAAAAATTCCTTGCTCTGAAAAAAGAATTATATAGAAGGGCTAATAATTTAGACTTCAACTGTATAAAGAAAAGCTATAAAATCTGATATTTGTTCTACTGTATAACAAATATAGTCTTGACAGGTTACTTAATAATTAGAATTTCAACATTAATTTTGATAAATGTTTGTGCAGTTTAAAATAAGAACAGAAACAGCTACTATTTGCTCCATAGGTTGAATATAAAATAATAATGCCAAATATTTACTTTACTCAAAAAAATATAATAACACTTTTTAATCAAAATATAGCATCAAGTGACTTAAACTTTTGGGATGTTGTTCAGGTGATACCTGTCTCCCAGAACAGCCTCGAGAGCACAGAGGAGATTCCAGGAACCTGGAAGTTACTGCGCAGGGCTGTTCAAGGTCCTTAACCCATAAGCAGGGCCGCAATCTTCTCCTTTGTGCAAGTGCCAGAGCACTATAAAATGACCTCCAGCACACCACCAGTGTTAATGCCTCTGAACAAACTATCAGAAACAGACTTCATGAGGATGGTCTAA
The DNA here is from genome assembly GCF_903798145.1 of Danio aesculapii. Classification (NCBI taxonomy): domain Eukaryota; kingdom Metazoa; phylum Chordata; class Actinopteri; order Cypriniformes; family Danionidae; genus Danio; species Danio aesculapii. Next base: position 43,407,808 of record NC_079441.1, on the reverse strand, counting down.
TGCCCTGACCTCTTCTAGCAGACCCTGTGCTCACATGGAACTTGAATAGTATTTGCAATTGAAAAGCACTGGCATCCTCTCCTTTTCACTCATGAGAGCAGGTTCACTGTGAGCAACTAGGTAGACATGAAAGGGTCTGTAGAAGTCATGGAGAATGTCTGCATGTAATATCTGCTTGTAACATTGTTCAGCATGACCTGTTTAGTGGTGGACTGCTGTATTAGTATTGTATTTTTATATACACAATCTATCATATAAATAGTCAAAAAAATTGAAGCCTTTCCAAACAATTGAAAACCATTACCTAAAGAAAGAATCCAAACAGAAGCTTAATTATTGAAGTTTTAATGTGAAGTTTTAAAGAGAAAAAGGTTGCTGTATGTTCATAAATGTGTAACTAATTTTGTGCCTATAGTATATGTAGTTAACAGGTACAGTCTAATACCTGCATTTGACTTAAGTCTCTTAGAGTTGATCAATGTGAAAGTTGAAAGAGTTGAACCATAACAATTGTAGATAAAATTGTAAAAATAGATGTTATCTATTGATATCAGTCACTCTTCTTTGGTTTATTCCCTGTTAATCAGGGGTGGCTTCAGCAGAATGAACTGCCAATTCATTTGGCATATATTTTACCCTTCGTCCTGCAACTCAGCACTGAGAAAACAACCCTTAGTGCTGGGAAACATCCACACAATCCAGTCACACACTACAGCCAATTTCGTTTATCTATTTCAGATAAATGTCAACTGTTTTTGGACTGTGGGGTGAAACTGGAACATCCTGAGGAAACCCAGTCAGACACAGTGGGAAAGCATGGAAACTCCACTCAGAAAGACTTTCACTTCTTGCTGGGAATTGAACCAGCAACCTTCTGATGAGGCAACAGTGCTAACCACTTATCCACCATGCCTCACCTTTTTGATATCAACAATTTAATGGAGAATTCATATCCACAGAATGAATAAAAGTCAAAACAGCTTGCCATAGATAAAGTGTCCTCATATAATCAGACAACACCATCATGTATCATGTGTATTATTCATTCATCATTCCTTCGCACAGACACTTAATGCAGACATTTGGTAAAAGAGTCGACAATATGAGTCACTTTGATCACAACACTAAATAAACACCATATAGTCCAAATCCGGAGAAGGTAGAACCCCTCGGGGGCATGAAGTCGTCCATAGTCTACACAGACTTTGGATCACCTAGTTCAATGTACCAGTTCACGCACATGTGAAAATTGTTTCAGAACATGACTCATTCAACATTCCAAGTTAAATCCAGAACAAATGGTTAACAAAAACTTTTCATCCAGACAATAGTAAATCCTTCCTGAAACTTATATACAGTATTAAAAACCAACAGATCCTTGTCAAACAATGATAGCAGACTTTTAATTTTACTACACGACTGTTATACACTTGAAACTGTATATGTTTTACAATGCATTAATCATGCATATGCATGAAATTACAGCTTGATTTGTCTTATGTGAGATGAATGAATGTTGCAAACCCTTCTCTTCTTTGCATTTCCTTATCTATCTATTTTAATTAATCATGCGTGAAATGTATTGTATTAACAGTATACATTTATTCTCTATACCGTTAAGCGTCATAACATCATTAGTTAAACCCCCACACTCCAAAGACCAGCCGATTCGAATGTTATCACTCAATTGAATGGGCGTTAGTGGTTATCAGCTGATAGATATGGGGGAGTAGGGGCCTTCTGCGCCTACTGGTCGGCTCAGAAGGCTGTCCACGTGGTTAATCAGCTATAGATCACATATGGCTGTGGCAAGAAGTTAACGAGAATTATTTATAATATTTATTAAATTTTCCATTAATTGTATTTTATTAACGTCTACCCCTACCCTAACCCTAAACCCAACCGTTACAGTAATGTAAAAACAGATCTGGATCTAGAGTCTTCTCTACTAATATAGCTGATTAACCATGTGTATGGATGATAACAGCCTTCTGCAGAAGGTCCCTACTGGCCCATATCTATCAGCTGATAACCACTGATAACGCCCATTCAATCGAGTGATAACAATCAAAGCAAGTGCAAGGACACAACTCATTGGTCCAACACAATTAAGGGGCGGGATCACCAAATATCCCACAAAATCCACTCGTTGGCCCAGTGAAGTGATAACATTCAAAGCAAGTGCAAAGACACACCTCATTGGTCCAACACAATTAAGGAGCTGGATCACAAAATGGCCCACAAACCCACTTGGTGGCCCAGTGAAACAAGACCATGTTATGGTGGCGGTTCCAGCTTACAACTTCTCTTCAGGTCCAGTGAGCAGATGCTGACCTTGACTACAATGGGATAACAGCACAGCCAAATGTTCCCATCTTCATTACTTTTCGTTCTTTTCTTTCCATCAGGAGTCTATTTAGGTTTAGTGTGCCATGAAACCAGAAGTCAACACGACTACAGTCTTTTGCTGCCTCAAACTCGATCTTCCAGACTCCACTCCACTCCAAGCCTCGCAAAGACAAAGCAAACCACCAGGAACGTGGGAACCCAGCTCAACAGAGGGAGCTCTTCACATCACACAAGGAACGCGAGTAACTCCTCCAGACTATACTGAACTGGTGTAAATTTTATGTAACCCTAAAGAAACCATAGAAGTTTTAAATTTATTATTTTTGGTTTGCTTGGTTTGGTCTTACAAAATCTGAGGTTTTTACATTATTACACTCTCTCAAACTTTTCCTTTCTTTACTCCTCTCTACAACCTGTATGAATGTGTGTGTGTGTTTGAATTAGGTCTTTCTGTTATGCTGTGGTTACACCAGATGCAGAACGCACAAATAAATCGTGTTATTCACATATAAATAGAGGCGTGAGCATTTTAAGTTTACTCGCTTCATTCACACGTCAAATTCAATTCACAGATTGCCCATGATGCAGATTCGCATCATGGGCAGGGTTTCTGTCTGCCTGGTGATGCTAGCTTCGTTGCTAAATGGCTAACATGGATTTTATTGAGAGAATAGCTGTGCCCTATCTGCTTTAGGAAGGCTGAAAAACAGCGTATATTCATTCAGCACCATGTCTAAGTCCACTAGATCCTTTCAGAGTTGCACCCAGCTCTGTGAGCTCATCAACTCTTCTAGAAACTTTACCTGGATGATGGAGGCTTTCAGCAGTGCTTCCGACTGAGCCGAGCCCAGTTTGATGAGCTGTTGTCAGGTGTTGAAAAAAAGACTTTCCCCTCGGGACACCAACAACAGACGCTACGTCATAATCACACACCTATAAGGGCAAGCTCCTGATGTCTGTGGAAGTCCAGATTTTCCAACTCGAGTGATTTGCGCAAAACGCTCAACTCGCGCTGCGTCAGTCGCACGTATCACCCCGCAGGATGTCTATTCGCATCTTTGCATTGACTTAACATGTAAACCACTTGCGCTTGAAGCTTCATCCATGTCTGGTCTGAACGCAGCATTAGAATAGTCAATAAAGTTTTGTGCCTGTGCATATTTATGAATCTACGACCACTGGACGATTCATTCCATTTGAATCTTAAGAGTCGATTCTTTTGAAACTCCCTTTAAATGGATATTTAATTCCCTAAGAGCTCATTTTAAATGCCGACACCCTAAATACTATTAGATCACATCATCACTTCATTCAGCAGAATTTTAATTAATTTACCCAAAATATGTAGTACCCAGTTTCTTTCCATTGCACAAAACATGCGCCACAATAATATAGATAAATACAAACCTACACACATATATATTTCTGCTGCATACTGTTGCAATAAAAAGTTTCTAAAGTGTCACGACAGCGTAGCACTGAGTGTGTGTGTGTTTCTGTGATCTGCCTGGTTTTCTCCTGCTCTGCGGAAGTGCCGCTTCACAGGCTCCACAGGTGAGCAGCTCATATATACATGCCCTGAGCACTCAGTTCCCAGGTGCCATCTGTGGCCATAGCAGCCCTGGCGTGAGTCACATGCCACAGCCCCTCCTCACCAGTCCCACAGAGACCTGAGAACACACTGCCGTTCTGTAGCACACTCACACTTACACCCACTGCGCTAATGGCTTCGGTTTCCAAAGTCCTGAAGACATCAAAGCTCAGCATAGCGGTGGACTCCATGATAAAGTCCACATATGTGCATGTAGAATAAACTGGCAGCATCTCAAACACACCATGCGGAAATGCCTGGGTAGCCCAGTCCCTCCACAGCATCATGGTCCAGTGCCAGGTCATGCAATAACACAGAAATATAAGATTTTGGTAGTCATGTACACTACCCATCAAATGTCTGGGAAGGTGTTTGTAAAAGAGGCATATTGTTCTCACCAATACTGCATTTATTTGATGAAAAATATAGTTAATAAATAATTACTGTATAGGGGTGACCAAACCTTTTCGTATAAAGGGCCAAAAAACAAATATCAATATGAGCCGTGGGCTGAAGGTAAATATACCAAACTATTACTGCTCAAAAAATGAAGGGAACACTTAAACAACACAATGCAACTCCAAGTGTTCCCTTTATTTTTTTGGGCACTATATATTACATTAAAAGTAACTGATTTATCTCATAATATAAAAAAAAAAACATTACTTTAAACCGTATTAATTAATGCAGTATAACTTTTAAAATGATAACTTACTGAAATAAAACCTAACAATGAACAGTGGAGTTCAATGCTGAATACACTTGCCTTGATTTGCTCACTAAAGTCTCTGCATTGCATTCTATCCATCAGGTGACAGTGTGTACATTTAAACTAAATTGATTAATTTTCAATATTTAATTGAAACACTTGATTTCAGTTCGCTTTTAGCAATAAAACAAACAAACAAAAGGTTCCATTAGATTTGAAATGACAATCTCAGATGGGAAGGCGGGCCAAATCAAAGGTTACTATAGGCCAACTTTGGGCATCTCTGTTCTATATGATATTTGATAAAGATAAAATTATTGCATATTTATTCCCATGATCCAAAGCATCATGGCAGCAATCTTCACTTTCATATGATTCTTCAGAATTTATTATATGTTAAGTTGCTGTTCTGTTATGATCCGTTATTATTATTATTATATCCAAAATCGAACTTTAAAGAGGTGGTCCTCTATGATATCATACTTTAAACTATTGTTGATCTGTATTCTAGCTGTTTGAACATAAACAACTTTTCTGAATGTAATACGCTCAAAGATTAATGCAAAGGGAGACATTGGCTTTTACAGTGTTAGCTTAGCAAAGCCCACAGCAAATGAATTTGGGGACTACAAAAACATACATCCGGGTTAATGAGATCACAAACGCTTCAGGTTACGTGCATTCACCACACGCATATACCCTGTGCAGTGAAGGGGCGTGGTCAGAGGTGCTGTAATGTTAAAGCAGTGAAAGCTAAAATGCCGTCTAAACGCTGCTATTTACACAGAGCTTGTTCTGTTTCTGTATTTGGGCATCCAAAAGACACGACAGAAAGAGAGAAGTGTATACAATTTCATTTTAATTATGTTACAGACAATTATATAAAAATTGTGCTAGCATACGACAAAGGAGAACTTCCAGAATCTTTTCCAGTTCAGTGCTGGATTCGGTTAAAACTCCTCCAACAGATGAAGCTGTGGATTGTGAGCCACAACCTGTAAGTATTTTTAATTGTTAAAATTGGTCAACCACAGGGATAGTTTCTATCGTTAACGAGGGCGTAAAAATGATGTTAACAACAGGAAATGCTGTTTAGCACGTTAACGATTTAGCTACAAATTCATATTTATCAGTCAAACTGCTGTAAATAGCCACCAAACTTCAGCAGTGTGTGCAGTGTCTCAATGCGTATCTCTCTATGCAACTGTTTTCCAAGCATACTACATCTCAAATAACAAACTCGCAAAATATATGAGAACATTAAATATAACTTACATATGCTTTTTCCGAATATATGAGAAATACACTTGTCAGATTTTATTTTTGAGATCAGGTATGAGATGTGTGCTCTTCATTTCTGTCTGATTCAGGCAGCTAATGCTGCTAACAGGTGCTCTGAGCTCTGACTGGACTGTTTATACAGTGCAAAAGCGCACGCTTGTAGGGGAGTGACATGAAGCCAATCCGCGAATCACAGCACATTATGTTATACTTGAGTTAAATATGTTAATAAACATTGTTTACCTTTGCACAAGAGAAATAATAAATCCTTAAAACTTTTAACATTTAATGCACTTGTTAAAGTACTATAAAGTTCCAGTGAAATTAACATGTAGCATTTCACAATGTAATTCAGGGCTATTCAATTAGTTTGTCATGGGGCCTAGTTCATGAAAAGAATCCCAAACGAGGGGTCGGAGAGATATGACTTGCAATATGAGTGATGACACAACATCATATAAGAACCCATATGTTGTATTTTTGCTCCTTAAGACACCCACGTTGTATTTTTCTGCATTAAAATGTTAATATATTGTGTTTTCAAACTATATAATATAATTTTTTTTACAAACATTCAAATGTTTTAATTCAAAGCACAATAAAAGTAGTGCATTGCTTAAGTAGGCTTGTGCTACATTCATATGTTGTGTTTTGAACTGCATAACAATTATGGATGCAACAACTATAGATTTTGGTTTGACGATTATATAGTCTGAAGAATATCTTTTGTTTACATTTCACTGAAAGCCACACACAACTCTCACCGCTACGGTAAAACGCAGAAAAAACATGATATGTGAATGGCCCGCTGCTATAGTTAATCCAGTGTGCGTGCATATTAGCCTCTGTGTATATGCTCAGAACTTAAAACTAGCGCACAGGTGGCATAACTTTTAATTGCAGCAGTTTCGTTCCATGCAACAGAAACGCGGTGTTGAGAAGCCTACGATTGAGTATCCAAATGTTTTCGGCTGCCCGCACCACTCGCTTAATGTCAAGTGACTCACGCTCGGCGCACCCTTCATCTGCAGCTTGTGCTGTATTGAACAGACGCACGTCACTTCATACTATAGCGGCCGGTTTTCGACTGAACTAAACATATTTTTGATGTCGTGGTCACACTATTTGGAGGGCCCAAGTTCAGCCCACGGGCCACCAATTGAATGGCGCTGATGTAATTTAATGACAATGTTAATTAATTATCAAGTAATGACGCTCATTGCACACAGATGTTCAGTACCCTTCAGCCAACTTAGTAAATGATTTAATAAACTAACAATGGGGCTTTACAGGATTTTCAGCGGGAAAACTCAACTAATTGCCCCACAAGACTCTTTTGAATGACTCTCCTACATGGGTCATGGGCTCGCCTTGGGCACATCCTACCAGATCAAATGTACAATTTCATAGATACAAAGAGAAATAAATGAATACGAATAAAAAGACAATCTCTTAAAATGTTAGAACTAAGGCAGATGTGTCTTTGAATAATATGCCATACGCTTTTCTCATACGCTGTTTATTCAAACCAACCAGGTTAATCAATGGGTTGTGTCTAAAATGTATGATGTCGGGTATTGAACAAAAGCTAGTGACATTTGCAATGCATTGGTGTAAATGAAAAACTAGAAGTACGAACAGTATTCGTCTTGTAACATTTGATGGAAGATGGTTTCAATTTTGCAAGAGATTTTACCACATGAAATCAACATGCAGTCTGTTAATGATTGACCCTTTCTACGATGGTACGGGGCATGGCCCCGCCCTTCGTGGCAACTGCTCATTGGAAAACAATGCCATGGGGATGGACCAAACCAGGTCACTTAAAAACACCCTGGAACAAAGAAACGTTGCTTTTTGCATTAGCTTACTTGCGCTCGCTGTTGCTTTCTGCCCCCGTTGGTGCCTGCTCGGACACCACGCTGCCACGCGATTGGGTCACCACAAACTTTCCATGCAACCCTCTTAAGTTTTGGGACCGCCAAAACTGCACAAACTTCCGCAAACCGACTCTCAGCAGTCCGTCACCTCTGTAACTGAGGACAACAGCCAGTCTTGAGCGTGTGAATCCCAAAGACGTCATCATAACGAGTCCCCAGCCAATCAGGAACGCCGTGTTTACAGCCGGCGAGGGAATTTGACTTCAGCAAATGTGCAAGTAACAAACTAATGTTGTCTCTTGCTGATCTGGTGCAGATTGATCTTAAGCAGTTAAAGATAAGCCAAATCTCTGCTTTTGTGGTTTCTCAGATGTTATTCTAAGATCTTGTAAGAAGTATTAGAATTAATTTGGGATGGTAGTCAACTCGTATTGTATCCTCTGAACTGCCTCTGTGTGTATGTGTGAATGTGTGTGTGTGTTTGTTTGTTGTTTGCTTATTACGTAGTTAGTTTCATGTATCGTAGTGTAGCTCAATAAATCTTTGTTCTCATTTTGTAAGAACAGTGTTCTTGTTTATGTGCTTCTAAGTCATTGCCTCGAGCTGTAGATCTTGTTACCTTGCTAAAAATTAACCTAATACGATGTCTTCTATTTGCGGGACAAATGGTAGATAAAGTGTGAATCGTATAATCTGATTCAGTCTGACTCAATTGAGTCGAATCAATGAAATGAATCTTTAAGATCCGGGTTATTGAAATGAGCTAATAAACCCTGATCGATCTTACAACGTAGGTTGATCCCCTACAACTTTCTGATGCGGAAAACATTTAGTTACATTGACCAGTCACACATTTGTACTTATACATGATATTCAATGGTTGTTACATACAGTATAAGTAGTTACACTAGTATTACACATGTACAGGTAGATACTATGTAACAATGTGTAAATACACTGTGGTTACATATTACTTACACATGTAGTCATCGTGTAAGTATGAGGGGCATGATATAAATGATATAATGATGTAAACCGATGAGGCTTTTTAAAAAAAATAAAAATCAGTGCCCATTAGTGTAGCTTTATCTGTGAAGACAGAGAGCTGTGGGTCTGTAATGGTGGCTGATAGGGAGGACTGCACTGTGCCAGTGGTGATAAATGCACATTATGATGTGACTGGAGGCTCGTCTCCTCTGATCTGAAGAGTGATTCTGCTCCTGCTCATTCCTGGCACAGATGAATGAAGGCCAGCAGAGGAGCAGGCAGAGATGGAGAGCTCCGTTCAGCTCCAGTGCCTTAGCATCTGTAAGACCTCCTCCTCCTCTCTCAAAACACTCTGCATTCACAGAGACCATACAGAACACTGCAACAGTACAGCACTGAACACCACAACTGAGCTACTGCAAGGCAAGAACCAACAAGTAATGGATAATCACTGACTAGTCATGAGTTAATAAATGACTTGTCATAAGTTAAAATGCATTTAAAATCCTTTAACACACGGCAAGCTGTTGATTATCCCACTTATTTCTTTATCAGTTACCTCACGTAAGTCTTGCCGCTCTGAATCACTCACAGGCAGACAGAGAAAGTACATGCATCAGGGTGATCATTTCTGTCCGTGTAACTTATGTAACGGTAGCGGTGTTAGCACAAAGAAAGGATCAGGGCCTAGAAGAAGTGATCGCTTATGCAAGCCGCAGAGCTGAAACCAACTATTCTGCAACCGAGAAAGAATGTCTAGCAGTTATATGGGCACTTGAAAAATGGCAGCATTATTTAGAGCACAAGATGTTCACGGTGGTTACTGACCATACAGCACAGTTACATTGGGTCAGGCTGAAGTGTAGAAGTACCACCTGGAGTTGTGGTGTTGAAATGCACTTGATTTCTTTTGTAAGGGTCCAACTGAGTGCGTGTGGAGTGGTATGTGGGAATGTGAGAAGGTGATTGGAATTGCCTTTGCTGCACTGGTGGCCAAACTGGAGTGGCTATGTCTGATGGATCAATATCCATGGAAGTTGAGGGGAAAGCAGAGACAGTGGCCATGTTTATAGTGTGTATGGGTGTGAATCAAGGGACTAAGTAAGGGTTTGGGCAAATGAAAATCAAAAAAGAAAATTTTCAGGACTGTATGTTGACTTTTTTGGGGGGTAATATGGGTCACCGAGAAAACAAAACAACGGGTACCAAACTTACAAGATATTGACAATCAGTACAGATATTGTACAATGACACAGACTTTCTGTAACAATTTGATTCAAAAGTTTTTCCACATTTTTTTTCAAAGTCTTTGTTAGTCAAGAAACCGTTCAAGTGAGTTGAATTTCAGAGTTCAAAATTTCCCCAAATAAAATTTCATTGTTTCAAGTTTTTAAAGTGTTCATGTCCCTGTTTGAAGGTAGTCTGTACGTTTCATTAAAATGGCATTTTAGTGTGTGATATGAGATATGAGAATTTATAGGAATATTATGTCACACTTCATGCTACTCCAGTAAAAAGACGCTGCAGGCAGTGCCATTGTGCAAACCCGTGAATGAACATTCCAAAGTAAAATATAGGTTTCTCGTCTCGTGCTCGGGTAGAGAGCAGTGAAGGAGAATGGTAGGGAGCAATGCATATTGTGCAGGGGATACTCAGTCACAGTTCATGCATGGAGATCATCTAATGAGCTGGTTATTTAAATCAGTTGTGTGATTGGCTGTTGTGATAGGGGTGGGATTTAAAAAAAAAAACAATATTCTACGGTGAAAAACCCTGTTTTAAACACTGTTCACACAGTTAAAGTTGTCTGTTGAATTACTACAAAATAAAGTACAATCTGTCACATGTCTGCCCTGTTCGGGTGTTTCCTTTACTTTTTTTCACGTCAGATCAGGCTTTCCTATCGGTTCATTTTCACTTGTGTATTTTAGTCTCAGTATTTAATGTTTTTTTTTTTTTTTTTTTTTTTGCTTTTTTGCCACACACACACACGCGCACACACACGCGCACACACACACACACACACACACACACACACACACACGCACACACACACACACACACACACACACACACACACACACACACACACACACACACACGCACACACACACACACACACACACGTTCTTTGAGCTTCAAATAATTACAGTTAAACCGCTGGAGGTGCATGGGACTTTTTGACACTGTTTTTGGTTTTGAACATTTACTGCACTTTGAACATCTCAGGAATGGTGCTATCTATGGAGGATGAGGGAGCTCCAGATTTCATCTAAAATATCCTAATTTATGTTTCAAAGATGAACAAAGGTCTTAGGGGTTTGAAACAACATAATGATGAGTAATTAATGACATAAGTTTCATTTCATTTTTTGGGTGAGCTAAACCTTTAAGCTGATTATTAAGCCAACAATGCATGTGGTCATGTAAACATGTTTAACTGTTTTGTGTTGATGTAAAGTAAATCAACCATAAGTTATATGAATCATAAATCGAAAAAAGTGGCCCTTACGCCAATTAACAAGCACATAAACAAGGAAACCAGTTGCAACTTAATACTGTATGTGCATGTGTGATATGTGACTTGCTCTGTAGCGTCGACCAGAAGGTAAAAGTTCAAAGAGGCAGTGTGCTGGGTGTGAGGGGCTCTGAGTGATTTTGGCTGCCCTTCTGCTCACTCTGGATAAGTACAGTTTTTGTAGAGTAGGGATAGTTGTACCAGTGATTCGCTCAGCAGTCCGAACTATCCAACGTAGTCTTCAGAGGTCAGATTGGGTAGCTGAACTAAACCAGACAGTTATTGAAGTGCAGAGGACTGATTCAAGGATGGAAGGGTAGAACTGTTTCAGTGAAGTGAACTAAAGAGTTCAGATAGAACTTTTTAGTTAGGAAGAGAAAGAGTTACAATTGAAGTGTTAAAAAAAACATTCACCAGTATTTACAACACAGGCTCATTCTGAAAACGCAGTCTCATGGTTGTTTCTGGAGACCGTGAATTAGGTAGCCGGAGGTACATATAGCTGCATTAAAGTTTTTTTTAAATGCAAGCTACGGGGTGGTATGACGCCGTTCCGCATTTCGCGCTTACCAGCTGACCGCTTGCCTCCGGGTGGAGGTCTTTCCCGCTGCAACCAGTTTGTCCAGTTAGCTTGACGTGTACGTTGGCGGACTTGAGATTCAGAGAGTTGACAACGACAACGATGGAGTTCGAGTCCAAGGAAGAGTGGTTCCAGAAATTAGGTAAGACATGTTTTCAGAATGAGCCTGGGTTGAGTATTTATCTCCTCCTTTCCTTAAATTATGTTGTTTGAACCTTGTAACATTTATATAAAAACCTGGAAAAAAGGAGGAACACTCTGTTAGAGAGCCTTCCTTGATTTCTGGGGAAAGTTTGTGGTCCCATTGAGCTGGAGGAGCAAAGTCTGCTGCCCTAGACACTTGAGGTCAGCACTAGAAGACCTTGCTTGGAAGAAACTCCCCACTGTCCACTGAAATATGGAGTAGAGGCTGCTGTCCATAAGAGAAAGGTAGAGGCAGAGATATGCTAATGTCCACTACGATAGGGAGGAGCAAGGTCAGCAAGGTAACAAGAGGCTCGCAGCCAGGCTCCTGTAAACCCAACCCACAGTTTTAAAAACTAATCCAGAAAAAGAAAAGTTCTCGCCTGATTTTTATCACGTTTTCAGATTTTACCATATTCTCACCCTGTTATTTACTTATTTAATTTATTTTTTGGCTTCTGTTTTTGTCTTACCCACTTTCTGAACCGTTCTTCACCAGACTTAAAACACGTCATCAGTGTCAACTTCTCTCTGCGTCTCAAGTCTATCGATGTGCATGGCGAGCTAACTGAACAAATTGGTAACAGCAGAAAAGCAGTCCATATGAAGGCAAGCGGTCAGCTAGTAAGTGCAAAAAGGAACGGCGTCATGCCGCCCCGTATTGTTAGTTTTTAAGATGAAATGCAGCCATATGTAATTCTGGCTACATAATTTGCGATCTCCAGAAATGTATATAGGGCTACATTTTCAGAATGACCCTTGCAATAATTATTAATATTGTTTATTAAATTACCCATTAATTGCATTTTATTAAAGACTACCTCAATCCTAAACTCAACCATCACAGTAATGTAAAAACAGTAACTATACAGACAATTACTCATATTATTTCTGAAATTATACATTAAATTTTATTTTATTGACAGCTACCCCAAAACCAGCCCTACAAATGCTATATTGATGTAAACAACCACAGCTCTCCCATCTAAACTTTACCAAATTATGGAGTTTGATCCTCATTACACTGTGTACAATTCCAGCACTCTTGAAACACTGCTCTGCCAAATAAATTGCAGAATAATAAATAACTGCAGTTTGATAAATTAGTTTCCTTCCTTTCAAAGAAAAATCACTTTCACTATAGAACAAAATTTGATGCAGTAGTAATCGTCTTACCACATCCTCTTACAGGGGTGTGCGGGCATGTCTGTCTCTAATTAAATTGAGCATGTGGACTGAGGGTCAGATATCTCTCCCAAACAGAATTACACACCATTCAGTAATTCTTAATAGGCCTCGAGGCCAGCACTAATAATCTATATCAGTCATAATTTGCGTTTTAATAGGAGGAGGCTCTGCTCTTTCAGGTAGCTCTTGCTCCGAGGGAGAGGTAATTTCACCCTGTTCAAAAGCCCCTTCGCAGAGCCTCACCAGAGGGCTCTGCCTGCCTAATGGAACTGTCATAGAGATGTAAATAACATTGGCGCTCTGTGAAACAGGCCATGAAGGGCAGGCAAGTTGAGCACAGGCATGACCCCGACTAAACTGTACACGCAAACAGACAGGCGCACGCTTTACAATGCAGGCAACTGTTATGCAACCGTGAGCACTTCAACACTGAGGAACAATAGCTACAGGGCTGATAAATAACTTATCTTGCCACTATAAGAGCAGATTAATTCAGTCAACAGTGAGGTCAAACAGACATCACTGTTCTGCATGAAGTCACAAGTCGACTTATTTTAGTTACATTTCAAATCAACATTGTTGACAGATGCACTCAACAGTTTTTAAGAGTAGGAACATATTTACATGCAAGCCACTCAATAAGGCTCAAAGTACACATCTGGACAGAGGCAGTGAAATTAATTTCAATCAGGATGAGATGCCCAGGCATGTAACCTAATATTCATGAGCTAAACCTTTAACTTTTTACCAATTATAATCTTCTGGTTTTGATATGGCTGAAGAGCAATGGCTTGAGCACTGCACAGGGCCATTCATACATTGTGCAAATGTGCTACTTCTACATTTATATCTTATACTTATGCTTTCTGCAGTGTCCCATAATGTCAACTTTGTGTCAACTTTTTAAAAATGTCTTTCAGTGCTTTGAAAACTGAATTTTTTTTGTGAATGGCCACATTTTCCACAGAATTACATCAAACAAAAACATTCCTGGGGTAGCCTATTGTTTAATCTAGGTTTTCAACTTAAAGGGTCACGATACACCTAAACACATTTATTGAGATGTTGACAGTCATATACGTGTCCCACATTGCTAAAAACACTATTAGGACCCATATATTTCACAAAAAAAAGTGAAAAT